>NC_090245.1:96204581-96297081 GCF_037325665.1 Littorina saxatilis
CATTATTCAGACCTGGTTACTGTACAAAATTTGCGTACAATCTTACGAAATTGAAGACCGCTGTACGATTATACGCCAGACATTAAAATCATACGCAAAACAAAAAAAAACAAAAAAAATTAAATTAAAAAAAAATAAAAAATAAAAAAATTATATATAAGTCTGAAGAGGACTGTGTGAGGCTAGAAAGCAATGTGTAAAGAGGACTGTATGAGACCAGAAAATACTGACCAGTGCAGTGACAGAAATGAAGGGCTGACTCAATACTGCTGACAGCAGCTGATGCAAATTTTCCTCAGAGGTCAAAAATAAAAATTATGTTTTTCTAACATTCGTTTTGTGTCACATTTTCAAATATCTAATAGTGTATGGGTGTTTTTTTTCAACGAAACTGTTTTAATTTACTTTCAGCACAAATTCTTTCTTACATGTATTTACAGTCTTCAAATAATGGGGTTTGAGGGGGGAATAAAGCACAGTGTGTACCGCGAGAATGAATTGTACACCTTAAAATTTTGATTGTACACATTTTTAGCCTCATTTGTACACCAGGAAATTTTAGTGGTAATCAGGTCTGTCATTATTACATCAGGGCAGGTGGCTGATTACACCTACAGACGCACACACCTGGGTAGCGAGACTCTTGTTGCTGCTAGCTTTCCAAGGGGAGAAGCAACTCGAATTTTACAGCAATGGAATAATAAAGTAAAGTAAATGAAGTGAGATGATATGAAAATTAAAATTATGGCTATATGATTGGTTATTTGGCTGGTGTATTGGTAACGTGGTTTGTTAATTGCTTCTTTTGTTTGTCGATTGCTTCTATATTTGGTGTACGCCGTCTTCGTGTAAACAAATCCATGGCACGTGGATATGGATTTTGTAATCAATTTGCAAACATCCTGAGATAAAGTTGGGTTCAAAAAATGTGTGCAACGTTCTGGCATTTTTGATCAAGCTTTTATTCTGGATTGTTTCTTCATGTGTTCATGAAACTGTAAATCGTATTGGGTACTTGCGTATTCATGTGAATCTTCAAATGTACATTTGACATGGGCACTGGTATGCTCTTTTTCTTTTGCCCTAAGGGCCTAACGTAACGATCTTAATCTGCAAGGGGGTGACTACGGAGTTTACGGTTGATGTGTCGTGTTTGTTTCAACAAAAAGCTTAACGTTGAGTGTTTTATTTAATTTGTTTACCAAGCTCAATCCTCCACATGTTACACACTGGTAGGTCTTGAATTCCATCTCACACGGCATTAAGTCTCAGGAAACATGAATACACGCATGCAGGAAAAAAAATATGGGTAGCGCCGTATGTATGGCAGCTCGCTTTCCCCGGGGAGAAAGCAGCCAGAATTTCCATGAGGGTAACCTCACTGGACTGTAAATCTTATCCAATCCAATCCAATCCAATCCAATCCAATCCAATCCAATCCAATCCAATCCAATCCAATCCAATATCTCCCAACAGGACAACAGTTTGGTGCACCCTAGTCAAATGTCAAGGTCACAGCGGGTTCATATCCGGGGTCAAAAGTGAAAAAGTCCCATTTTTTCAAACGTTAAGAAATTATTAAAAAGTCAGCACACACTGGTTTTATTAACCTACATTGCCCATGTATAGTTCACCAACCAATGCTAGCAGTATGACTTGTTCTATTTTGAGCGTTCACAGGGGGCGTTTCTAAACCTGAGGTGTGCCTGTATGTTCCTCCTTAGCGTTACTAGATGTGTTGGCCGGGGCAGGGGGGGGGGGGACGCGAATGGGTAAGGTTTCCCATGTATACCTCCATTTACCCTTCACTTACATGCTAAGATTCGACCAGTCCCCCCCCCCCCCCCCCCCCTTTCCAACTCTACATGTCTTTGTGTCTATTTCTGTCTAAATACCCGATAAGGAAGCTGGGATCAGGAATGTCTCAAGATAGATAAGGAAATACAGAAACAGACACTCGCAACAGCAAATAAAGAAGACAACAACAGCAAATAAAGAAGACAACAACAGCAAATAAGGAAGACAACAACAGCAAATAAGGAAGACAACAACAGCAAATAAGGAAGACAACAACAGCAAATAAGGAAGACAACAACGGCAATCTCTAACAGTGCGAACAATGGCAGCGATCCGTACAATCCAGCGCCACAATAGACTACACTTGAACGTTTCCAAGTTTGACTTCCATTTCTTAGAAGAAAAAACTGGGAGTTGTCCTTCCTACCTGGTACGCTAGGAACAGTCTGTCCTTCCACCGAAAGCCCCCGCCCTAGTTGCATTGCAACAATAAAACAAAAAGGAACACACACACACACACTAACACACACACGCACACACACACAAACACACACATACACACACACTAACACAAACGCACGCACGCACGCACACACACACACACACACACACACACACACTAACACAAACGCACGCACGCACGCACACATACACACACACACACAAGGGGAGAGAGAGAGGGAGAGCGACAGAGAGAGCGAGATATCGCGAGAGAGAGGGAAAGAGAGAAAGAGAATGAAAGAGAGAGACAGAGAGAAACAGAGAGAGAGACAGAGAGAGAGAGAGAGAGAGAGAGAGAGAGAGAGAGAGAGACAGAGAGAGAGAGAAAGAGAAAGAGAGAGGAGAGAGAGAGAGAGAGAGAGAGATTACGTACAATACTTCCATCCGAAGACGACAATAATTGAAGAGTCACGTGATGACTTTTCTGTTATTAAATAAGAGACTGAATTAGAACTCCCGCCAGGTGGAGAGAGAATCTGGACGATTTAATTGCTCATTGGCGACAGTCTCCGGGAATGTTTAGAAACACGCTGCCTTTCAAACTGACCACGACCGTATTTCAGGTCACCTTGTTGTGCGTATCGATGAAAACGTTTGCCCAACGTCGACTTGCACTAGGGTGTAATCTTTCCCAGACTTCCCCGCTTTTCCCGCTGTTTCCCCATTCGCCGTTTGACTTCGGACATTCCTGAGTGTAGAATCGATGGTTTTCCACGAGACTGGCAATGTGACCCATTCTGTCAATTTTGATTTTTTTTGTGGGCGGGGAGGAAGGAGGGGGTAGGTGGGTCCGGGTTAATTAGGTGCAGCAGTCAGTATTTCTCAAAGTGATTTGATTTGGCAGGTCTGTTCGATTAACTATCTATTGCACGTCGTTCTAAATTTGCACGTCGTTCTAAATTAAAACTTTTCAAAACTGTTGATAGCCGGACGGACGAAGGTACTGTCAAGGATGAAAGTAAATTCGTCCGTTGTACTCTTATCACCATTCACTCTCTCTCTCTCTCTCTCTCTCTCTCTCTCTCTCTCTCTCTCTCTCTCTCTCTCTCTCTCTCTCTCTCTCTCTCTCTCTCTCTCTCTCTCTCTCTCTCTCTCTCTCTCTCTCTCTCTCTCTCTCTCTCTCTCTCTCTCTCTCTCGAATCTGTTTCATTCGTCTGGATTCCCCTCGAATCATTCCTGCCACACCGCCTTAAGCTCTTTATGCGAGACTTGGCTGTCAGCAATAAACAAAGCAGATATAACGGGAGCGTTGTTTCTGGACTTAAAGAAACCCTTTGACCTAGTAGATCACTACTGAAGAAATTAAAGTGCTATTTAAAAGACGACTCCGCCTGTGCCTTTTTTGAATCGTATCTTTCAAAACGGAAACAGTATGTATCCATTAACTGTAAAACTTCGTCAAACGAGTTTGTCAGGAGTGGTGTCCCTCAAGGGTCTGTATTAGGACCTATCTTGTTCTGTATTTATATAAATGACTTACCCCTTCATGTGTCCGATGAAAAAGTTAGATGTGAGTTCTTCGCGGATGACTCTTCTGTTCACACCAGTCAAAAATCTTTGGAATCCGTCAACTCTTCTCTTCAAACAAGTGTGGATGAAATCACTGAGTGGTGCGTTTCTAATGCAATGATCATTCATCCGATTAAAACAAAGAGTATGGTGATAACCACGAGACAAAAACACCAGTTAAGTCCTTTACTATTACAACTGTCAGTTGGTTCAACTCAAGTGCAGCAAGTTAAGGAACATAGACTATTAGGTGTTACCATTGATCAAGAGTTGAAATGGCAAACTCATTTGAGTAATATTTGCAAAGTAGTATCAAAGAATTTGTACCTGTTATCAAAATTAAGGCATTACGCCGATTCTGAAGCACTCAAAATGTTCTATTACGCCCACATAATGCCTCATATAAACTTCGCTTCGACACTTTGGGATAACTGCAGTGATGTTCATTTAAAAAGACTCAATTCCCTGCATCGCCGAGCTGCAAAGCTTATTCTGCATGATTTGAATAAGTCCACGGATGAAAAACTAAAGCTCCTGAATTTCCTCCCCTTGAAAGATCAGTTGACGTTAAACAAGGCTGTGTTCATGTATAAAATTCTAAATGACGACTGTCCTAAATATTTGCAATCACATTTCAAACATGCCACAAAAAGATATGGGTCCCAAAAAATCATCCCTCCTATACCTCGCATAGACCTCTACAAATCGAGCCTAGCCTTCTCGGGAGCTTTTCTCTGGAACTCCTTCCCCCAACAGATAAGAAATGCAACTTCAGTGAAATTGTTTAAGAGACAGTCCCGTTCACACATCATTCGTGAATGAAATGTCTTGTTCGATTGTTATTTTGTTGAACATGTTGTACTAGTGTTAACGGATGTGTAGCTTATCTGAGCAACTTAATTCTCAAAATGAAAGGCTTAACTATGTCAATGTAATTTTGTAATTTTTGAGTTCTCCTTATATAATTCCGTAACTGCACATAGTATTGCAATACATACAATGTATTTCTATATCTTATATGATTGAATTTTTATTTGTTATGTTCGTCTGTCTTTATGTGTTGTATAAAGGACAGGTTGGAAGAATAGGCTTTGCCTAAAACCTTTATCCTTTTGTAATAAAGTTCTGAGTCTGAGTCTGAGTCTGAGTCTCTCTCTCTCTCTCTCTGTCTCTCTCTGCGTGTCTCTCTCTATGTGTCTCTCTCTCTGTCTCACTCTCTCCCTGTCTCTCTCTCTGTCTGTCTGTCTCTCTCACTCTCTCTCCCTCCCTCTCTCTCTCTCTCTCTCTCTCTCTCTCTCTCTCTCTCTCTCTCTCTCTCTCTCTCTCTCTCTCTCTCTCTCTCTCTCTCTCTCTCTCTCTATCTGTCCAAAGGATTAGTCATCTCTGTCAGCGTGTATCTTGACGATCCTGAGCATGTGTGCAATCATGTAAAAATATATTGTTTAATACATATTTCTTGAGCCCCACACATGAGGTTTCTCGTGGTGTTCCGTGGACAGAAACTGAGGATCAAAACTCTACTCACACTATTTCACTGCCAACTGAATGCTGTAAAACAAATCTTACGTTTGAATTATTTTTTATAGTTAAACAAAGGAACTGTTAGATTTGGAGTGATTCTGTGCAGGTGTGCCAGATACAGGTTTGTTTGGATTCTTTACATGATATTGTGCTTGAGTTGCTGTTGAAGCGTTGCATTGCCTGGCAAAGCTTCTCTCACAATTCCTCCCATTGCGACTGTGGCTGCTCTATCTGTGATTCCTAAAGGTACACTCCTTCTCGTGGAAACAGGTCGGCTCTCCATCTCAGATCTGGCCTGGCTGTTAAACCCTGACTGCGTGTCGGGGTGAGTTGGAATTGTTTGATAAATTAATTTCTTAAAAATCCACTAGTGCCTGTTACGATATTATTACATCACAGAGAACGACCAGGCTGTTTTTTGGTATGTGACCAAGTAGGGGGAAGATCCTGTCTCATTCAAAAGCCTGACCAGATCTGATATGGTGAGCCGACCTGTTGTTGCGAGAAGAAGTGTGCCTTTTAATCAGGGTCGACCGAGATTTAGTTCCTGTAGAATATATCTGTAGTTGAAGGACACGAAAGCACCACATTCTTTGCATTTTAATCCAGGATGTCTCATTTATTTATGCTCTACTTTTGTTTGCTAGATCTCCATACATGAAGGCAGGACATCCAAGAAAAATCACTGTTTGCTCTCTGAAGAGTCATTTTCTGCTAGCAATAAAACATGTGTGTCAACATAGCTAGTCATCGTTACGTCGTTTCTCCTGGCAACAACGTCTCAAAACAAAATATGTGAAACATTCGCTGTTTTTTCTCTCGATGGAAAAAAATCAAAATCAAAGCGTTCCCAAATTAGTCCAGTGGATTATTACCGTGCACAACAATAAGCTGACGTACGTACCAGGATCGGGAGTGAGTTAAATGTCTACCTGTCTTGTTCTAACTGTCATTGTGCTGGTTGCCTGGTCAGATATGTTTTCCACTAATACTCTTAGTTGCTTTTTGTATTTCTTCTTTTTTGTTTTGTTTCTTTTTTCTGTGCTACAAATATTGAACTGGTTCCAAATTTGATAAAGACAAAGGGAACGAAAGGGAAGGAAAACAATCACATATATACAGCCCCTCTCAACAACAGCAAAGATGATGGACAGGTCATCATTTTGTTTTGGCCAACACAGAGGCTATTGGCACTACTTATAACAACTTCTTGTTTTCTTTGCTGAGTACTAGATGAGGGGAATGCAATTCTATTTAATAAGTTAGGATCAAGGAACTGTAGGGCAAATAAAATATGCATCCTGTTTGGTTTTACTTGTTTCAGTTAGCTTCGTACCTTTTACAGATTTCGGCACCAAACATAAACCGGAAACAGGAGAACTAGTTTTATTCTTTCTTTTCCTGCTTCCATTTCACACAATCTTTTGTCAGATTTAAATTGGAAAACACAGGTACACGACTGGTGCAGAAATCGTGGTGTTGCTATCTGTTACCGTGGTTTCCATATTTCACAATTGTTCACAAATGCTTCGGCCTTGTGGCTTGGAATCCTAGCGTAGCGGAAGGGGTTGCCCGCATAGTCGGGAAAGAGGTGCGGGTTTTATGAACTAGGGTCCAGTGTTCGATATGAATGTGTCAAAAAGCAGGCTTGCCAATCATCTTTGCACTTTCCGGGGCGTCAGGAACACCACCGCACTGACAACGAGATCAGGGGTCAGAGAAAAAAATCTGAAGGTGCATTTCAACTTGCTTGTTGGATAAAAAATGCTGAAAAAATAAAACTATTACAAATACATTTTACAATAAAATAAAAAGTGTGAAAAGGGGACTTGCTCTGCGCTGCTAGTGGACATAAGAGAAAGCGGATGACATGTAAAATATTCGACTGCTCAGTGCCACATCCGATAGTCATCTTGCGAATTTGGAAAGGTCGTGCAGGGGAGGGGAACATAGGGAGGAACAGAGGCGGACTCTAGGATCAAGGACGCTAGCTATCTTTGGACATTTATGTGTCGGCAGAAGATTACAAATTATCCGAGGCTTTCACCGACTTCCCCGTCGCATTTAAATTGCAGGTGTTAATAAGTGCAAGGGCAAAGTTCAAGCCTGCACATGCCAAGATAAACTGGCGTTGATTCTTGTTAGAGCTGGCATCCTACGCTCGCATTTCCAAAATCTGCTGCCCAGGATAACAACATGTGTCCAAATTGCGCTTCACCAAGTGTTTCAGCCAGTCATTTTTCTCTTAGTTTGTCAGAACAACGGCTTCAAATTTGATCATTGAAATCAAGCGAGTTGCGTCTCTGAAGCATGGTTTGCACAGGAAGGTTCTGAAGCAACATACAATTTATTGTTTGTTTTTCTCCAGCAATGTTTCCACGATCAACTCTGACCAGGCCATATTGAAATGTGATTTTTTTTATTCAAAAACCTTGCCAACTTGCTCTATTGCATCCCCACACAGTGTCCAGCAGTGAAAAGTCCAACACTAACTGAATACAATACAATGTTACAAAATATCAAGTTCTAATGTCTTTCGTGAAGAGGATTATTCCATACAGATGATCTTGACACGTCTTCTGTCTGACACCAGTAGATCAGGGTGTTTTCAGAGTATTAATATCATCAGCATCGGTGAGAGAGCAAACCACGACTGTAAGAAATCGTATTGGTGATTAATTGGCCATTTAGTTGGAGACTGCGGAAAAAGAGGCTTGATGAAGCAAAGAGGACTCGATTAGAGGACACTTTGTCTGATATAGTCAAGTCAAGTCACTATTTATTTTAAAAAAAAAAACTAGGGTTACATGAATTAAAAACAAATATTGCAATAAACACGACAAAAAAGATATGTAATAGTGATATATACATGTGAAGAAGAAAAATGACATGATACTGACATCTGTGAAAGATGAAACGTTGAGCTTCAATGATTTGCTTTGTTTTTATAAGCAGACTCAAGTAAATGTAAAAAGAAGGGAATGTTGGTACAGAAGGGGGAGACGAGGAATGGGGAGTCGTGTTAAACATTAGGAGGTGCAAGAAAGTATGGAGGGACGAACGGAAGGAAGAAGCCTGGACATTGCTGACCCGCAGGCAAACACGCTGACCACGAGGGGTCAATGAGTGCACCGGGGCCGGAGACTTGCCCATGGACTCGTCAAGAACAATTAGACGGCCTCTTCAAAGGAGGGGGAGGCGCCCGTGGCTTGGGTGGCACATGAAGTTAACTTTGGTCATGCTTGTGCTCAGATTGTTGAAACCTCCTCAAGACTTTCCGGGGATTCCCGAACACGTGCAAGTCACTGGGGCTAATGAGTGGAAACACAACGCCTGATTCACACATTCGTCGCCTTTGTTTAGACCACTAACACTTGAAAAGGGGACACAGATAAAGGAAAAAGGGACAAAGAGAGAGAACAAGATACACAGAAAGTGGGATAAAGGGACACACAGAGTGCCTTCGATACCTGTCATGGGGAAGGACAGCACGGAAGGGAATCTACGGAAGTGCAAGTGTCTACTCGCTATTTCGAGTCGCCAGTGGATTGCCCACACACTAATCGAAGGGGTAAGGCAGTGCAAACAGGAACAGAAGCTGCGTAAAGTTTATACGAATGTCAAAACAAGATAGGGCTGTACTTTGAAGAGACATTCGTCGACATAAGAGAGAGAGGAGAGGCTAGCAGAGGTTAGGGAACATACAACGCTACGTGTCGACATGCAAACGCCGTATGTCAAAACACTGACCATCCTTACAAATTGCTCAACAGATGAGACGGGAAAACACACTAATAAAAAACAACAAGAGAGATTACATGTTTGGAACGTTGAATTCAGGAAAAAGCAACACGTTGACAAGAACCTCGACCTAACTGCCTTTAACGTTAAACACGTTGTTGAAAACAGTGAATGTTTCAGTAACGAACATGACAGCAAGAAAGAGGGAATAGGGCTTGGATGCTGGGAAGGGGGGGGGGGGGGGGGGGGTCGAGATCGGCTTTCGGGCAAGAATTGGGAGTTGGTTCGGATCGAACAGGCTATTTTTAAATTTCATCTTATAATGTAATTGTTAGCCAAATGTTCCGACTGACGTAGCGTCAAAGTGAAGTAAATGGTGAACAAAATGTGTTCGGAAGACTCCTTTGGGACTTTTGTTTATGGAAGATGTCAGTGTACGTATAATCGTATCAGAAGAGGTAGGAGAAAAGGTTAAACATGCAAATAAAAAAAACTTTGGATGGAATAGATGGAACGAGACAGGACACAGATGAGCGTGGGAAGGGGGGGGGGATGTACTTGTGAACTATTTTATTCAACATGAAATGTTGTGCGAAGACATCAAATGCGCTGAGGAGCATATTGTTAAGCATGCTTGAAGCGCAAGCTGTACATTCCACAAATGAAAGAGCCAGTGGCAATGATTGGATGAAACTGGGCATAGATAAACGTGGAAAGGAGAGTACGAGGTGGGCTTTTGGAAGGTGGGTAAAATCGGTGTTGGTGGGAAAAATTTTCTTTGACACCTGATGACGTTTCAAAATCTCCACTGCTTTTAGGAACACGTCGTTAACATCGTTAACATCGTTAACAATTCTCTTGTGGAGCAGCTAGGGGTAGTCACTGGACGAAACTATGCACAAACGAACGCGGAAAGCAAAGTAAGGGAAGGGGGTTTTTGTTAGAAGATTTTTCTTTGACACCTGATGCTATCTGAAAATCTCAGCTGTGTCCATTCTCTGATTGTGAGCTGTACATTTCACACGTTAAACACCCGGTGCTGTGGAGTGTATGTGCTCGTTAGGACATCGTCGTCTTCGTCTTTTCTCACGCAGTCGCCATGTGTGGCACGGTTGGACCTCCTGACACTATTCAGTTCCAGCTTCAAAGACTTCTGATCTGTGAAGAACAATCGCCTCAGTGAAAGTTAGTACGTAATGCATGCGCTTGGTGTTGGGAAAAGTTGAGGTGTTAATTTCCAGAAACGTTAGGTTAATTACCACGACAAAGACCGCGGTCTTGTGGGTTTGATGGTTCCAGGAAAGCAGACAAATCGATCAAATGTGTCTAGTCATTCCGCCTAGATGTTCTAAAGGCCCTTTAGGCTGTGGTGTTGGGGGGAAAGTATGGCGTTCTCAACTAGTTGATTGCAATGACAAAGACAAAAATAGTCTTGATGTGGGGGTTTAAGAAAACCTTAGACATCGCTCAAGATGTGTCCAATGAAGGGTTTAGATCTAGGTGCTTATAGCTGTTAAATATTGTAATGAATTTCTAGGTAGCACGTTACATATTTTATCACGGTCGTCATAAATTGGCTAAAGTACAAGAGCGATTTCCATCTGCCTGATTTTCATGACCATGATTTTACACTGCCATTGGCCTTCCTTTAAGTAGAGATTTCAAATGTAAAGAGGCATTATTCTCTTCAGTTTGATTACGGCCCTTGCGAAGGCCATCAACAAATCTCATCAACAAATCTCATCAACAAATCCCATCAACAAATCCCATCAACAAATCTCAGCAACAAATCTCATCAACAAATCTCATCAACAAATCTCATCAACAAATCTCATCAACAAATCTCATCAACAAATCTCATCAACAAATCTCATCAACAAATCTCATCAACAAATCTCATCAACAAATCTCATCAACAAATCTCATCAACAAATCTCATCAACAAATCCCATCAACAAATCCCATCAACAAATCTCAGCATGAAATCTAACAGCTTCAGTCGAATGCGCAATTACAGCATATTACTTCATAACACCAATCTTCACAATTAGTTTGGGCGGACAGGCACGTTTTATAGTAATTTAGGCGACACATTTAAAAACAAAAAGAAGAAGTCTAAATCCAAAAGCAAACCCGTGAGAACTAGAGTGTTAAGGGGCTGGGTGTTCGTGTCAAACAGAGAACAATAAAGCCATTGTCTGTCAAATAAAATCAGAAGCTTCTCTCGCCTGAAAGTTAAAAAATGGAAAAGCAAAGAAAGACACACGGCTAGAACAATAGCCTTCAGAAAGGGAAGGCGAGACGAACTATGTCGGATCTGGAAACAGGCTTCAGGAGAATAGAGTACTAGCCCCTGCAGACATAAGAGAGAAAAAAATCACTGAAGATGAAAAACCGAGAGTCAACTCTCTTAATCTTTCTGCAAACAAGCCCAGCCCTTGTCCGCCATTTTAACTGCCAGAGCTCGTCAGAAGGGGAGGGAGCTGTGCCTCGTAGACACCCCTCTCTCACAGGGAGAGACCCAGGGAGGCAGGGGGAGGGACCAGCATTCCTTGTCTCTTGCCGTCAAAAGCCTTTCCCCGTTTGGACGTTCTAGTAAAACTTCAACTTCCTCTGACATCAACACTGCTCATGTCACAGCTGTCTTGTCTACCTTCTCAGAGTAAATATAGCACACGTTGTTCTTTGTATTCCTTAATTGTAAAGGAATTTAGTCTACAGAAGAAAACTTTTTCTTTGAGTTTAGCATTATATTTAACGGAAGCTGACTACTTGACCATTTAGAAGGTAAATATATCGGTTTAAAATTCGGTAAAGTAACATGAAAGGTTACAAACTGAACGCAAGGTAGAATTTGACCTCCAAATGTGAAGGTTTATTTCTTCTATCGATTCCATAAAGGTATTGATACTAGCTTTTGACACTTTCCTGAGATTCATTTTCTTTCTATTCAGAAAAGCTTTGGATATCTATACCACTGTGCTCAGTAAACAAATCTATATTGTTTTTGCTTTGAAACAGGTTTGTTTGTTTGTTTGTTTGTTTGTTTTTGTACATGCTTAGGGACCTTAGAAAACGTCAACTGCCCTAGCTACCACGATTTGATGACATCATTGCTCGGATAGTTTGACCAGAACAGAAAGTAGGTTTAGCCAAAAGTACATTCATGTTGTATTAAAAAGTACACACAGACATACGCCAACTCTGAAAAGGGCAAAACATACGGCTGTAATATAAACTCAAGAAAGGAAATTCACACACAATATCACACAAAGGACCGTCACTTTTCACAGTCGACGTAAGGTCAGCAGGAATGGCCACACCTGTCTCTTCCTTGACGACACTGACCGGCCTGTGTTTGACCTTATCTTACGTCCAGCAGATCACATTCCGTTCTCTACCGCCCTTCCTTGCCTTTCGTGGGCCAAGACCAGCAAGTGAAGAACGGGACGAGAAAAAGAAACTGTCACCTTCGATACTTCCAACGGCCTAGGAAGAGAATGTTGGGCGGGGACTAGGAAGACAAAACAGTGTGTAGGCAACGTTCGATCCCTGAGTTCTTCACATACTTTATGCCATACCGATATTTTGCGAGGCGGCTGTAGACAGTTTTGATATTTTAGGAAGGGGTGTGAGTCAAGCCTGTATGTCTCAAAATAGTCTTGATGTTTTACTGCGAAAGGTGGTGTTCACAGTTGTCAAAGAGCGTCCTTGTGAGCAGTGTCCGATAGGGAAGGGGTTCTGTGTGGTGAATTCCGTGGCCTGTTTGGTGTTGTTTTAGCAAGTCTTTTCATGTGTATTTTTGAATGTAGTGTTCAGGCAGCAGTGCCGTTTCAACCACTTCTGCATATAGAATATTTGAAACAATAGTAGACATGGGAAGAAAACCACCACGCCTGTCGATGATCTGCACATTTTGTTGGCGTTTATGTTTGCTACTTGAATAACTCCTGAGGTTGAGGTTGTTGCTTTGTTATTCTGACGAATGTTGGGGAGAAAAGAGGAGGCGATGCTGTGGTCTGTGTGGATGCTACTGTGATACCCTTTACGCATCTACGTACGTATCGTCTTCAAGAAGTATTTGTCAATATTGTGTTGACATGGCATCCCTTCGTCTTCTTCATTTAAGAGGCGATCGACTATACGCGCTTCAATTTTTCCATTCTGTTAATTACATGGGTCTTCCTAATGTAATCGCATGGTAAATATTCATAATATCGCTGAAGTAGAGAACAAACACAGTCATTTATTTTAACTCAAAAGAGATTTACTTTAATGTGCATCAGAATCAGTAACCATCACAGAACTAGACCTAACGGGCCTACGTTTACAACAAAACTGTCCTAAATATCCATATTTCGCATCTTATTAATTATTAGGTAATTTATATAAAACGATAAATGAATCACCAAGACGGTCCGTGTGGTTACATGTATCCGCTTTTTTCTAGTAATGAACAGTGATTGATTACCAAACCATTGATTTGTGTTCGTGCAGTTCTTGATAAGACAAATAGCAGAAATAGAGCAAGGGACTGCAGGTGAGAGATAATAGATCAAAATAACAATAAAAATGTACTCACCCGAAAACAGCAACATTAACAAATAATTATTTGTTCATGATACTGTTTTCTGGTGAGTACATTTTTATTGTTATCTTGTTCTAGGACAAATAGCGGTAATTACCAAAATCAACATTGAGATGAAAATTCCCAACGCAATCAACAAGCACGCGATGTTCAACAATGTCTTCCTTCTTTGTTTCTAGGTGTACCTGAAGTTCAGCGAGCTAGACAAGCTGAACAAACACCTCAGGCGCATCGAGGAGCAAGCCATCCTTATTCAAAAGCATGTGCGAGGTTTCCAGGCGCGCAGCCGCTACCGGAAGTTACGTCACCAGCGTCGTGAGGACGAACTAGCGAAGAAGAAAGTGATAGAAGAGATGACGCTGGAGGCGCTGAAACACCGCAACAACGATCACATCTTCAACGAAAACCTCAAGCAGGCCTACACCAAAGACAACGATGACAACCAGGTAAATTTACCCGCTTGTAATTTTCAGCGTATATTTTTTTTCTGAATATGTGTTAATTTTTTTGCCTTTTTGGTGTGTTTGCTTGCGCTTAGATGTTATTAAATTCCTACCTTTTCTTTCGTTTTCTTGTACACAATGTCCGTACCGTCTTTCTTGGCATTGATTATGAGTTATATAGAAAGGATGATGCCTTGATGATGATGACGACCATGTCAATGATGACGATGATGCTATTAATGATAATGGTTATGATGATATTGATAGTTGATTGTTACTTCTTTAAGATATTTTTTTTTATTTGCAAGAAACAGAGAACTCTTGAGCTTTTTACTTTCCATTGCGACATTTCCACAGAGTCTACTGACCCATTATTTTGATCTGTTCTGAGTTTGTTGGGAGTTGTTCATTATATATAAAAAAAAAATTAAAAAATTTGGGGGGGAGGTGCATGTTCTGATGACGTCATCGAAATTAAACTAGTTGTAAACACGTTTTTTGGGGGGTTGATCACGTTATGTCACGTTACTGGTAATTCTAAGAATAACCAATGTCATGTGCTTATTTTATATTCTGTCATATGCAGTAATCGTATCGTGTTTATATCTCTGGATTTTTGACAACCGTTGTTTTTTAGCATAAGATGTGGTTAGTTTGTGTGTCCATTTTATTTCCTTTCGTCCAGTGTCCTCTGATGTCTGTCAATGATTCGTGTCAATGGTATCCGTAGGTCTGATCATATGATATCCACTATTATAGAAAGAAAGTCAAGAAAATCAAACAACTCATTGATCATGAAACAAGAGAGGGGAACTTCTACAGCTGTACAATTCACAACGTAATTAGCGTGTTTACTTTTCTGGCTGGCTATATTACAGTATTTTTGATCCGAAGCTCAAATACAGACAGTAACGGGGAACGGTTGAGCTTGAACGGAAAGCAGCCAATCCCACGGGGTCCAGCTATGTGGGTTTTTCTCCACGCGACCTGGGTCAAACCCTTTTTGACTTCCTTGCAAAAAGCATGGGTCATTTCCGGGGAGAAATGATGTATAGCGTTTGCTCAGAGGTATTTCCGTATGGTTTTTCTTCAAAGCCGCCAAATCCCCCAGAGTAGCCCATAAGAAAACTGGGGATCCGTGTAGAGTTTTGTTCAACGGTAGACTCCAGAAGAAGGGGGGACTCGGTTCGTTAGCGAAACGAGGTCAGAGCTTGCGCTGCCCAATCCCTGGTCTGAGCTGTGGGCAAAGAAGGGCCTAATTCCTGCTTTGCTGCCTTCACACCTTGAGGGTGTGTCAGAGAGCAAAAGACACAGAACGGGAACACGGAGACGGCTGTGTGGGAGGGAGGAGGGATGGGGGAAAAGGATGGGAGGGTGACAAAGGCTGGGGGGAAAAGCCCGACAGACCGAGGGTGACTGGACCAGAGACTGTAGAGTACACTCTCACTGGACTTGCTACCTGCGTACAAAACGGGGTCCAAACTCTTCACAGAACCATAGGTGCTCCGCCTTACTTCTCCAGGGCGTATTATGCTTCAAGTGCTGAGATAGACAGGAGGATAAGGCGCAGCGGAGCACACAAAAGTGCAGATTCACAGAAACAGGGAAATGAAAGAGAGAGAGAGAAAAAGACAGACAGACAGACAAAGGCTGAGAGAGAGAGAGGAGGAGGAGAGACGGGCAGAGACAGACAGACAGACAGACAGACAGACAGAGGAAGGGAGAGGGGGAGAGAACGGATTGCGATGTCCAATGTCCAGACAGCTGATACCAGAAACGATCGGGGGAGTGAGGGTGGAAGACAGAAACTGGTTTTCCTGGAAGAAAAAGGGAGGGATTAGAGTAAAAACAATGAAGAAATCGTGAGGGTAAAGGGAACATGTAGGCGTTCTTTTCAAGAGGTTAAACAACCATTTTAAAGAACCCCCTGTATATATTAAATTCAACTGGATTGTTATTATGCAAATGGTATGACATCGAAAAAACCACTATTGTGCTTCATGCAACTTCGATCATTCCGGCTGTAGAAAAACTGCAGCCTTATTTCTCAATGAAAATTAACAATACGGTTTTACTCTGGCTCTGCTATATTGGTTTAAACAGTTTTTTATTCAGTTGCATAAATACAAAGCCGTAATTGAAAGTTGTAATTAAGGGAGCACAACAAGATAAACTTATAAATGTGCTCTTAGAAACAAACGAGTAATGTGGCGGACAATATTGTAAATGCATGATATTTAAACAAATGAAAACAAGAACAACAACAACGATAACTGCTATATTGCCAAGTATTACTAAATACAGCACGGCTCAGTTAATAGAAAAAACCCTTAAGTTTTCTCACGCTGCCATTATTATCGCTGGAATGGATTAACAACTTGTTTAGACTATAAACGTCTTCAAAACGTGTTTATATTCATTTCTTTTTACACGCGGAGAGAGCAGTCTTATTGGAGTTTTTTTGGTTTAAGTTAAATGAATTTTACATTGGCCTGTTTCAAGTGCAAAACCTCAACAAGAAAACATTAGTCTTTAACCCCGATAGAGAAATGAAACTGAACTGAGTGTCAATGCCCTGAAAGATGTCAGCAGGCCGTTTTGTGTTGAAGAAGAAGACACAAAAAAAGAAGAAAACATGAAAGAAAAAGAAGAAGAAAAACAAGAATGAGATTCATTCGTCCACATTCTATGAGCCACAAGACATTGATGACAAAACCGTCATACATTTTGTTCGTCGATTTCAAGCTCGCGTTCGGTGCAGACACCAAACTTGCACTTGAGTCGCGATTGTTCATATTGTGTGAGAAGCAAAGCTGCCCATGACAGGGGCTTGTTGCATCTTCCTCGAGGCTTTGCACGTGTCTTCTACATTTTATCCCGGTGCATGTCTGGCATGAGCGTTTGCCATGGCTAGAATATGGGAAGATGGTATGGCTAGAATATGGGAAGATGGTATGGCTAGAATATGGCTGGATCAGGGAGGGGTCACACTTTTTGGACACTTCTCACATTGTTTAAAGACGGTGCATGGAAAACACAACACAGAGAGCCCTGGTGCTAGAATGCTTCGCCTTTTAGATGCAGAAGAACAAAACAAGTCTTGGCGGTCTTTACATTGCACTTGCATTGTCTCATTTAAGTTGTGAGAACGCCCAGAATGGCAATGTGTAGGTCCCCTGGCAATAGGGACGGTCTGGAACCCCTGGAGCACTGTGATCAGGAAGGGTATACAACGCCGTGTGAAAGTGTTTTCGGATGCCCCTGTATTTACCCTTGCAAAGGCTGACTGTAATTGTATTCGGAAATTGCAGACCCGAACGAATTGTGACAGTAAGCTTAGACTTTTAGGGATGAGAGCGTGTCAGTGAGCATGGATACAGTATCTGACATAGCACCTGGCCTTGCTGCGGTCAGTGTCGGGGCTGTGAGACTGACCAACACGACGAGGGGGTTGCCCCCCCCCCTCCCCCGCCACACACACACACACCTTGTCTCGAACACAGCCTTCTCTGTCTCCGGGACCAGGTTCGGCCTCCTGGGAATGCTTTCTTTGAACCCTTTCACTCCCGGCACTGCCCCCCTCATCTCCCCTCTCTCCCCCCCTCTCCCGCTCTCTCTCTCTCTCTCTTCGCCCCCCCCCCCCCATCTCTCTCTCTTTCTCTCTCTCTCTTTCTTTCTCTCTTTCTCTCTCTCTCCTCTCTCTCTAATTCTCTGGCCAGTTTGTACCTGAGGCAGCAAGAGCAATTGATGGTATAGATGGAGAGGAGGGGGCTTTGGCTTTTTTCGTAGACATCTCACCGAGTGAGGCTGGAAGAGGAGGTAGGATATGCGTTTGCAAGAGACAGAGAAGTGTGGGGGGGGGGGTCAGGATTGTTGGAGGAAACAGGAGGGGGGTGGGGAAGGAGAGACAGGGAGAGGGGAGTGTTTGTCATTGTTTCGTATGTTCCGTTCCGACAGGGGGCAGGATTAGCCGCAGAAGAAAAAAGCCAGTAGCGCGTTAACCAATATTGGTACTCAAACACCCCCCTCCGTCCGCTCGCCACGAGAACCAGAAGGAGGGTCGGGCAGCACAAAAAAAGGCACAAAGAGGGGGACAAGAAAAAGAAAGCGAGCGGAGAAGGAGTGTTAGGGAGAAAGGAGCGTTGTGATTGGTCGACAAGAGGGCTGATCCGCCACAGCGTGCTTTGCCAAACACAACAAGAATGTTTCAACTGTTCGATACTCCCCTCCTCTGCGCATGCGCCCACTGGCGTGTCTGCGAGGAGACGACAAAGTTTCTTTTAGGCTTAGCAGGCAGCTTAGGACCCCGGGGCCCAGTCGCGCTCTTACGTAATATTTGCTTAGATGGCCGCCGTTGGCCGCAGTCGGACCCTCGCCACAGACGGCGTCCAGCAGCAGTCCTAGTCACCCCCGTCCTGCCCAGCAAGCGGAGCACTGGACTCCTCGCTCCGTCCCCCGTGCTGCGAGAATAGCCGCTAGTGCTGCAGATACCAAAGAGCCTCTCTTTGCTGATACTGAGAGTGAAGTGGTTGACTGCTGGCCCAGTCGTGATCTCACTGTTGCCCTTTTCTTCTTTTCTTCGTCTGTTCTCCTACGGGCTACAACATGTAACCGCCGTGGACAATTTGTACCCTCGGGAACAAAGTAATGACCCTTTTCTTTTTCGTTGTGAACTTTTCTTGTAAGTGAAACACATTTCTGGAGCCAAGTGATGAGGGATTATTTATCATTTTACAGTGCACTTTATATTTTAGAATAAAGTAATGGGCACTTTCTTTTTCTTTTCGTTTTTTGTTTGACATTTTTGTACAAATAACATGAAAATGAAATGGGCAATGTCTTTATAGTTGCGAATTGTTTTTTCTTTAGACAATTAGGTCATCTTTTCCAAGGGATAGACACAAAAGTGTGAGCGTCAAATTTTGAATTGCTGACTGCATTTGATTTTGTATATACTGCGGCGTCCATTGGTCGCAGTTGAAAATTGTTCAATTGATTTTATGGCAGGAAAGGTAGATCATTTATTTTGCAAATCTAAGTGAAATTAGCGGTGTAAAGTAATCCCGTTTTCTCCCTAAAAGCTTGTCTTATGTTGTTGTACGTAGCAGTAAATTAAGCGTGTGTTTGTCATAAGAAGGGAGCAGTCCAGTTGTATCCATTGCTTATTTCGTTACTGTATTCTTCTGTTCGTGAGAAGTGTATTCTTGGAGAACAGAATAGGACGAGCTAAGAGCTTGGGATGTAAGTTTGCAAAATGGATGCTCTTACTTGTGTAGTTAACATCCCAAACAAAACTCAATGCGTACAATGCCGAATAAGGTGAAATGCATTTTTTCTGTTTAACGTATGTTCGTCTTTTGGGCTTTGATATCATTTGTTTCAGGACCGCAACAAGTTACTATTTTCGCTCGTCTTTCAAATGTTAAATAAGTCCTCAAAAGCTGTTCGGAAGCATCGATTCTGGTTCGTTACACTTCTTCCGTTCAGCTTATTGTTTTCTTCCTAGCGAAGAAGCACAAGCCAATATGTAAACGACAGTTCTTACAACACTTAAAGTTCTGGCGGAGTGTAGATGTCGCTTCGTTTGATGAGTAGGAGGAAAGGGCGCAGTCTTTGGCAGTGGGCCAAATGATGCCTCGGGGCCCTGGATGCGTAGTTGTGCTAAAGCTGACTTTAACCCCTGGACCTGTGACCAGTAGGCTGCTTGCTGGCGTCTTGGGGCGTCCTGCTTCCTGTTCTTTGTGTTCCGCAATTACGCGGTGGGAATACGCTGAATTAGGAAACGAGACAGAAACAAATGCGCATCCCTGCTGTACGCAGGCCAGTCGGGAGAAGATACTGTGTTCTATAAATGCGTTCCGTAAGCATCATGTTCTGAGGATGTATTGTGTGTCACAACTGTGTCTTGTCAGTGTCTGAATGTCATTACTAATTATTGCAAATGGTTGATCGAGATTTGTTCTGGAAAGTTCATTCCCAAAGTGAAAGCCTTTTTGACGTCAAGTTAGTATGTCCCAAGATTGGATATTTGTTACGGTACAATTGCGAAGATCCGTCTAACAAATAATTGCGAAAATAACAAACATCGCACAAGACTATTATGCGCATTGGTTTAAAAGCTGACGCTAATTTTCTCGACATGAGAAAGAAATGTTTCCGTGAAAAGTGGCTGTAAAAAAAAGGCACAGAGCAGATACAGTTAATGCGCGAAAACTAGCGATTTTTATTTTTTTACAAAAACAAAAACCGTTCGGTTGAGAGAAAAATATTGTAATAATTCAACATTGCCAGACTGTGTTTTCAGCAAGGAGGATTATTAAGATGTTAATTCAATGGTTGACGGTGGTATGTGTGTCTGTGTGCAGCTTGTGAAAAACCTGACCACGCCCCACTCCCCCCTGACCGGAGTAGTGCCAGAGAAGAATGACGTCAGGCGTTCTGCTATGAGCGCTCCCGTAGACAGGTGAGTCTGACGTCAGCATAGCTAGCTGGCTATCTTTCAATAGTCTTGCCTAGACCACTAACCTAGCAAGCTGTTTATTCTTAAGCCTTCTTATCTAGACTACTGACGTAAACCACCTACACTGCAAGCTGTCTGTTTCTCAACGATTCTTGGATATGTACCAGTGAATCTGCCTTCGACTTCGTAAATGTCTTGTGTTCAGACGACCTCGAATGACAATGTCTAATCAAGTGAGCTATCTAATTGTACAGGTAAGTTTGTTATCAACTAGGTAGATGTCTGTTCTCAAATCGTCTTGTCTAGAGCGTTGCCGTGAACCGTTTACCTAGCGTAGCCTCGGATTTGATTGACAATATACAATCAAGGAAGTTTTCACATAGTTTAGGTGATTTGGTCATCAGGGTTGCTAACTATCTATCGTGAAATCGTCTTGTCTGGACATCTAACATTTACCTAGCCTATCCTCGGACCTGGTATTCAGAGGACATTCCGATGAAGTAGGCTATCTATTTCCGTAGGATAGATGATCAAGCCAGTAAGCCATTTATTTGTGTAGGTGAGCTGATCCATCAATCTAGAAAACTTGTCAGTCCTCCAGATAGACACCATGGAGACGCACAAGTCAATTTGCCTCCGACCCAGTAATATCTAGTGTTCAGACGATGTTGGTTGATACTTTGTAATAACGGTATCTACGATAATGTTACAGTTGACTTTGTCACCTATAGAGCAAGTTTTCTATTGTTAAACCTCGTATTTGCCATTTGCGTAGCATCCCTCGGTAATATAACAGCTGGCCATGCTCAAACACGGAAGCTGTATAGTTTTAGAAATTCATGTGATTAGCCCACTCTTACAAATGTTGGATGATAAAAATCAGCTTTTTGTCAGGCATTATTCATTTTCATATTTCTTAGACACAGCTGCTTAAATTCTGTACTGTGGCAATCATTAAAAGCAAATTCGATCGCAATTGGATATTAAGAAAACAAATAATGTTACACTTGTTTTAATGCAATGCTAAAATAAATATGTAAATGGTACATACCTAGGTTTCAATTTTTGATTTGCCGACGAGCATTTGCACATAATGCTAATGAATAAAAAGAATGTTTGTGGCATGACATCCAAATATTTATATGTCAGATTATCTCAGAGTGGTATAAACTGGTTTGAACCAGAATTGACTTGATTTGATTTAGAAATTCCACAGTTTGTCTCGTTATTACTTGACATTTATACAATGGGTCATTCGTGTGTCTATTTCGACTGCATATGCAATGTTTTCTTACAAATTGAAATTACAGAAACTTAAGAACGAAAGGAAAATAATGTTGTGCTGCATCTAGTGGTTAAAAAACGACAACTGCACATCTGATGCGTCTGTTTTGCTTGGATGGCATGAAGTAGGGATTCCAAGAAATACGATGATATGTAATTACGTACCTCCATGTTCCATTACTCGATAGATCTCTTTGTCGTTGCCATTAGTTTCATTTCCAACAAGAGTCAACGTGAGCTGCTAAATCTTGTCATAACGTCAAAATCAATCTTTGGACAGGGATTTATTCATGATATTTATTTTGCGTGAACACGTGTTCATCTACCTAGTAATATGCATGACTGCCAGCAAAAATAATTAACCCAAAAAGTGATTATTCGGGATGTTTGTCTGTTGTAATTGCTGTAAACATATTGTTTTATTCTTGTATTGATTATGACGTACAAAAGAAGACATAAGACTTTATTTCAATGATGTTCAGCACACCAAAAAAAGGTACTGTAAACAGTCTGCGTAAGGTGACAGGTAGGACGTGGTAACTGGAACTGGTCAGTGCAATACGCTCACCGGTAGGATTTCCCTTACCTGAACAATAATTATTATAAAGTTTAGATCAAACGACGATTGACAGTTGCGGACATCACCTTGGACAGAGGTTAAGAAACGTGGTATCGTAGTATATGTCTTATCCGATATGATATAAACTCACGCTATGGAACAGCCGAGAGCCCTCGGGGAAAAAATGGCGATAGGACATTGCAGTCACATCGCTCTTTCAGTGTACCCGAGACAATAATTATGGGTACATGCAATCGCCTGGATATTCAAGGCTTACACATTTAGAAAGGTTGATATTGTGTTATATCATGCATGTATATATTCTGGTATATCCTATACCCGAGACAATATGGATACATGAAGTCGCCTTGATATTCAAGGCTTACAAAATCGGAAAGGTAGATAATGTTTTATATTGCTATTTCATATCTTACATGGATTTCCATTGGTCAATTGGGCAAAACTGAGCTCAGTGCAAAAGTGATATCGACGACATTTCCGTCGATATCAGTTTTGATATCGACGACCTCTTTATTGCTTCCCCACTTCAAAAACAAAAACACCTAAATTTAAAAACAAACAAATATATATGAAAATATAATTATCCCAGAATTTAGTTGAGCAAGTGACTAAAGACTTTTTGAAAGGATAGACATTTTAAAATACTGAAAAGTACAAGAAAAGAGTGAACAAAAAGAAATAATAATCAGAGGGAGGGATATGGAACAGCCAAAACTGAGACAAATACTTTTGTAATTTCTTTACAGTAAATACAAAATGTCCAGAGAATTAGCAATATATCTAACATTGACTGACTGTGTGATGATATCTTCTGCTATTGGTCTGTTTCGACAGTGATATCAAAATCTCGACCTCCGGTCTCGATTTTGATATCACTGTCTCAACAGACCATAGCAGAAGATATCATCACACAGTCCGTCAATATTGGGTAATATTAGACATGTATATATTTTCAAATATCTGTATTTTGTTTTGTGTCCACTCAGGTACGGGCCAAGCGACGGCACGCGGTCCCTGGCCAGCGATGATGACCACAGACCACAGAGACGTAGGCGAAAGCGACACCGCAGACCTTCCCAGAAATCCAACACAACTACGTCAGAGTCAACTACCACCACCAACGTCACTAACATCTCCAGTCAGCCCATTATCCAAGACAAGTAGGTGTTACTTTGCCAGTTACGCCTGTCGTTACTTATTTGTGTTTCTTGTTACTGGGCTCTCCGTGTGTAATAGTACATGTATTGCATATTATAATCTCACTCTTAGTGTGTAATATATAATGCATTGCATATATTATATTCTCACTCTCAGTGTGCAATATATAATGCATTGCATATATTATATTCTCACTCTCAGTGTGCAATAGTACATGTATTGCATATTATATTCTCACTCTTAGTGTGTAATATATAATGCATTGCATATATTATATTCTCACTCTCAGTGTGCAATATATAATGCATTGCATATATTATATTCTCACTCTCAGTGTGCAATAGTACATGTATTGCATATTATATTCTCACTCTTAGTGTGCAATATATAATGCATTGCATATATTATATTCTCACTCTCAGTGTGCAATATATAATGCATTGCATATATTATATTCTCACTCTTAGTGTGCAATAGTACATGTATTGCATATTATATTCTCACTCTTAGTGTGCAATATATAATGCATTGCATATATTATATTCTCACTCTTTGTGTGTAATAGTAAAGACATTGCATATATCATATTCTCACTCTCAGTGTGTAATAATAAATGCATTGCACATTATACTCTCCTTTTCTTGGTCTTGGGATACAGTTTAGTCAGTCATTATTTTGTATATACTCTTCGTCGAAAGAAACGAGGCAGCTGTTTTGATTTTTTTATCGATTTGTACGAAGGGATTTTTTTTCGTGAATTCGATTTTCGGGGGCGTTTGCCATGCATGTTACTTTGCAGACATAACCTAATGTAAGATCAAGCGTTTTTCTGCATACGAAAGAAGAATAGATAATCTTTTTAAGATTATAATTGGTTACAACATAAACAGCCTGATAACAAAGATCTACACCCAAACTCGCTGACCAAGTTTCTTTTGATGGGAGGTATAATTGCAGACGTAGAATGTAAAATGTACATTTTGTTTGAATAATATAACGTCCTCTATAACATTGTTTCTTTCATCTTGTTGCTTTCATGTCTCTTCGCAGTTTTAATTAAGTATGTGGCTTAACTTGTGGAGTATTAACTCATGTCAGGTGTGACTAAAAGTGTGCAGTTTTATCTTGCTTTTGTTCTGTTTTGTCGTGTTTTTGTTTGTCGTGATCGGTCTTCTTTGAGTTTTTTTATTTGTTTAGCCGAATTAGATTTTAGGTCAAGGAAAATCATGGCATTTCTTCCTGCTATATATATCAGTAAAAGAAGCCGTCAGAATAGCATCTTATTTCATTAGTGGTCAATGTATGCAGTATGCAAATGCAAATGTGAGGTGTGCTTAAGATCTAAACGAATAGGCTACAGGCCGAGACATCGTTCAAAATGCGAGTAAATACGAGGGGTTTGGCAAGGAAACAGATAGTATTGTTGTAAGGCAGTTCAAATACTCAATGACCTACTTAGCTACTGTTAACCCAGTGTATCATCATGTAGATTTGGGGTCAAAGGGTCACACGAGCTGCGTTGATAAGAAACAAAAAATGGATAATTAATACGTTAGGACTCAGATGCGTTGCTCCTTTGTGCTTGCTTGGGAGTGTAGAAAAAGGTGCCAATAACTCTCGCTAAAGCTCGACGTTCACGAAATAAGCCCAGGCATAAAAAAATAATTGCAATCGTGCAAATAACTCTCACTAAAGCTCGACGTTCACGAAATAAGCCCAGGCATAAAACATTAATTGCAATCGTGCAAATAACTCTCGCTAAAGCTCGACGTTCACGAAATAAGCCCAGGCATAAAAAATGAATTGCAATCGTGCGAAATAACAGAACAGTTTAGCATCATCAGAAAAAGTTATGTCAGGAGCATGCATTTTAGACGCTACGAAAGCAGTATGTCCTGGAATCCCTAACGGGTTTCAAACTTTTTCGGCGATTCATTGAAAGACATGAAGACTGTTTTTGTATTGTGGTTCGACGCTGACCTGCTTTGGGTAAAAGTGAGCTAGTTCATTTGACACGTAGCACTAGAGGTCAGTGAGGACAGTCAACAAAACAAAACCAAAAACACACACAACGAGAAGCACATAGCTTTGCACGATACACATATCTGTAATCAGGAGAAAAAAAAGAACGAAATAGAAAAAATACTCTATGAAATAAATATTTAACCAGGACATGTATACGGCTGCGTCAATTACACAGCAGCCATTTATCTTAACCACTAGACGTAACATCATGAGAAAGGAAACAAACTTGAATCGGTTCCGAACAGCCAAATAGATTGAAGGGACGGGAAAAACCAACAATAAACCAACAATAAACCAACAATAAACCAACTAGCGAAAAATCACCCCAGCAACCAAAGTGGAATGTTTGAAACACGTGATTCAAACTTAATTGTGTGAGGACACGACAGAATGACGTTTAGAGACGCACACATCAGAGCACGTCATTAAACAGATGCTGTTTCAACAATGGCGGCAATCAGCGGAGAAAAGCAAATTAGCACAGACAGTGGAGAGGATACACGGGGGGATGGGATCACGTTGCGAGGTGTCACCGCAGGACAATGTCCCTCCGCGATCGATCACTTCTGGGGAAGACGGCCATTTTGAGAGAATGACGTCACACAGCGAAGGGCCTATCTTGGCTCGCAGTGTACAGCTCAAACAATAAGAATCAGAAGTAAGAATCTGAACGCCTCAGTACTGTTTTTCTTTTTCTTTTTAATGCAATTTGTATTTATGACCCAATCATGACATTTGACATAGATCTCTACAGTCATTGCTGTACTTGATTTTTAAAGGATAAAGATTTCAGGCTTGGCCGAATCTTCAAGCTTATCCTTAACAGCATTATACAACGTGTAAATGAAAAGGTACATATCAAAACAAATAAGTAGAGAGAAGCCTATGTGAATAAGCTAGAGCAACTCGTGGTACGTGAAATAGGAAAGAGAAGATACTCAAAGATACAGATCAAAGAAACGTACACATATGAAAGAATTGACACTTTTACAAACAATCAAGTGGAGACACCTTACCCGTATCTGAAAGGAATCGCATGATTATAAGAGTTCGACAGAAGTACGAATGTGTGAGGTAAAGAGGCAGAAAATGTAGGTAAGCAAGATGAACGATGGAGAAACAATGGGCAGCCGGTGGTTGCAAAAGTGGGAAACAGAAGATATATGAAGAGAATCAGAAAACGTATTGACTGGACATGTTAGAAATGCACGCATATGAAATAGGCAATACGAAAGGGGCGTAAAGCCATCAGAGCAGAAAATAACAGCATGGAACCAGATATTTTATTTCGCGTCGGAATATGGTCTTCTGCACACAACAAATTTAATTCTAAAGGGTTGTGACAGAGAGTTAAAAAGACATGGGTGCAAGACTGCTATTAGAGGGGGTGGTTTAAGAGGGACAGCAGAGAGACAACGGGGAAGCACTCTGAGTGTATTTTCACATTCTATAGTGTGCACGGTAAATGTTTTAGCTAATCCCCTCTAACAAACCTTGGCCAGCAGACAGTGCCATCGCTAGCAATGTCCAAACGTCTGAACAATGTGGAAACAACGTGTATGCTAAATGGCGGCCAAGAAACACATTACCCAGCGCTAGACAACGTCATCAAGCAATAATTAATTTAAACACCATGGTCCTTGGAAATGTTCGGACAATATGTGTGTTGACACGCGGGACACAGGCCAAGAACGATTTGGGCACGTTATGCAGGGGCTGTTAAACAATAGCAATATGGCTCAAATCCGTTAAGCCGCGTCATAGAGAAATGACTAATGTCGTGACCAGGGCGTTTGGAACAATGTGTGGGTAATGTCGGCCAGAACTACTGGCCAGATAAAACAATATCGTATAAATAGTAACGCAAATAACAATGACTTCAGCAAGACATAAATCTTTTGACTCTTACTTGCGTCTAACGAGTACATCAATACCACAGACAACAAAACTTAAGAGCGTTTTCCAATGCAGTACTAATACTAAATTTGGCAATTCAGTGAATGTTAAAACAAAATGGTTGAAGCAACCGCCAATTTGAGAACAAACAGTAACACTTAAAGTGTAGCCAAGTGAGGGTAGTGACAGTTGTGTCATCAGTATGACAACACTATTTTTTTCTAATAGTGTGCGCAGCATTTATTCAAATACAATGTACGCGTTTTAGTGACTTAAAGTTTCTTTGGAAATAACTGACATTGGATGTTAAGGAAGGAGAAGCATCGAACGTGTAGCTTCTTTCTGTTCTGCTGCCAATTTGGTTGGATTGGATTGTCGAATGACAGGAGAATGAACGATGTGTGTGAATGTGCGTGCGTGTGTGCGTGCATGCGCTAGTGTGTGTATGTCAGTGCGTGTGTGTTTTTGTGTGAAATGACGATGCTAGCAGTCGTGACCTCCAATCAGTCAGTCAAACACAATGTCCGTTGCTTTCTGGGGTATTTACACCTGCAGCTAGTTTACTTTTTTTTTTTACCTGAGTGACGCGGGTAGTATCCCGGGTGCAAGGTGTTCTGAGCACACAGACATGTCCTGTGCAATTTCACCCGCTCCCGATGGAAAGTGTGGGTGACTTGTTGCGTTAGCACGCTACATTGCTTCCTGCCGCTTGTGTAAGCTGGACAGACAGAGATAGAGGGGGGGGTAGAGAGAGAGACAGAGCGAGAGAGAGAAATAGAGGGAGAGAGAGAATTAGAGGGAGAGAGAGAGAGAGAGTTTATTACCAATAAGTATTGAAATAAATGAAACATACAATGATTAAAAGTGTTTCATTGCGTTAAAGTTGGCATAAATAGTAGCAAAGTTGTTATTGATAGCAGGGTGACACCAGCAATGGAAGTGGTCATGAGAAATGTTCAATGAAAACACGAAAGCGAATGTCAAGAACAGAAATTCCTTATTAGTTCTGCCTGTAAGTCATTCAAAAGCTTGTATTTTTTCTGCAGTTACGTATAGTATCCTATTATATCAGACTGCTAAATATGTAAACGCCTCGCAAAGTATCAACTTTGGTTTTGACAGCCTCAGTTCGTGTTTAACATCCTGGATAGATACACACATTCGTGCACGTTTTTCGATCTGAAGATTACAAGTATCAGTGACATCATCAATGTGTGCGCACGCTTGGAGGGTGTCATGTCTATTGCACCTAAGTGTGACCATGACAAGTCTGCATTGAGGCATGCTCATGATGCTTACATTATGTGCACAAGTAGGGAGCGGGTGAAACGTTTAACTTTAACATACCTTTCAAAGTATATGGAAGGAGACCGGGATCAGGAGCGCGTGAATTAGTTCAATGGGGTTAAGGTCCTTTAGTAGATGACAATAGATCGCTGCTGTAGCGTTGGTGCAGCGCAGAACAGTCATGTTTGCAATAAATAATCACCTTTACGTTGCTGGTCTAGTAAGATCAAATTTAGTTTGTTCGCTAGAATATGATCTTATACATACTAATACAGTTTCAGATAAAGATGAATTCTTAAGTAGTTAATGTAGGGTTGACATTAACGATCCCATGTTATTTTAGAATTTAAAATGTGGAAGGTGTTTTAAAGATACTTGCTTTCAAAAGTTGTTCATGTCATGCCTCTGTTTTCTCACACACGTTTATCGCATTCGAGCCCAGCATGGCAGAGTAGGAAACTTCCCTGTCTCTTTCAAATCTCCCACCCACCCCAATGTTTAACACATCTTATAATGTTTACTTAGATTTCTTTGGTTAATTTCATTTCAATTTTAACTTTTTGTGTCTTCTTAATTCAGACTTGTTTGCGTGCACTATTCTTAGTGTACCATTTCTCGTGACGCGTATTCTTGGAGGAGCAGCGTGGCAGTTTCGAATATTCTTTCACAAACATGAATAAAAGCATTGAAAAGAATAAAATATTTATATGACTAGACACGGATGCGCATTGATGGTGATTTCGACACTGCACACACGTTCCCCAATGCATCGCCAACCACGCTTTCCTTTGTCACTGTTGATGCTAGGCAGGCCCGCCCTTTGTCAGACCTTTCTTTTCTTTGCACATCCTCCTCATACCTCCTCTTCAAACTCCTTTGGTTTATTTAAGTGCTGGCACTTATTTCTCTATTGGCTGCTGAGCCAGAGGCACACCACAAAGGGATGGATGTGTGTTTAGAAAGTGGAGTTAAAGAAAGCGGTGTGGCTACTGTGCTCTAGTTTTTGTAAGAGAGTGAAAGAAGTGATCCTAACCGCGTGTGTTGCTGCAAAAAGTACTCATACTGTCATGGCGGTGCTTGGCTTAAGTGGAGTGTTCTGAGGAATTATGCTGGGGTAGAAAGAAAAGTGGAAGAGTCAATGACAGTCAGCCGTGAAAACCAAACTTTACTTTTGCTTTTGTTGAGAACTTGAGTTTTGTCGTGAAACCTCCAGATCATCAAAAGTTGTGGAGCTTTGGCCAACGGTTTACTTTTAAAGTAACTGAGAAGTATTAGAGACTTTTTTGTTTCAAACAGAAAACGATTAGTCCGCGAACGACAGTGTTTTGTAAAGATACGAGTACAGATCTGTCTCTCATTATGTGATCATGAGGAGGAGGGGCAGAGTTGTTGAGGAGTTGCCAAGAAAACTCCAGACAGTTGGAGAATGTGTACAGAGGCGTAAAGATAAAGGGGAGGGGCTTGAAAGGAATTCAGAGTTGTCAGCTTGTACCTGACTCACGGAAGACGCACGGTTATAATCTTTGAAAGACTGTCTTTGGTTTGGAACCTGTGACCTCCTGGATTTATGTGGTCGACGAACTTTGAGCGCTGTGTTAAACAGTGGTCAGGATTTCAAGAAGTGTAATTGGATTGAGAAAGGGCCATTTTGCGTCGATGACGTCGCTTGCAATAGATGGATACATCTGGAACTCTCGTAGACCCGGAAAGAGTGGGTATGACAACGTTTCTGTTCGATCTTTTATTCGTTACTGCTAACATAAACAACACACACACACACACACACACACACACACACACACACACACACACACACACACTCACATACACACACACACACACACACACACACACACACACACACACACACACACCCGTATACATACATGTACGCATACATACATACATACATGTTTTGAGAAATGTTCCTTTAAACTGACTCTTTCTAGTAGATAAAGGATATCACCCTCTGTTCAAATACTTATTATGAAAATTACTTCATTTACATTATGTTTAAATCCTCTTAAAATGTAAGTGACAACACGTTTAAGAAGCAGCGTCATCTTCTAAAACAACGTCTCGGTTTGTCAACAAGGTCTTGTTGTTGTAAACCCTTTGTAGCCAACTAAGCTCACTTGATATTTCCCCTTTTGTTATTGTAATATAAGCTTGATAGTTACTGCCCTACGAATACTGCTAGCTAACAGGATCAGTGTGTTAGCTTAAGCATTGCTAAAGTCGTCACGGAGGTAAAAGGTGTTATAGGAGGGGCGGGATGTGTGGGCAAATGTTCCGTCTTTATGACAACACCCACACAATATTGACAGTGCCATGGACCTCCCTTGGCACGATTTGTATATCTATGTCATGCCCGGCCAAGCCTTTGCTTCCATAATGGTGAGCCATTGTACGGCCTTTAGAGGACTCGTGGCTTACTTGCAGCCACCGCCGAGAAAGTAAACATCTATCTTTTTACTAGTTGTCACTATCTTTCTGGAGATTGATGGCACATCAGCTGTAAGCTTTGGTACTGTATCTGGGCGTTGTTCGGATAACACGAACTTGGGAAAGAGACTTGATAGTAAATGTGATGGTAAATCGACTGCTGACTTGGTTTGTACTTCGTGGTATTAATATAGCTGGGCGTTGTTCGAATCGTACGAGCGTGGGAAAGAGACTTAAATAGTTAGTTAAGTGAACGATAAAATAGGCGCGTACAAAGAAAATCAAGGGTGGATACAAATGATTTTGAAGGAGATGCTATGTCAACATGAGCGTATTGGAGACTTAAACTCACACTCTATTAGTACTTACATGTAATGTGGGTCTTCACTAACGTACATTATAAAACTCTTTTTTTCCAATAAGCACAAAGGAGAGCGGTTTCTTACTAAAAAAATCAGCGAAAACGTAGCCGCTATGGACGAGAACTTTTGAAGCGCACACTGCAAATGACACCCATTTTTCTAACCAAACTGTGACATTGTCGCTAGCAAACAAGTGGTACATTCAACATGAAAAATCACTCTGTTTGTTTGAGTAACTTTCGTAACTACTGTTCAGATGTTTTAGTCTTTTACAAGCAAATAGAAGGCAGACTCACAGACTCCGTACGCAATTTAACCCCGGGCCCCGTAAGCCGTGTCAGTCTGATCTACTGTCAAGGCCATACTATAGCAATGGACCCCCTTGGTGACGCCGTGATAGCAACCTTTGATGAAATCAGACATTCCACTATACACGCGTTTGTGAGAATGCCCTTTGCCCTCGCACACGTGTGCGGGCTGTCACTGGAACGTGCAACATTTGCCATTGAGGAAAAGGTTAAATTGGATTCTGGCAGGAGCGTCCCTCCTAGTTTGGAATCTTTAACCACGTGTTCTTGGTTGACTTAAGTAACCAAGCAGCGGTTGGTAGCATTAAATAAATTGATGCACTTTTGAGTTATATTGGTGCAATTTGCCACTACATGGTTTGTTGGCGAATATGCATCCACGACATGAGATAGAACAGATTGTTTTTATGGCTTCTTTTCCTCAGTCAGAAAGCGTTTCTTGACCTAAGTGAGGCCCAGACCAATCAAGAAAACTATTTAAAATGACCTATATGCAATGCTTTTATCATACGAAGCTAATTATTTAGAAGCATATCTACGAGTGAAATTTGTTTTGTCCGAGTTTGATGCCATTAAGGCCTACCATGGTAGTATATTGCTTTAGTCAGCCTATCCGTCTACGTTAACTTTCTGTGTTTGGCCGTCTGTCTGCATGTCCGCCTGTCTGTTAGTCAATTGCACATGTATACATAGCTTTACGCTCATGACAGCTCATTTTTAGTTTTCTCAATATCTGATTACCTATCTTTTTCTGTCTGTCTTGTCTGTCTGTTCTCTCTCTCTTTCTCTCTCTCTCTCTCTCTCTCTAGCTCTCTCTCTCTCTCTCTCTCTTTTCCTTCCTCTCACCCCTCCCCCCATCCCCACCCGTGTCCTTTCTCTCCCCCTTTATCTGTATATTTTTTTTACTGACTCTAGTTTTTGTTCCCTTGCCGCTTGAAACAATTGTGCTTTGAGAACGAGGGGCAAGAATTTGGCCAGCCAACAAGACAAAGCAGCATTGTTGCCTGGCCGCGGACTGTGAACAAAAAAACCTTGTTTTCTTGTTGCCTGGCCGCTCATTTTGAACCAAAAAACGTGTCCTTCTTTCAGAATGGCTGCGGATCCTGGCACCGGAGGATTGTTTAACAAGTAGGTCGTGACGTCATAGCCGCCAGCGCTGCTATTGGCTTACGCTTTTGATGTTTAGCGGGGCCCGGTGAGCCTGTGTTGACTGTGCGAGGGGTTGGCCAAGTGGTCAGTCTTTGCATGTGCTGGCTGGATTAGTTGCCATCAGCGGATTTTCTCAGGCCTTAGCGGTCTGATGTCGCCTCGCAAGCAGGCTAGCGAACTCCGTGTTGTCCTTTTCTTTTTCGTGTGCTCTCTTTGTTCTGTCGTTTTGCTTTTTCTCTCTTTGTTCTCTTTGTCTCTCTTTGTCTCTCTTTGTCTCTCTTTGTCTCTCTTTGTCTCTCTTTGTCTCTCTTTGTCTCTCTTTGTTCTGTCGTTTTGCTTTGTCTCTCTTTGTTCTCTTTGTTTGTTTCTTTTGCTTTTTCGTTGTGCTCTGTGCTTCATTTTGCTTTTGTTTTTATTGGTTCGTTGTGCTTGTCTTCTTTCTTTTATTAACTGCCGTTTTGCTGTTTCTCCATGTTTATTTCATTGTTTTTATCATTGTTAATGTTAATGTTGTTGCTGTTGTTGTGGTGCTGTCTTCTATGGGGGTTGAGGAGCTTTAGTCCCGTTAGGCTGGATCAATGTTTTGTTGTTACATAAACGGATCCGAAAAATAAAATAACGTAACAAAAGCAGAAATCCCCCCCCCCTCACTACCCACCCTTTATCCCCCTTGAATGTATGAAACATATGACAGTTGTGTGTAACAAGTAATGAGATGGCAGTCATTGTAACAAGTAATGAGATGGCAGTCATTGTAACAAGTAATGAGATGGCAGTCATTGTAACAAGTAATGAGATGGCAGTCATTCAATCACCTTTCCCCTTTAGGTTACACATTTAAGTCTTTACAGCACGCAACGTAGCAAATGTTACAATCGTGTTACTGAGTTTTATTTGTAGGTTTTCTTTCAGCTACATCCTCGATAAATGGGCAACTTGAAACGCCAGATTGAAAATACGTGTGATGAATCTTCTGTTGAAAAAAAAAACTGATGGTGCCTGGATTTCGTCTAGAAACGTCTTCTCATTATCTATCACAATGTTGTTACAGTCACTGGCTAGTCTGTGTGAATTAAGAGTCTGCGAAACATGTGTTGTGCATCTGCATGTGCGGTGTGTTGTTTTAGTCTGTAGTAATGAGACAACAAAGAATGTCACGGAGCATGACAGAAAACACGTGATGTGCATGAATGCCTTTTGTTGCATGAATCCCATTCCTCTACACCTACTTTGGATATTCTGCAATTCTTTGTCAAGCATGAGTCTGGTTGCATTTTGCTTGAGTGAAGTATCGTGTGAACATATTAACATACACACTGGTTTATTACAGTCTAAAATTTGGATTTTTTTTATAAAGCCACATTTGCCAATAATGAACATATAGCAGCTATTAGTTGTACTAAATCACGTCCCCCACCACACACACACACACACACACACACACACACACACACACACACACACACACACACACACACACACACACACACACACACACACACTCACACACATATTGGTTTTTTTGTCAATAATTAAACGTTCAAATAACATACAATACTTGGTTTTTTTATTCTGAATTTTGGAACGTCAGCAGTCTATCCGTTTTTGGATGACAGAATCACGTGTAAATGTTGGCTCGGTAATGTAAAAGTGATGTGTGTGTTACAGCTTCCAGCCATGGGACGTGTTCAAGACAGTGTCCCGCAAGAGCGAGACGATCTACGAGACAGCCACCAACTGGTTCGAGGTGGCGGCCAAGACCCTCAAGCTGCTCTTCTTCCTCTTCCTCTTCCTGTGCGTGCTCTGCTCGGCCGTCGTCTCCAAGGCCTCGCTTCTGCTTATGACCAACGCTATTGGCAACGCCGACCTCGTGAGTGTTCTCCGTATGACGAACTTGAAGTCACTTTGAGTTGACATTAAGCCACTTCTGGCAGTGTGCAATACAGCGCGGGGAAGGGGATAGCTGTCGGGGTTTTTTTTTCATTTCATTTACTGTGTTATCCCATTCCTGGGAAATGTGGATTGCTTCCTCTCAGTGGAAAGCTAGCAGCAACAAGAGTCGCTCTACTTAAGGTGTTTAGGTGTAGATCATCTGCATTTATGGCAGAATGACCGAGGTCATATACGTGACACTGTGGTGCCACGGTGGTGGGACATTGATATCGTCTCTGACTCTGCATATACAGTTGACCCGTGTCCGTCCCGGACTGGATTCGAACCCGTGACCCTAGGATCACAAGTCCAGTGCTCTACCCCCTGAGCTACCGGGCTCTATCCCCTGAGCTACCCGGCTCTACCCCCTGAGCTACCCGGCTCTACCACCTGAGCTACCCGGCTCTACCCCCTGAGCTACCGGGCTCTACCCCCTGAGCTACCGGGCTCTACCCCCTGAGCTACCCGGCTCTACCCCCTGAGCTACCCGGCTCTACCCCCTGAGCTACCGGGCTCTACCCCCTGAGCTACCGGGCTCTACCCCCTGAGCTACCCCCTACCCCCCTCACCATGTCGATGGTGTGCTTTCCACGTTAATACATAGGACATACGTAAGATACTGGTAGATACAGTACCTGCTCTGACAGTCAGACATGCACCTCCTCTCCCCTCCCCCCCTCTATTTTATTACTCATGTTTTCTACTTTCGTGTAGTGTAACGTACACCACGACAGATGGGTGTAGCTGCTGATAGACTGATAATGCATCCGCTGCATGAAGTCCGGGGTTAGCTCCTTGAGATGATTAATGTTCTCACTTATTTCTCCTTCTGTCTTGCAGGGTAACGAAAACCGGGACCGATGGGTGTACCTGCTGATAGGCGTGGTCTGCATGCCATACATGGTCTCCTTCTTCGAGAGTCTCTTCAGGGCACTCTTCGGCAACTTCCAGCGACCTTCCTTTGGCAACATGGCATGGGTAAGTGTGGTACTAAGGATCTAGTGGCCTTTGTTTTGTCTCAACTTCGTTGGTATTTTGGTTTGGCTTTTTGGCACAAATGTGACCCTCCACCACGAAATGAGTCGCATGTCACCTCGCGCGGTTCTGCGCTAGGCTTAATATAAGCCGGGGGAGTATCTGGTAACAGTGTGTGGGTCACCTTAGTCACAGGCTTATAACTCAAACAGTGTTCGCTCTTTTCTAAAACGGTTTTCACCACTGGATGGAGCATAAAAAACTCTTTATGAAAATGTAAAAATATGAAAATCATGCAAAGGTGACATGCGAATCATTCCGTGGTGGAGGGTCACAAATGTGTATTATTATTCATCTTTTATGCATATGCCCATTGTCCTCTTTCATTCTGATATTCGTTTTTCATGGCAATATTCCTGTCCATGGCAGTATTCCTCTGTCAAGGCAATATGCCTCTCTCATAGCAACATTCCTCTGTCATGGCAATATTCCTCTGTCATAGCAATATTCCTGTCATGGCAATATTCATCTGTCGTGGCAGTATTCCTCTGTCATGGAAATATTCCTTGTTCGTGGCAATATTCCTGTCCATGGCAGTATTCCTCCGTCATGGCAATATTCCTCTTTTATGGTAATATTCCTCTCTCATTGCAGATTCTGCTGATCGAGACGATCCACTCGTTTGGTCTGTGCCTGCTGCTGTTCCGTGTGCTGCCCTGTCTGGACACGGTCCGGTGCCTGCTGCTGATGAACGCGCTGTGCTCCGTGCCCGCCATCCTGCGTCTCTTCGCCACCAAGCGCTCCGATGACCCGCGCCGCAAGGTCACCACCGCCATCTTGGACGTGTTGGCCGTGCTGATGCAGCTGTCTGCTTACGTCATCGCCCTCGTGTCTATGAAGTCAGAATGCGTCAAGACCAACCAGGACCAGGACTTGGACCCTGGCAAGCCCGCACCTATTGCTAGCAAAGGTACGGTTGCTGTTTTGAGCGTTCTTGTTTACTTTCTGACCGGACGGAACACACATATATCAGCAATAACAAGCAGGAAAACGTGAGATGAGTATAAGGTCGTGAGAAGTCAATCACAGTGAACAAGCTGATCATTATTTTGATGACAAGTTTCGAGTTTCTTTTTCCCTTTGGTTGTATAATTTTCTCACGAAACACACAACAAGAAAGCCACTAAGATGATACTTTTTTTTCAAATGCGTAACTCTAAGCTCATCGTCTTGGCAATATGAGAGCTGAAAGTAGACTTTGTCAAACCATTACTCTTTCGCCAACTTTACGTGCGAAAGTGGGCATGCCCAAGTACAATCCCCTATAACCCCAGAAGCTGAGTAATATACTAAAAGTGATTGATGTCTTGTACCAGAGGTGGGACTGCGCGGCACGGGGCTGATGACAGGGTCGGGGTCGGCCTGGTCCAACGCCTACTCGCTGTCCGACATGTCCTGGGAGATCCCCCTGGCCCTGCTCCTCATCTCCATCAACTGGTGGGAGAACTTCTGTGACAAGGACCTCCGTATCGGGTGCCTGTATCTACCCGTCAAGAACTACAAGGATACCCTACACAGGGTGCGCACCAAGGCCTACATCCTGGCCTCGCTGTGGAAGATCGGTCTGACCTTCGGCTTCGCTTTCCTCTTGGTTCCAAACCTGTCCATGGCTCACGTGGCTTTCAAGGTGAGGAAATTGGCTGAAGGGACTTGAGTGATGTGGATGAGTTCATGTGTGTTCCTAATGATGTTGTTGTGTTTTTTAGCATGCGTGAATGGCTTGAAACCTTCTTCAGTGGTTTTTAGGCACGATGTTCACCTGGCTTGATGCTTTAAAAAAATAACAATCACACTTGGTCATTGACATCTATATTTGACGATTAAGCTAGCTCAGGCTAACCTCTACGTATTGGCATTTTATAACGAAGTATGCATATTTGTAAATAAACAAATAGATTATGAAAATGTTCCATCTCAAAAGCCATCAGTATTTAGGAGAAGATCGACTCAATCTTGGAATTTGTCGGCTCATAAATTAGGGGATGTAATGTATTGTACTGTTTTGTCTTGTATCGTCTTATATTGTCTTGTATTGTCTTGTATTGTCTTGTATTGTCTTGTATTGTCTTGTATTGTCTTGTATTGTCTTGTATTGTATTGTATTGTATTGTATTGTATTGTATTGTATTGTATTGTACGGTATTGTATATCATATTGCATCGTACTAGTATGTGTATAACATTGCATTGTGTTGTTTTTCACATTACCTGTACATCACGTTTTCAATGCCGCTTGCAGGACTTGATGAACACTCCGGCAGAGTTCACGCGATACAACGGCTCTGTGCTGCAACCGATTATCGTCACCACGGGCACACCCCTGGATACCACCGAGTCTCCCATTCTACCCGACATGGTGCCTTCCCACCCGAGATCCGCCATCAGCCCCACCGAGAACCGCTTCATGCGGGTGGATTATCAGAACTGCTCCATCGCAAACATCACCCTCAACGGTTTGCTGAACACTACCGTGTGCACGACGAGTTATATCTACAACTGGCGACAGTACATCACGTATCTACCGTTGTTATTACAGGTAAAAACATTACTTATCTACCGTTGTTAGTAATGGTAAAAACTTCACTTCACTACCGTTGCTGTTATTGGTATAAACTTCTGGTAGAACTCACCGAAGTCTTTGACTGGCCACAGCGGTATTGTCGGGGTAGGATATGGATACTGGCTCTGAGTACCAGCCCGTATTGGAACCCGTGATCCGCGGATCAAAATTCCAGTGTTCTACAAACTGAGCTACCGGGTCCCCATATGACTATAACAGGAAAAACTTGACCGGAATTGTACACCCTTCCTAACGGTACCATTCTCTGTTGTCTTGCAGGTCGTGTCCTCTGGTCTTTGTTACTACTTTGCGCGACTGGCGTGCAAGTTGTGTATGCAGAGGTTTTCGTTCGCTGTCCCGTTGTCTCTGGCCACACCTGTGTCGGTTGCCGCCATGATCACTCTGTGCTACTTATCACCGGAAACTACACAGGTAAGAAACTGTCGTGCATTTTGTGTGTGTTTTGTTTTATTCTAGTTTATACCCTGGACACAAATGTCCCTAAATTTCCATCTTTTATTGCGTTTACTTTATGTCTTTTGAGTTAAAAATTTAACATCGCCCTTTGAAGAGACACATTTCTCTGCATTTTCTTCCGATTTCTGATTTTCTTCATTCAGTACTTAAAGATTCCGGGCACCGATTGACCCCAACAATTGTCTTCGCCTATATTTAGCTAACATGTTTGCTTTGCAGTTGATACCAGGGTCAGGCTGGACATGTATCGGTATCGTACATCATTAACCTGTATACGTTCTCTGTGCAGTTGATACCGGGGTCAGGCTGTATCGGTATCGTACATCATTAACCTGTATACGTTCTCTGTGCAGTTGATACCGGGGTTCTTGTCGTGGTCGTGTACGGGGGAAAGCAATGACCGGCAGTGGTTCATCTGGCACCTGGGGCTGGGCTTCGGCCTGTGGTGGGCCTCACAGCTCTGGATCACCAGATACATCTGGACACCCAAGGCACCCAGGCTGGCTTTCACCGAGAGGTACGGAAGATTGAAATCACAGTGAAAAAGAAAGCATGACTGTTATCGCGTGATGTGATGAGCGTGATTGGCTACCGAAACGTTTTGGGTTTTTTAGTTGTTTTTTTGGGTTTTTTTTGGGGGGGGGGCAAGGCTTGTAAAATGACTAGTTTACGTCCGTTTACACTTTATTCTAGCTTAACTAGTATAGAATGCAGTGCAGTTGTCTTCAGAAGTGGCAGTGTTTCTTGTTGTCAAGGCACAGCGAAAAATAAAGTTTCTAAAGACGGCTTCGATTTACCAGAGACATATATAAAGAGATGCGAAGCGCTGTCTTCCCGCTCGCGTTATCTTCGCCTACGGCAGGGGCAAGTAATCCTCCCACTGGTGCCAAGCTGGCAATTGTTGTGTTTTTAAAGAGTTATAACTGTTTCATAGAAAATCATAGATAATAAAACATGCAACCTGTTGATTATTTGCACTCAAGAGAAACAGAAAATCACAAGAAGAAGATTATTGCATCATTTGGTGATTAGAAGATGAATCCTAAAGTAAGCAATTTCGCTCATTTCTCCTTAAAAACTTTTTATCCACACGCCAGTGTAAGTGCGAGAACCACTTGAGTGAGACTTAAAAGCATCAAATTTAATTACAGCGCGTCAAAAATTATACAAACAGATTAATGTATACACCAGTAATGCATTTGCCAGTTAAGGGAAAGTAACGTTGCGCACAAAAGAAAATATTAGCTCCCAAACATTGCCTCCACGCACTTCAAATCGGTGTCAGAGAGCAAGCGAACAACAACGTAGTACGGGATGATGGCTGACAATCGCGCGAGGTCACGCTGACCGAGCGCGGTACCCCAAGAGTTCACGCGAGCGGCCTCGCTTCGCATCTCTGTATGTATGTCTCTGGATTTACTCATAATACTGCAAACAAATTGGGAATATTGTATCCAGGCAGATAATAACAGATTAAAGCATTTGTTTTAACTTGAATGCCAACAGATTTTCGAACAGGTACATACTCTACAACTTTGTTAAAGTACAACAGCCCACTTCGTCAACATCACGGGCCAAAGAATCTAGACACAGCCATCGTCGAACGCTGAAGAAGAAGAAGAAGAAGTTAAAGTACAATTGTGTTACCCTGTCCACATCATAAACATAACCACTCTGCCTCATCCTCCCTTACAGTACAGCAACCAAACCTTATTAATCTATTCCCTCTTCTCTCCTCAGACTGTTCCTGCTACCGCAGTACTGCAGCGCCTTGATAGAGCAATCCCTGCTGCTCAACCGACGTCGGAACGACCGGGAACGAATCCTGAAGGAAATGGCGTTCAGCGACGACGCTTCGCTGGATTCCAGCTCGACGGACGCCATGAGGAAACAACGAGAACAGATCGTGCCCAAGATCTACGTGTGCGCCACCATGTGGCACGAAACAGAAAGCGAGATGGTGCAACTTCTCAAATCTTTGTTCAGGTAGGTTGCTGTGGTGTATTTGCTCTGCAGTGTATTTTATCCTGCCCTAAATGTGTGAGTGTTACAGGTGAAATAGAGCATTAATGCAATGTGACGTTTGTTTGAACCTGAAAGCAAGATGACGCAAGTTCTCAAATCTTTATTCAGGTATGTTGCTATTGTGTATGTTCCTCAAATCAACACTATGACTGTAGGTGAGACAAAAAGCAGAAGAGATCAATACTCACCCAGACAAAAACAGCACAACTCCAGTATCAAAGTGTTAGCCTATGGAGGCTTTGTTCGCACAAGATAATTATAGGGAAAGGAAAGTAAACCAAAAAGCAGAAGAAACCCGCAGAGAACCAAAATGTGAAAAGGGGAGGGATGCAGATCTAACTTGTTTCCATAGTAATGAACGAGTCTAACAGATGAAACAATAATAATGATAATAAAACATTCTTTTATAGCGCTGTTCACCACCAAATGGCAGTCTCATGGCGCTTTACCATTAGACATTAAAATTCAACATTTTACATGTAAAAAGTTTCCTCGTAAGAAATAACATACAAGCATTAAAATAATTCATAGACAACGACCACTTATAGTTATATAAGATAATCTAGAAACATTGTTTTTAAAAAGATGAAAAATACGTAAGATAAGTAATAGACACATAGTTACACATGTTTAGAAAACAAAGCTGTTGAAGTAATGTGACGTGTGAAAATGTGTAAGGATGGCAGGTTCTGTGTTCCCATATTTGTTTTAATATATATTGGTGTTGTGAAATGTGTGTGTTCAATGTACTCATCACCATTCCCTTTGTTTCTCAGGCTTGACATCGACCAGAGTGCCCGAAGGAACGCCCAAGATTACTTCAACGTACAGGATCCTGATTACTACGAGTTTGAAGGTAAGTGAAAACGTCTTGTTCTGCAGGTTGTTTCACCTTTTGTGTCTCCTGTCCCGCTTATGGGCAGAATATACCTGCGCAGTTTCAGCGGCACAGACGACGCACTGCCTATTATTTATGCCGCGATAGGGATTATGACGAGTACTTGGCCTGTTTTCCTGTCATGCAACGTGTAGCAGGCTGGGATAATCTGCAGTGCGTCGTCGGTCCTGCTGAAGTTACATATGTGAGCGGAGCCCCTTATAAACACCGACTCGTTTTCCGTGTTGTTACTCAGACGGCCGCTAGCACGGTTTTAATATTGTAATATTTTTTGTTTTAACGTGAGTGCGCATCTCCTCATTTGTTCCCATTGTATGTCGTCCGTTTTGTACTGCCCTCGTTGTTGCCTGTCTGCCAGACTATCTTTTCATGTGTACACATTGTGTTATTCTTCCAACCTTTACTAACTATCCAGACTTGTTTTGCAACGTGATGTTGTTGCGTTTTATCCGTCTAATGATTTATTTTAACTTGTATTGCACTTGTTTTTGCAACAGCGTGATATTTTGTTCTTTTTGTTGACGTTGTTTGTTTGTTTGTTTTTATTCTGCAGTTTGTATTTATGCTGTGTTTATTGTCCGTGTTGTTTGTAGCTAAGTGAAGTTTGTATTTATGCTGTGTTTATTGTCCGTGTTGTTTGTAGCTAAGTGAAGTTTGTATTTATGCTGTGTTTATTGTCTGTGTTGTTTGTAGCTAAGTGAAGTTTGTATTTATGGTGTGTTTATTGTCCGTGTTGTTTGTAGCTAAGTGAAGTTTGTATTTATGCTGTGTTTATTGTCCGTGTTGTTTGTAGCTAAGTGAAGTTTGTATTTATGCTGTGTTTATTGTCTGTGTTGTTTGTAGCTAAGTGAAGTTTGTATTTATGCTGTGTTTATTGTCCGTGTTGTTTGTAGCTAAGTGAAGTTTGTATTTATGGTGTGTTTATTGTCCGTGTTGTTTGTAGCTAAGTGAAGTTTGTATTTATGCTGTGTTTATTGTCCGTGTTGTTTGTAGCTAAGTGAAGTTTGTATTTATGCTGTGTTTATTGTCCGTGTTGTTTGTAGCTAAGTGAAGTTTGTATTTATGGTGTGTTTATTGTCCGTGTTGTTTGTAGCTAAGTGATATTCCTGTTTCCCTTACCCAGCATTGTGTAGCTTGTATCATGTATAAACGTGGTACTATTTCAGTGTATTTCTCCTGCATGTTCCTCCTAGTATTTTATCCTGCCCTGCATGTTGTGACCTTGACCCTGCATGTTGTGATCGTGACCCTGTAACCTTGACCCTGACCCTGTGTGTTGTACGTGCACAGCTAACATTTTCATGGATGACGCCATGGACTACAACATTCACGGGGTATGGATGCCCAACGATTTCCTCGTGCAACTCGTCAACAACGTGGATGAGGCGGCAAGGTTGGTTGTTTAGGTCTTCATTGGCTTGGTTTAATGACATACGATACCGATATATGCACAGGCAGGTGGTGACCTTATGACTAATTTTCTACATGAAGTCACATTGACAAACTTTGTTCTTGAAATTCTTTGTCACTTCCTCAAGAGACATGCAAAAGAAACTAGAATTCTTACGTGACACCATCATTCACGTTATATTTTGATTAAATATTATATATTTCGATTTATGGTATCGAGGGTTTTGAGATTAAATCAAAGCATGATACTTGCAACTGGAAATTCTTTGTCGTATTGCACGCAGTACGTTTTGTGGTAATCGCCTTGCGCTAGAATTGGATTTTTTTATCAGTTGCCGTCTTTTGCACAATGTCTAAATGTTAAATGCCGTATTCAGTGTGTAACACATTACAGTGTCTATTAAATATCGTCTTCGGTGTGTCACACATTACACTTTCTATTAAATGTCGTCTTGGGTGTGTAACACATTACAGTGTCTACTAAATTAATGTCGTCTTGAGTGTGTAACACATTACACTTTCTATTAAATGTCGTCTTGAGTGTGTAACACATTACACTTTCTATTAAATGTCATCGTCAGTGTGTAACACATTACACTTTCTATTAAATGTCGTCTTCAGTGTGTAACACATTACACTTTCTATTAAATGTTGTCTTGAGTGTGTAACACATTACACTTTCTATTAAATGTCGTCTTGAGTGTGTAACACATTACACTTTCTATTAAATGTCGTCGTCAGTGTGTAACACATTACACTTTCTATTAAATGTCGTCTTGAGTGTGTAACACATTACACTTTCTATTAAATGTCGTCTTGAGTGTGTAACACATTACACTTTCTATTAAATGTCGTCTTGAGTGTGTAACACATTACACTTTCTATTAAATGTCGTCTTGAGTGTGTAACACATTACACTTTCTATTAAATGTCGTCGTCAGTGTGTAACACATTACACTTTCTATTAAATGTCGTCTTGAGTGTGTAACACATTACACTTTCTATTAAATGTCGTCGTCAGTGTGTAACACATTACACTTTCTATTAAATGTCGTCTTCAGTGTGTAACACATTACACTTTCTATTAAATGTCGTCGTCAGTGTGTAACACATTACACTTTCTATTAAATGTCGTCTTCAGTGTGTAACACATTACACTTTCTATTAAATGTCGTCTTCAGTGTGTAACACATTACACTTTCTATTAAATGTCATCGTCAGTGTGTAACACATTACACTTTCTATTAAATGTCGTCTTCAGTGTGTAACACATTACACTTTCTATTAAATGTCGTCGTCAGTGTGTAACACATTACACTTTCTATTAAATGTCGTCGTCAGTGTGTAACACATTACACTTTCTATTAAATGTCGTCTTCAGTGTGTAACACATTACACTTTCAATTAAATGTCGTCTTCAGTGTGTAACACATTACACTTTCAATTAAATGTCGTCTTCAGTGTGTAACACATTACACTTTCTATTAAATGTCGTCTTCAGTGTGTAACACATTACACTTTCTATTAAATGTCGTCTTCAGTGTGTAACACATTACACTTTCTATTAAATGTCGTCTTCAGTGTGTAACACATTACACTTTCTATTAAATGTTGTCTTGTTCACTGTATTTTTGTCTTTACCCTTCTTAAGCTTCGAGAGTATGCTGTGTAGCTAGACGTTTCCAGACTGTATTAGCGTATGTTTCTTCGGAAGACAGTGTTCTTACAAAACGTGTTTCATGAAATCCGGTTAAATGTTATGCAGACAGTCTCCAAAATGGACATGAAATAATCATTCAGAATGCTCATCAACAGACAGAACATTAGGGGGAAAAATAAAGGAAAAGAAAAGAAAGAGAAAAAGCTGTAAGCACCCAATGAAGGAAGGTTAAAAAAAAAAGACTCCCTTTCCAAGCTTACCCGCATGTTTGAAATTCCGTGAGGAATGTTTGTCGGGTCTCATCGTGCCTCTCCTGCCCCCCGGTAACCCTGTTTCCCCCTCTGGTAGTCTTGGCTAGCCTCGGTTGACACACACTCTATTCGTGTCAATACGAGAACGGCTTTCTTGCAGATTCCTTTCAAATGTCCAGTTTATTTTGCCTATCTTTTATGAAAATGTGTTTATCTTTCATAAAACTGTGAGGATTTCTTTTCCAAGCTGTGAGGCTGTTTGCGTAGATGTTTTAACAGAAGCGGGTGTTTCTGCCTATTTGCTTTTAAGAGGGTTTATTATCTGCTTAGCTCTGAAGGTTTGCATAAGCATGACACTTGTGTAGGAGGGGGTCAATGTCTCTCTCTCTCTCTCTCTCTCTCTCTCTCTCTCTCTCTCTCTCTCTCTCTCTCTCTCTCTCTCTCTCTCTCTTAAATATTATAAAACCCCAAATAGTCAGCTCATAATAGTTAAGGTTAGGATCATAATATCAAAACTAATCTCTCTCTCTCTCTCTCTCTCTCTCTCTCTCTCTCTCTCTCTCTCTCTCTCTCTCTCTCTCTCCTCTCTCTCTCTCTCTCTCTCTCTCTCTCTCTCTCTCTCTCTCTCTCTCTCTCTCTCTCTCTCTCTCTCTCTCTCTCTCTCTCTCTCTCCATATTAATGCTTTGAGGAATGGGGAAAAATAAAGCCATAATTAGCATTGCTTTTATATTTTAATGTGTTGTTTATTTACAGTTATTTTTAAAGTTTTACATTTTTGTATATTTCTTTATTTATGTATTTATTTATTTATGTATTTATTTGCTTATTGTTTAATTCATTAGTTAATTAACAAATTCATTTATTCATCTATCAATTTATTTATTTATTTATTTATATGTGGGTGTGTGGGTTTTTTTTTTTTTTGAGGGGGGGGGGGGGGGCTGCTGCTGCTTGGAAAATGACCGGGGAAAAAACACTCCAAAACAGGCTGGATTGCCTAAAGTTGCATTGTTTACTTACAAACCCCGGCCTTGTTTTTCATTTTCTCTCCTTTGTCTGCTCGTGATGTCGCATTCTCTTGGTGTAAGTGTGAGACTAGTAAATGATTAATACCATGAACAGATGCTTGCATCTCCCTTTGAAACTCGCGTCTCACACTCGTACAAAAGCCTGCTTATGTAAATGAAAGTAGTACATTTAGGGATAGGTTTTTATGAAGAGGTAAACGTGTTTCTTTTGAAGTTTACAAAATACGGTGTGTCAATACAGCGCCGTTTATCATACAGCTTCTTCGCGGCAGCGTTCTGAATAGAGCTACTTTTTGTGTGTGCATTTTTTTCAGTACTTGCAAATATATTAGAATAAATACTTACGTTGATATAAGAAGTTTGGTTTGTGGAAGAGGTTGCTTGACAAACTCAGGTTAATTGGATGTCCGGGAAAGGGAAGGCAAAGAAACATGGAATAAATGTTAAGGAAAGTATTAATTGAATACCGATGAAGATCTAAAAAGCTTATCATGCATTCAGTTTGGACAAGGAGCACGCCACTGATACGACATTTTAGAATACTTATATGTAAAAAGTTCATGAATTATTGAAATCTTATTACGCTTAAATGATCATATGTGACCCTCCACCACGAAATGAGTCGCATGTCACCTCGCGCGGTTCTGCGCTAGGCTTGATATAAGTCCGGAGAGTGTATGGTAACAGTGTGAGGGTCACCTTAGTCACAGGCGTATAACTCAAACAGTTTCCGCTCTTTTCTAAAACGGTTTTCACCACTGGATAGAGCATAACAAACTCTTTAGGAAAATGTAAAAATATGAAAATCATGCAAAGGTGACATGCGACTCATTCCGTGGTGGAGGGTCACATATTTATTATACTCGTATCCTAAATCGCGTCTTTGTTCAGCATCTCTTTGTTCGGATTGAAATGGACATACACCATTTCTCGTACACTTTCTTATGATATCATTAAACAATTTACATCTGGCAGTCCAACTGATTCGGACCCAGTTTGAATGAACCGAGTAAATCCGCCCAGATCTTAGTGATTAAAAACGTGCATGTTTCTGGCTCGCATTCCCTTCTTTTTTTTGTGGCGCATTGAATGAACTCTTCCGGACGGTACACACACACACAGCGGCCAGCGAGTTCGAATGGGGAGGGATAGAAGGGGTGGGGTTTTTTTGTGAGGAGGAGGGTGAGCGGATGGCGGGGTGATATGAAAAAGGGGGGAGAACTGGTTGGTCGTGCTCTCGCTGTCGTCACGTTGTGTTTGCTGGAAGGGCGGCTTTAGCGGTAGAGACAACAGTTGAGGAACAAGCAAGCCACTACCGCAGTGCCCTACTGATACATTGTAGCCGATTGTTCCCCCCTTTTGGGGCAAAGGGACAGAACTGGGTGAAGTCAGTGAGCTGGCTACCTCCCCTGGCTACCGGTTGCGTTTCCGATAAAATATTCATTTTATGACAATTATATTTGAAGAATGTTCTTTGTTTAGAAAGAGAAAGGAAAAGTGAGGGTTTGGCGATAGGGATGAAGGTTAAAGATGGGATTGAGCGCTGTATGGCACAGAATCGAGATCAGATTGTGCATTGTATCAAGGTGGGAAATCCGGTTTGGCTTCTTAAACACTGAGAACAACAAGCGACTGAAAAAATTCTACACGAACAGAACATGGCACTGACAGGAACATTGATTGAACAAAATAGAGAGTTTAACACAATAGACAGTTTAACACAATAGATAGTTTAACACAACACGACCAACACATCCTGGCTGAAAAATAATTCAAAGAAGAAAAAAAACCAGGTTAAACAGAACAACGATAAATGTAATGACAACACAAAGATCACTGTCGGGATAGACTTAAAATCCATTAATTATGCCACAAAACTATTACAAATAGATAATACTAACAGGAAGGAAATGAACTCGGGAGACACAAAGAAACGTATGAGAAACAAAACCTAGGAAGTGAACTGCGAGTACTGAACACAGAAAGAAACTCGAACACGAATTCCGTTAATTGTAATCAGAAATTGAATATTTCGAAACACAAAAAACTTTTTTTTCTTCTTTTTTGTAAAGCTTTAAAATAATGTGCGCTGGGAAAGGAGTGTGTGTGTGTGTGTGTGTGTGTGTGTGTGTGTGTGTGTGTGTGTGTGTGTGTGTGTGTGTGTGTGTGTGTGTGTGTGTGTGTGTGTGTGTGTGTATGTGGCGGGGGGTTGGTGGTTATAGAAATCCCGCGCTAACAGAAAATAAAAAGCGGTAAAGGAAAACAAAAACAAGACGGGCGGAAAAGTTGTGTGCACAAGAAGGGGCCGAAGCTGGGAAATGTCAATACAGCAGGCGAAAAGGGAGGCTGTTTGCAATAAGATGCTACACAAAGGACACTTTGGGGGGCCCACAAGGGGGAGGGGGTAGAGGGGATAATCGGTTGGTGGGGTGGGGGGGGGGGGCAAAGAAACGGTCCTCGCAGCCCAAGGATTTGGAGAAAGCGGATCTCTGTATTTGCACATCCCGATGATTTGTATGATTCCATTTGTAGAGTCGGTTTATTTCTACTTCTCATAAGCTTTCTGTCTGTGTCCTGTCTTTCTTTTTTCTCTCCTTTCTAACTGTTTTCATCTTGTCAAAACCAGATCCTTGTTCCTGGCACTGTTGGGTAACCGTCCTCATTCACACTCGGGGAAAGTAGGCTGATGAAGATTTAGGACAAATAATTAATTATCTTTAAAATGTCAGGACAAGTAAGACCCCATTTTTGTCATAGGTCCAGAACGACCTTGTCTGTTAATTAGAAGCTCATTCATTTTGGAAAGTAAGTTAAAGAGAAGAATTTTGCGTAGACTAAAAACAAAAAAAGCTTTCCTTTCAAGCGTTAAGTCACGACTTTGTTTTGAAGGGTGGGCGTGTGGCATAGTGGATATTGCTCCTTTTTTTTATTTTTTTTTTATTTTACGAGAATTTATATCGCGCACATATCTCACCACACGAGGCGACTCAAGGCGCATATTTCCTATTAATGCCGTGTGAGATGGAATTTTTTACACAATATATCACGCATTCACATCGGCCAGCAAACCTCAAGCCTATTAGGGCGAGCATTCACCTTTCACGGCCTTTATTCCAAGTAACACGGGTATTTGATGGACATTTTTATCTATGCCTATACAATTTTGCCAGGAAAGACCCTTTTGTCAATCGTGGGATCTTTAACGTGCACACCCCAATGTAGTGTACACTTGACTGAAACCTTGTTCTTTTGTCATGACGGGTTCGATCCCTGGGCCCAGCGGTATCCTTCGTTGACATGATCCGACACGAGGTTCGAATGCTTGCATCTTGTTGATGTACACACATTGGAAAGAATGATATGTAAATCCGTATTACGGCATTGGTTTTGTTAATAGAAAGCAATCTGATATATTTTAAGTCAGCCTCGAATGAATATTAAGATAAACCTCAAATTTATCTTTTGTTCTATGCCGTTTCTTTTTCTTTCTTTGTGGTAGTCTGTTGTCGTTTATGGACCTATTGTCACTTTTCCTCTCCCCTCTAATCAAAAACAGAAGGATAAAATAATACGTAGACCAACATTCTCTTGGAGCACTTTGCTAATACTCGCTATTTTTTTATGCATTCGCTTTTGCAAACACAAACACAACTGGTTGAGACAGCAAAATAGTGCATGTTTTTGTGCGTTCAATCGCAAACAAACAAATAATACTAATGATGATAATAATATATAGAACATTTATATAGCACTTACCACAGCTCGAAGCGCTTTACAAAACAAGAATTCTAAGTGAAATAGATCGACACATAATTGGTTGTTGTTGTTGTTGTTGTTGTTGTTGTTGTTGTTGTTGTTGTTGTTGTTGTTGTTGTTGTTGTTGTTGTTGTTGTTGTTGTTGTTGTTGTTGTTGTTGTTGTTGTTGTTGTTGTTAACCAAATATGACATTGTACGCAGTGTTGTCTGAGAAGGCGCTATAACAATGTACCTGTTTGTTTTGCACAGTGCAATCCATGAGAGCGAGGTGACACTACTGCCCCCAGTGAAGATCCCTACACCGTACGGAGGACGCCTGGTCTGGACACTGCCCGGCGGCAACCTGCTCATCGCCCACATCAAGGACAAGCACAAGATCAGACACAAGAAGCGATGGTCACAGGTGAGGATGTTAAGCGGTGTACATGTCCTGGGGTTTGGACTAGTGGTTGAGACGTCGAGGATGTTAAGCGGTGTACATGTCCTGGGGTTTGGACTAGTGGTTGAGACATCGAGGATGTTAAGCGGTGTACATGTCCTGGGGTTTGGACTAGTGGTTGAGACGTCGAGGATGTTAAGCGGTGTACATGTCCTGGGGTTTGGACTAGTGGTTGAGACATCGAGGATGTTAAGCGGTGTACATGTCCTGGGGTTTGGACTAGTGGTTGAGACATCGAGGATGTTAAGCGGTGTACATGTCCTGGGGTTTGGACTAGTGGTTGAGACATCGAGGATGTTAAGCGGTGTACATGTCCTGGGGTTTGGACTAGTGGTTGAGACATCGAGGATGTTAAGCGGTGTACATGTCCTAGGGTTTGGACTAGTGGTTGAGACATCGAGGATGTTAAGCGGTGTACATGTCTTGGGGTTTGGACTAGTGGTTGAGACATCGAGGATGTTAAGCGGTGTACATGTCCTGGGGTTTGGACTAGTGGTTGAGACATCGAGGATGTTAAGCGGTGTACATGTCCTGGGGTTTGGACTAGTGGTTGAGACATCGAGGATGTTAAGCGGTGTACATGTCCTGGGGTTTGGACTAGTGGTTGAGACGTCGAGGATGTTAAGCAAGGTACATGTCCTGGGGTTTGGACTAGTGGTTGGGACATCGAGGATGTTAAGCAAGGTACATGTCCTGGGGTTTGGACTAGTGGTTGAGACGTCGAGGATGTTAAGCGGTGTACATGTCCTAGGGTTTGGACTAGTGGTTGAGACATCGAGGATGTTAAGCAAGGTACATGTCCTGGGGTTTGGACTAGTGGTTGGGACATCGAGGATGTTAAGCAAGGTACATGTCCTGGGGTTTGGACTAGTGGTTGAGACGTCGAGGATGTTAAGCGGTGTACATGTCCTAGGGTTTGGACTAGTGGTTGAGACATCGAGGATGTTAAGCGGTGTACATGTCCTGGGGTTTGGACTAGTGGTTGAGACATCGAGGATGTTAAGCGGTGTACATGTCCTGGTGTTTGGACTAGTGGTTGAGACATCGAGGATGTTAAGCGGTGTACATGTCCTGGGGTTTGGACTAGTGGTTGAGACATCGAGGATGTTAAGCAATGTACATGTCCTGGGGTTTGGACTAGTGGTTGAGACGTCGGCCTTCCCTATGGAAGGTTTCCAATCCCAACCACGACTAGTGGGCTAAGAGTGGACATTGTTCCTAATACATGTTGACACATTCTGGACATATTTCTGTCGCGGGTTTTTATGGGTGGTGAAAGAGTTGATGTGTTTTTCCTTGCCGCTTGTCCATCGAATCACTGAGGGGATCTACACGTGTCGTACATTTTGTTTTGTAAAGACAGACAATAAAGTATGCATTGTTGTCATTGTCCTTGTCCTTGCTTTGGTCACATTGTAGGCTTGTCTCAGTGTTTATTTTGAAACGAGGGAAACAAAATCAACCAAAACTCATAAAACCTGTCAGAGTTATTTCCGAACATCGTCTATAATTGTTACACCTTCTTGTCGTTCCAGGTGATGTACATGTACTACCTGCTGGGCTACCGGTTGCTGGGGCAACAAGACCAGGAGCTGCAGTCCCAGTCCACCATGGAGCGTGACGACAAGTGGCGCAACTCGGGAGGTCACTTCGTCAAGGGCAACCTCTTCAAGTACATCCCCGAGCGAGTCCTGGTGCAGGTAGGCATCACAGCGTGTGTCGAGAGTGTAGATACAGCCCACTTTATTCTCATATATGTGATCCCAGAGTAATTTAAACCGAGTGATCTAGAAGACTAAACCAGTCAACTCGGGTGTTCACTTTTACAAGGAAACCCTCTTCAGGTAAATTCCTGAGCAATTCCTTGTGCACGTAGGCATCAAAGCTTGTCTAGAGTGTAGATGCAGTCCGGTGTGTCTAGAGTGTAGATTCAGTCCGGTGTGTCCGTCGTGAAGCGTACATTACATGGTGGAGCTGTTAGGCACCGTGTGGGTCCTGCACCATGGTCCTGGACGTTTCACGGTGGTCCCTCCCCTAGACCGACTGCCTGCCAGGGCTGCAGAGCTCGGTCTGTCCACTGATGAGTAGAACGCACCAGGCTCCTCATTTCGTTTAGCCTGTCAGCAGAATCGGTGTACCGATGTCACGAACTTAAAACTGTGCCTGAACAATCCTTCTCATTGCGGTCAATGCGCATGCGCTAACATGGGGAGATTAATCAGGTCGTGAACAACCTAACCCTAACCCTTACCCTAACCCTTACCCTAACAGCTTTCTTGAAGCTAAAAGTGAGAGTTGACTGCGGGCATGCATACAAGTCTATCTGCCGGTCGGCGTGTTTGTCTGTTGGTCGGCTGGTCTATGTGTCTGTACGTCAATGTGCATACGGTTGTGTCTGTCTGTCTGCTTGTGTCTGTTCTAACATCTCCCTTACTTGTCCCCCAGGCGGAGAACACGTACATCCTGGCGCTGGACGGAGACGTGGACTTCAAGCCTCATGCCGTGCAGCTGCTGGTGGACAGGATGAAGAAGAGCAAGAAGGTCGGAGCCGCCTGTGGTCGTATTCACCCAGTGGGATCAGGTATGACACACTGGCCTGTCTTCTTTTGGTTTTCATTGGATGTTTTATCCACAGAGCTAGCGAGTGCTAAGGAGAGTCCTATAGAGAGTAGATTCGCACCGTTTGAAGACGTAGAAGTGGATATATATGTGAACATTTAAACTCGATAGCATCACTGTTTAATGCTTCCAATTATCGAACTCAATAGACGAACTCCGGAAATAACTCTGTTGGCTTTGTATGGGTTGTGCTCGAGTGAATTAATTACCTCGCTTTTAGTGGAGAAAGCTTTTCACACGTACGCCTTGTGCACGTGTTTCAGACCCAACTCTCGATAGTTACTGGCCTATAATGTCTCTCTTTCACAGCCCATAAACACCCGGCACAGTTATTTCCAAACATCTTCTGTTGTAGAACAGCTCTTCTTCAACGCCTTCACTTATCGAAGTGAGCCAAAATTCAAAAACATGAGTGCATGGGTAGCTGCTTGTTAGCAGTTTGTCAGCGGCAGAATGTGAACTGGTGTTGACGGCAATATTGTATCGTGCAGGTCCCATGGTGTGGTACCAGATGTTCGAGTATGCTGTGGGCCATTGGCTGCAGAAGGCGGCCGAGCACATGCTGGGCTGCGTGTTGTGTAGCCCCGGCTGCTTCTCCCTGTTCCGTGGATCCTCCCTCATGGACGACAACGTCATGCGAACATACGCTACCCGCTCCTCTGAGGCCAGACACTACTTGCAGTACGATCAAGGTTCGTACAACAAGAGTTTTTGTCATCATTTTCCCGGGTTTTCATTCATAACCAGCTGGGTATCAAAAAAACTTTGTTCGTGTGTGACAAATCGAGGTAATGAATGGATTTGAGCTTCAGGTGAAACGTGGAATGTCAAAGTATAAGCCAATCAGGTTGTTCATTTTAAAAGTGGAACCATCGCAGTTTTGGATTCGTGTTTCCGAGGATAACGACTGTAAAAATTCACTCTCAAAGACTCAATCAATGTTGAAAATTACCGCGACGACTCATGGTGCTAAATGTCCCACGTTAAAGGCATACTAACGCACTCCCGTGTTTACAAAGTGTAGTTTGCCCACAATCGATGTCAAACGCACCATAAGACCATATAATGACGATACGTCACCATGCGCGGACCATAATACATGCATTACAGCTTGTTCTAGCCTCTGAAAAAGTGAGGATGTCAACAAAGCCGCGGTGTTCTCTCCCTTGCATCAACGTTACATGTGTTGCCAAATCTATAAATAGGACGATCCAGATCAAAATGAAAATTCAAATATCTCAACATTTAAGGGGTCCTAGACCACAATATTTTGCAGGGAACTTAATTTAGTCTGTCTCCAGCTGTTGGTAAAGCAATTAGCGTGTATAGTCATCGAGTACATATGGCTTTAATATATTCTCTGTTATGTTCGTGTTCCAGGAGAGGACAGGTGGCTGTGTACGCTGATGCTACAGCAAGGTTACCGAGTGGAGTACTGCGCCGCCTCAGACGCCATGACACACGCCCCGGAGGGTTTCAACGAGTTCTTCAACCAGAGACGTCGCTGGATCCCCTCCACCCTGGCCAACATCATGGACCTGCTGCAGAGCTACCGCACCACCGTGAAGATCAACGACAACATCTCCTACCTGTACATGTTCTACCAGGGCCTGCTGATGATCTCCACCATCCTGGGCCCGGCCACCATCTTGCTCATGATGGCTGGAGCCTTCAACGCCGTGATGCGGATCTCGCTGTGGCAGAGCTACGTGCTGTCCATCGGCCCCGCAGCGCTCTACCTCGTCGTCTGCTTCATGACCAAGCCCCAGTTACAGCTCTCCCTGGCGGCCATCCTCAGCGCGATCTACTCTCTCCTCATGATGGCTGTCATCGTTGGTACGGTGGTCCAGATCGCTGAAGACACAATCGTCTCCCCCAACGCCATTTTCTTGCTGCTGCTGATCGCCATCTTCGTCATCTCCGCCATGTTCCATCCGCAAGAGTTCCTGTGTCTGCTGGGCGGCGCGCTCTACTTCCTGTGCATCCCCGCTGGCTACGTGGTGCTGATGGTGTACGGCATGTGCAACCTGCACGTAGTGTCGTGGGGAACGAGGGAGGTCGCGTCGCGCGTGCAGAAGGCGCAGGACGAGCGCGAGGTGAAGATCCACGACAGCCAGCAGGGTTGGATGGCCTGGATGCATAAACAGGAGGAGGAGAGCGCGTGCTGCGCCAAGTTCTTCGGCGGCCTGAGGCGTCTGTGTGGCTCGCGCAACCCTGACATCAACACCGAGATTCTCAGACAGGTCAGTAAACACAAATACACGCATGCAGGAACAAGAAACAAACATGGGTGACCGGACTGTACGGCAGCTTCCTCTCCCCAATCATAGAGCAGCCCAAACTTCCATGAGGGCAAAGATATGTTCCCAATACCAACACCAAAAGCCTCAAATTAACTGGGCGAAGTGTTCTTCACGAAGTCTACACAGCTTTGGCACTGCATTTTCGGTAAAAAAAAAACCGTTGCTAAGTCTTTGCGAAGTCGACTTCGGGCTTAATGAAGGACAGCCCTCAGAAACGTCTGTCTCTCTCTCTCAACGCATTTCTCGTGGAGGTGATATCAATCAGCAGGGTGCATGGGTGAGTCTGACAATAGTCGAGTACACAGTATTCTTAATCCATGCATCCTGAGACATTCTGATGGCTTAGAGGACATCGGCCCGCGGCAAATGTAGCTCTAGATTCTTGTGCTGACAACGCCAAATTTAGCTCTGTGGCCTACTATAACAAGGCTTTGTTTCCTGGAGACAGACGATAGGCTAAAACAGGCCCCCACACCCTCCAAAATATAAACTTTCTATTGCAACCACCTCTCTATGTGTTTCCAACAGGTGATGAAGAAGCTGGACAAGGTGGAGACATGTCTGCGGAATAGTCTCAGCAGGCCCTTTTACCCCCATAAAAGAACATTTTCTGAAGCAACTATCCCGCTGTATTGCAACAGCCCAATGGTTTGGGGCGGGAATTCCCAAAGAAGATCAAATATACCAAAATGCCCCCACCCGAGAAAAAATCCAATAATATATACCTTTGCAACAGGTAATGGAACAATTTCACTACAAGTGTCTCAAACAACCAGTTCTATGTATCTTTGTCACAGGTAATGGAAAAATATCGACCAGGTGTATTCAAATTAAACATCAAATATATGTTCCCCACAGGTGATGGAGAAGCTGGACAAGGTGGAGACGGGTCTGCGGACAGTGGCGACCAGCGGTACGTCCAGCAGCTTCCACCAACGGCGCCGCTCGTCCTCCCGCTCACGCCACTCCAAGCGATCCAACATCGACGACATCGAGGAGGAGGCTGAGCACGGGGACGCTTCCTCCACCAGCTCTTCTACTGACGAAGAGGAACACCTGCTGGAGGAGGAGAGAGATGAGCTCATCAACCCCAGGTACGTCCCGTGAAATAATATACGTCTCCCCACTACCTTCTTTTTAAGAACCTGTTCTTTCAGACTTTATGTTCATAACCTCTGTACATTTTCTCCCGTTTTAAGTCTGATTTTCTCAGAATGTTTGAGTTCTTTAAAAGGGGTTCTACTTTATTTGTATTTGTAACCAACATTTGACATTTAACGTAGATAGAGACAGTTATTCTTTTCCGAGACCGCGCTATCCATCTCTGGATAATTTATTGTGATTTGCAAGGTGTTAAAATAATTAAAACATGTTCCTGTCTCTAAACCTGACTTCTGTCCGGGTTCTTTTCTCCAACAGTGTAGTTGTGACGTGACGTGTGTGTTCTACTTGCAGGTGGCTGGAGGACATGGGACTGCGGAACGGCGAGGTGCAGTACCTGCCCATGCGCGAGATCGAGTTCTGGCAGCGCTGCATCGCCAAGTACCTGCACCCGCTCAGCAAGGACAAGGTGCACGAGGCCAAGGTGGCCGCTGACCTCAAGTCCATGAGAAACAACGTGGCCTTCGCCTTCTTCATGATGAACGCCTTCTGGATCATCATCATCTTCATGATGCAGAGCGTCAAGGACAAGGTCAGTCTCTACATCCCCAGGCCGGGCGGTGAGCCGCTGCCCATCGAGCCTCTCGGTCTGCTCTTCCTGGTGGTCTTCGCCTTCATCCTGCTGATCCAGTTCTGCGCCATGTTGCGGCATCGTTGGGGCACCCTGCTCCACATCTTGGCCTCCACCGACATCCGCTGCTGCAAGAAGAAGTACGACCACAAGAAGGCCATCCGCGAGGCCGTGGAGTACGCACGCATGCTGCAGAGGCTGAGAGGCATCGACGAGGACCTGACTGACCAGGACTACGAGTACATGAGCTCCTCCGAGGGCCGGCCTCCCAGCAACCTGTACGGCGGGGCTGACGACATGATGCCGGGCGGGGGACATGGAATACCGCGCGCCTACGACAGCGACGTGCCCAGCCATACCAACTCCGAGATGCCCTACCCGCTGATGTTCCAGAACCAGGGCTTCTCCGAGTCCAACCCCAACCTGGGCCCGCACGACCTGCCCCCCGAGATGATGGAGGAACCTCGCTCAGGGGGAGGGGGAGGGAAGAGGAGAGGGCGGCGTAACCGTGGTACCGTGGTGGACAAGAACAACACCCTGCGTCGCGCCTTCGTCCGTCGCTACACCAAGCTGCTGCGCCAACACTCGGCTGACGTCGGGGGCGAATCCAGCATCAACCAGTTCCTCAACGACACGGCGCAGAGATCCCGCGCCACGCAACCTCCGCGCAGGGAGACCGCTGAGGACCTGGTCAACCGCTTCAACCGCTTCAACAGATGATCTCCGCCTGTCCCTAGAGAACGTGGCGTGAGTCTCTCGACCACAATGATGATGATGATGATGATGTCCTGATTCTTGATCTTACCGGTCAAACAAGTTCTGCTATCGGGATCCAGGAAGACTTCCATCCGTTCGTAGGAAACCCCTCTGAAAGGCGGTACAACATAATAAACACACTTCAAGTAGAAATTCGTTCAAACCCAGGCACAATTCAATAGATGAAAACTGCCTTTTGTATTCTAAATCGGTGAGATAACCGACGCTGAATCCACACAATTCGATTTCCTTTCAAGCCACCATGTCCCCCTCCACACCCCCACACACATACCCCCCAAAACACGTTCACTTTCATCAATAAGAACGGATGGTAGTCTTCCTGGGCTTCGAGACGAGACAACTCTGTGAACTAAAGACGACTACACAACATAACCAGAGCAAAGGACTTCATTCTAAACAAGCAACAACAGTACAAAGTACGCACACATCTGAGTGATACTGATTGTATTCTTCGTTGAAGAAGCATCCCAAAACCAAAATAATTACGGTGACAATGTGAATTCCAAATGAACTTTGCCAGGGACACTCGAATCCTAAAAATCATTTGCCTTGCCTGACATTTTACTTGGAGGTCAAAAATTGTGCACGGCAAAGTTCAACTGACACAATGCTCAAAATACAGTACCTTAGAGTCGACGACAACAATATCCCCGTGGTACCACCGGTGGTTTGAACAATCAACAGAAAATACCTGCTTAGAAAACAAGTCAAAAGTGTCCACAGAGAGAGACACATGATGTCTTCCAACGATATCAACAATTCACAGCCAGTAATAATCCGTGACTGTTTCATACGTTCATGCAAAAAGAACCACAAAATATTATCTGTGACTCACATGCGTAAGTACGTATATACCCCTGTTTGTAAAGTTAAGCTCTGAGTGGGTGTAACATCCGTTTCTGTTCGACATAAGGAGAAATGCTTGCATTTTGATTCTGTGTTAGTTCAAGATAAGAACAATATGTGTATCTGCTTTATCCTGCAGATGAAGTGCTTTGTGATGATTGTCAAAGAAAAGAGGAGCTGTTTGTATATTTTTGATGCGCTTGAGATTTGCGAGATTGTGATGTTAATGAATGCAGTGAGTGACGAATGCAATGTGGACATTCCCGTGTGATGCTTTGTGCCATACAACAACAGTTTTTGATACCAGTGTCTTTTTGTCTTTGGATTCTAAAACTTAGATTGTTATTTTGCTGAGCTTTTTAACTTTTGTCTTAGTGTTATATTTTTTTCTGCTTTGCATGTGAATTAAGCGTTTCTGTAATAGCACTTAACAATTTTTTTATTTAGTGAAATTGATTATGTTTTTTCTTTTCATTTTGCTCATCCTTCTTCTTTCTTCTTGTTCTTGTTCTTATTGTTCTTCTTCTTCTTCTTCTTCTTCTTCTTCTTCTTCTTCTTCTTCTTCTTCTTCTTCTTCTTCGGTTTCCGAATCTTCTTCTGAATAGTTGTATAGTTGTTAGAATTACTTCACTCTATGTTTATATATTCAAAGGTAAATGTAAGTTTGGGGTTTTTGTTTTTGAGTGTGTTCGTATGTCTAGCCTGTATATTGTTCACTGTGCCATATACTTGTTCACGTTTAAAAAAAACTATTTAAAAAACAAAAGACGTCATTCCTGATTGCCACACGCAACCAAGACGATATCTTTAACAAAAGAGTTCCAGAGAACAAGAGTAAATGTGTGCATGAAAGATCGGAAGAAAGACGTGTTTGTAAAATAAAGAAAGTATGAGGGAAAGACCACACATTCTTGTTCATTTACAAATCCATCAATAACTTTCGAGCATTTACAAACAATTTTTAATGTAAATTGTGTTTACTATTTCATGAAGTAAACCGTTTTGGGTGATTTTTTCGCAAACGGCTATTACTGAGAAAGTAAACCGGTCATCTGCGCAGATAATCATTCAGAACGTATTTTGCAAGGACGTTGAAGGTTAGGAAGTTGAATGCATTCAGTGTTCCATTTTACGGGAACCTCGCCAGTGCAAGAGACGTAGATGAAAATAAACATATTTTACAATGAATCTTGCAACAAGCATACATCAACATTTCGGAACAAATAATATGTACATTAGTTGTACATAGCTTCAATGTGGTACATATGGTAAGGTCTAGATGACTGTTTTAACAATCTTGCCGGTTGATGCTTGTGACGTGCATTTACAAGACATGGAAATATGGATAATTGAAATGTATAATGAAATGCCAACAAAACTTGTTTATATGCTATGCTGTGTAGATATGATCAGTACTTTACGTTATTTCTCATTGGGCGTCTGGGAAACTTTAGTTTGTGTCCGTTTTGAATTCATTGTGATACATTTAGTTTGACCCTTGTTCACTTAATGTACCGGTTTTTTGAACCAGTTTTTGTTATTTTGTTTTACATTTTACATTTACATTATTATTTGTTATTACTATTATTATAATTTTTATTAACATTATTGTTATTATGTCATACCCTTACGTAGTTCACTCCTCTCTTTTTACCCACACTTTTATTTGTTTTATTTGTTTGCGTTTTTTCCCTTTTTCTTCTTCGTTCAAGCTGAAACCATGACGCATTACTTTCGACAATGTAACAGATATATATTTAAGCTTTAACTGGATCTATATATTTTACAAAATGCCTAGCCTTTATAACAAACGTTCAGTTTTTACTGCAAAGCGTGTTGCTTTGTAAAGTGTTTCCGCAAATCGTGATAATAAACGCAATCAATGTATGTCTGCTAGTGTGTTCTTTTTTTGGTATCCCCTCTCTCTCTCTCTCTCTCTCTCTCTCTCTCTCTCTCTCTCTCTCTCTCTCTCTCTCTCTCTCTCTCTCTCTCTCTCTCTCTCTCTCTCTCTCTCTCTCTCTCTCTCTCTCTCTCTCTCTCTCTCTCTCTCTCTCTCTCTCTCTCTCTCTCACACACTCACACACAATCAATCAATCAATCAATGAGTCTTATATCGCGCATATTCCGTGGGTACAGTTCTAGGCGCTCTGCAGTGATGCTGTGTGAGATGAAATTTTATACGGCCAGTAGATTGCAGCCATTTCGGCGCATATTTACCTTTCACGGCCTATTATTCCAAGTCACACGGGCCTAAGCAATTTTGCCAGGAAAGACCCTTTTGTCAATCGTGGGATCTTTAAAGTGCACACCCAATGTAGTGTACACGGGGGGAGGTTCGGACACCGAAGAGAGTCTGCACACAAAGTTGACTCTGTGAAATAAATTTCCGCCGAACCTGGGATCGAACTCACGCTGACAGCGGCCAACTGAATACAAATCCAGCGCGCTACCAACTGAGCTATATCCCCGCCCAACACACACGCACACACACACACACACACACACACACACACACACACACACACACACACACACACACACATATATATATATATATATATAACAGAAGTTAGGAAAAGAGACACAAACAGAAAGATCGATCTCGAAAACTTTATCACCAGAGGAATGCAGAGTTGTATTAAGAGTAACCTTTCTCATAGGTACTGGTATTTACACAACTGTATATAATTATGTAAACAACAAGATGTACATGTTGGGAAGGAGGAAAGAATCTAAATTGGTTGCACACACACACAAACACACACACACACACACACACACACACACACACACACACACACACACACACACAAAGACCACCCGAAGACTAGAGTGACAGTATGGGCCGCATGTGATCAGGAATACTGTCTCCAATCTTCAGACTCATCGACATGTTCAGCAACATACCTGCAACAAAGTGTTTCATATCTGTATTATTACACGCATTTCACTTTGACCAGAAGGAATGAAAAAATATTCAGGAAGTAAAACAGACAGGTACATGAAATGAGGTGGCAAATCAAAACAAGTCGCGTAAGGCGAAATTACTACATTTAGTCAAGCTGTGGAACTCACAGAATGAAACTGAACGTAGTCCGCCGCTAGTGCAAAAGGCAGTGAAAGTGACGAGCCTGTTTGGCGCGGTAGCGATTGCGCTGTGCTTCATAGCATGCTTTACTGTACCTCTTTTCGTTTTAACTTTCTGAGCGTGTTTTCAATCCAAACATATCATATCTATATGCTTTTGGAATCAGGAACCGACAAGGAATAAGATGAAATAGTTTTTAAAACGATTTCGGAAATTTAATTTTGATCATAATTTTTATATTTTTAATTTTCAGAGCTTGTTTTTAATCCAAATATAACATATGTATATGTTTTTGGAATCAGAAAATGACGAAGAATAAGATGAAATTGTTTTTGGATCGTTTAATAAAAAAATAATTTTAATTACAAGTTTCCGATTTTTAATGACCAAACTCACTCATTAGTTTTTAAGCCACCAAGCTGAAATGCAATACCAAACCCCGGCCTTTGTCGAAAATTGCTTTGCCAAAATTTCAATCAATTTAATTGAAGAATGAGGGTGTGACAGTGCCGCCTCAACTTTTACAAAAAGTCGGATATGACGTCATCAAAGGTATTTATAAAAAAAAAAAAAAAAAACCGTCCGGGGATATCATACCCAGGAACTCTCATGTCAAATTTCATAAAGATCGGCCCAGTAGTTTAGTCTGAATCGCTCTACACACACACACAGACACACACACACACACACACACACACACACACACACACACACACACACACACACACAGACACACACACACACACACGCACATACACCACGACCCTCGTCTCGATTCCCCCCCTCTATGTTAAAACATTTAGTCAAAACTTGACTAAATGTAAAAAGACTCAAAAATGACAGAAGACATCCAAGTACTAAATTCAATCCTCTGACCTCTGACATGCAGAACAACAAAAGGGGACTACACTCTTTGACCACAGACACAAACAAGTCGCGTAAGGCGAAAATACAATATTTAGTCAAGTAGCTGCCATTTTTCAGCAAGACCGTATACTCGTAGCATCGTCAGTCCACCGCTCATGGGAAAGGCAGTGAAATTGACAAGAAGAGCGGGGTAGTAGTTGCGCTAAGAAGGATAGCACGCTTTTCTGTACCTCTCTTTGTTTTAACTTTCTGAGCGTGTTTTTAATCCAAACATATCATATCTATATGTTTTTGGAATCAGGAACCGACAAGGAATAAGATGAAAGTGTTTTTAAATTGATTTGGACCATTTAATTTTGATAATAATTTTTATATATTTAATTTTCAGAGCTTGTTTTTAATCCGAATATAACATATTTATATGTTTTTGGAATCAGCAAATGATGGAGAATAAGATAAACGTAAATTTGGATCGTTTTATAAATTTTTATTTTTTTTTACAATTTTCCGATTTTTAATGACCAAAGTCATTAATTAATTTTTAAGCAACCAAGCTGAAATGCAATACCGAACCCCGGGCTTCGTCGAAGAATACTTGACCAAAATTTGAACCAATTTGGTTGAAAAATGAGGGCGTGACAGTGCCGCCTCAACTTTCACGAAAAGCCGGATATGACGTCATCAAAGACATTTATCAAAAAAATGAAAAAAACGTATGGGGATTTCATACCCAGAAACTCTCATGTCAAATTTCATAAAGATCGGTCCAGTAGTTTAGTCTGAATCGCTCTACACACACACACACACAGACACACAGACACACACACACACACACACACGCACATACACCACGACCCTCGTTTCGATTCCCCTCGATGTTAAAATATTTAGTCAAAACTTGACTAAATATAATAAAAGCGCCCCATGCGAAACAAGTCTCCTTGCACTCAAGACAACAACAAACACTGAATGTGAAGCGACTTTCTGTCACTCCAAAATGCCTTTAGTTGTACAGTAAAAACACCTCCCCCCTCCCACCCCCCCACCCCACACCTCCAAAATCTGAGAAAACCAGGTCTTAAACAAAAGGTCTTAAAATCGGGGTAAATTTACAGAGGTTGAGAACACAAAGTCTGAGAAAACGGGGTCTTAACCCCTTCACTGCCACAGTGGTAGTAACTTATCCGAACGGTCTATGGGAAAGAACTGTGTTTAGAACCCCTACAAGTACTTGGACAGTGGTTACCTCCCATTTAGTTTTCAGAAATGTCCTGAAATGTTGTTGACACAAATCCCACGTATGAGATACGGTTATGGGCGTACGATAAACAGAAAATGACCACGTATTACATACGGGGTGGGCAGTGAAGGGGTTAAAAGGGGGGAAGTCTTAGATTGGTTGGACTTAAATGGCGAGTTCTACTGCACACGTTCCTCCGAAAGCGGCGTATGGCTGCCTAAATGGCGGGGTAAAAACGATCATACACGTAAAAGCCGTGGGAGTTTCAGCCCATGAACGAACAAACAAACAAACAAAAACTGCACACGTGACTTACTAGCAAAGAGTCCAGCAAAGCCTACGTAGAACATGCCGTGCCAACCAAAGGCGTCTTTCAGAATGGGAACGACCACTACCGTCAGCACCGCGCCGACCACCTGTTCATAGACACACACATCCTCTTGTCTTAGCCAAGTTGACGAAACAAACGCACAATTCAACATACAGAGTAGTTTTGTTGCAAATGCTAGTAGAAATCTGACTAGGCTGGTAACAAGCAAAGGCTGTGATGTCTTCGGAAACAAATAGATGACGTTTAACTATCAACCTAAGCCGGTTTAAATCAGAATCTTAATCAAATGAGACAAAGGTCTACTTTTGTTCCCTACTGAAATAAATTGGAAGACATTAGTATAGTGTGTATTGCATATGATTATTGTGTGAACAGTACATGTGGTGAATTTGGTCTGTATGATTAATTTTGAATGTAGGTTGTACATTTAACTGTTCTATTCTGTATATGTTCTTTTGTAAAGGGCCCAGAGCCATAGGTCAGGCACTTAAAAATGTCCAGTTATTATTATCATTATTATTATTACAAGTCAAAATGACGTGAAGCCTTATTTTTAAACTTGAAGCACTGACCCCACTCATATCCATCAGGCCTACGTTGACCCGGAAGTGCTTGGATCCATAGAGGGCAAAAATAAGGGGCGGGGTCAAAGTGAAGACGCCACTGATGGTGAAAAACATGGCGGCGGACCAGAACATGAAGGCCCACCGCCCTGCTGTCTCGCACGTGACAAACGTGGCCACGAGACAGGCCAGCATGCTCTGTGCTATCAGGTCAACCATCTGTCATGAGCAGAAACATTTGTTAAATTCAAGAACAGTGTCCCAAATCAACTGGTACTTTAATCCCTTCATGGAGTCATGTCCCTTGAACATGAAAATGAGGTTAACGGAATGAATCAAATTTCAAAGTCACAATAGCTCTGTTCAACACGATGATATGTCATTTCGACTCGCTGCTTCGATTCTGTCCATCTGCCAAAGGTATACAGTGGTCGCCGGTTAATATGACCGCGGTTAATATGACCAGCCGCGTATTATGACCAATTTTACCCGGTCCGGAATTGTCCTTCTTTGTTATGTGTTAGAAAAAGCCGCTTAATATGACCACAACGCCGCTTAATATGGCCACATTGTTTCGAGAAAATGGCAACAAGTTCACATCTTTTTCAGTTTGAAATCACTCGGGGGGAAAAAATACATACAATCTTTTTAAAAAGGCAAAAAGGCGTGCGATATTTTCTTTCTTTTTCGTGAATGAAACTAAAGTGATCCGTGATCAGTGATCTCTAATGTCGCGATCATTATTCTCTCTCTTTTTTTCCCCCGAGACTGAGCGTCATAAAAAAGGCAATAAAACGTGCGATCTTTTCATTATTTCCCGTGAATAAATCTAAAGTGATCACGAACATTATTCTCTCTCTTTTTGGCAAACATAGCACGAGCCAACCAATCTTTCAGTCTGATTCAAGAGGAAACAATGTCGAAACGAAAACGCCAAGATCGGACAGCCGAGGAAAAGCTAGAACTTATTGACAAATTTAAAGCTCTACCATCCTGTAGCATGCGTGAGAGTGCTGCACAGTTGGGCGTCAACAGAGGATTTTTGACAAACATTCTCAAGAATGAAGACAGCGTGAGGAAGGAGTGCGCAACGCAGGATTCACCGCAACGAAAGCGCCTACGACATGGAAAAGACAAAGATGTGGAAGATGGTCTTTTTCAGTGGTTCCTGGATTTCCAGAAGATGAGAGCAAAGAACGCGCCAATTCATGGACCAGTGTTGTGTACAAAAGCAGAAGAATTGGCAACGGCTCTCAGACACACTGAATTCAAACCAACCGATGGATGGTTTTCTCGTTGGAAAGATCGCATACGTCTCGAACAGTGAAAAGAAATCGGCCAGGGGGTTTAAAACGGCCAAAGACAGAATAACTGCGCTGGTGTGTTGCAACATGGTTGGGGAGAAGAAAAGGATGATGGTTATTGGAAAGTCGAAAAAACCGCGCTGCTTCAAACACGTTGAACCAACATCTCTTCCTGTTGATTACCAGGCTTCCAAGAATGCCTGGATGACAAACCCCAATTTGGACCAGTTGGCTGTTGACGTTTTCTCTAACATCGGTTAATATGACCAGCCGCATATTATGACCATTTTATCCCGGTCCCAAAGTGGTCATATTAACCGGCGACCACTGTACTTGCAACAGCGTCCACACCGCACACGACACACCCCCACAGATGTGTAGACAGGACACACAGAGAAGGACAGACAGACAGACAGACAGACAGACAGACAGACAGACGGACAGACAGACAGACAGACAGACAGACAGACAGACAGACAGACAGACAGACAGACAGACAGATAGAGCACAGTGGCCCTTACACGCCTCAGAGTTGAATATAGAACAGACAGACACATACAGACATACAGACAGACAGACAGGCAGACAGACAGGCAGGCAGACAGACAGGCAGACAGACAGACAGAGCAAACGAAATCCCTTACCCTGCACCCAAAGCGATCACCCAGGGCTCCCCACAAGGGACGCCCCACAGCGTTGAAGACAGAACTGACCGATGCCACTACAGACAGGAAGTGGTCATCGTTAATGAACGTCTGGCCGTACGCCTGCGGAAGGAAAGAAGAGACTCATGTGAGTATTATGTGGCATTGCCTGACATTGTTTAAATCTAAACAATTGATTTATCTACATGCTGATCGTTGTTGTAGTTTTGTTGTTTTTTTGGGTTTTTTGTGCGTGTGTGTGTGTGTGTGTGTGTGTGCATGTGTGTGTGTGTGTGTGTGTGTGTGTGTATGAGTGTGTATGTGTGTGTGTGTGTGTGTGTGTGTGTGTGTGTGTGTGTGTGTGTGTGTGTGTTTTAATCCATATCGAATGGCTTGTTATGTTCTTTTTTTGAGCACTGAAAAAACCCTGAATAGCTTTTCTAGTATACAACCAAGTCTCCCTGTGCTGTCTTCTTCTTTTTTTAAAGGGCGAAAACGCCCACGTTCACGCATGTTTTCACATGAGTGGGTGTTTTACGTGTATGACCGTTTTTACTCCGCCATTCAGGCACCCATACGCCGCTTTCAGGGGAAGCATGCTTAATAAAAAAATTTCTATAACCCACCGAACTCTGACATGGATTACATGATCTTTTCCGTGCGCACTTGGTCTTGTGCTTGCGTGTAAAAACGAAGGGGGATAAGGCACTAGCAGGTCTGTACATAAGTTGACCTGGGAGATCGGAAAAATATCCTTCCTTAACCCACCAGGCGCGGCCGGGGTTCCAACTCGAGACCTTCCGCACAGGAGGCCGATGTCTTATCCACTAGGCCAATGCGCCCGTCTCCCTGTGCTCAATTCCTGTGAATTATGTTCCCATTTGATTACATTTTCACAAACTTAAAGGCATATGTACGCGCTCCCGTGTTTACAAAGTGTAGTTTGCCCATAATCGATGTCAAACGCACCATAAGACCATATAATGACGATATGTCACCATGCGCGGACCATAATACATGCATTACAGCTTGTTCTAGCCTCTGAAAAAGTGAGGATGTCAACAAAGCCGCGGTGTTAGCTCCCTTGCATCAACGTTACATGTGTTGCCAAATCTATAAATAGGACGATCCAGATCAAAATGAAAATTAACATATCTCAACATTGAAGGGGTCCTAGACCACAATATTTCGCAGGGAACTTAATTTAGCATGTCTCCAGCTGTTGGTAAAGCAATTAGCGTGTATAGTCATTGAGTACATATGGCTTTAAGTACTGGGACTTTTCGCGTATAGACACTTGAACATTACAAAGACAGAAAGAAAGAAGTTGAGAGGAAGGGGGAGGGGGGAGGGGGGGGGCTGAAAAAGTACACACCTTGTAGAGTGACAAAACGGTGGCGGTACCAACGGTGACCCCAACATTCATGACCCACAGTGTCCAGAAAGGCCGGGACTTGAGCACCTCCTTGGGACGGTACTGGCGGGTTGAGACTGCTTCCGGCGTCTTCTTCCCTGACGATGACACTACTTCCTGTTTCTTCTCTGACGATGACACTACTTCCTGTTTCTTCTCTGACGATGACACTACTTCCTGTTTCGTCCCTAAAGAAACGGTGATGGGTGACTTCTGTTCCCCATTGATCGAGGTCTCCGAGTTTATTGCGCCCTGTGTGTTCTTTTCGGAGAATGAAACTACTTCTTGATTCGTCTCTTGGGATGTGACTACTTCCTGTGTCTTCTTCTCTGAAGGTGAGATTTCTTCCTGTTTCGTCTTAGAATAACCGGTGTTGAGTGACTTTTGCCCCCCATCTACAACGCGGGCCTGCAAGGAGAGTAGTGTCAAGTGTTTTAGTTCAGCTTAAAAGTTAAACAGTGTAAGTATCATTTTGTTGTGATAACAAAGCAGATTCACAGCGACCGACCATTAGCGTATTCCTTACACGAATTATTGTTCTTGGTTGTCTATTCAGTGTTACACTGTAAATTCTATTCAGCTTTTTGTTTGTGAAGTAGCTAATACGCCACTGCCTCTCTACCGGACTACTTACTGTTGGAGGGGGGGTGGTGGCGGAGGAACACACATGACGACGAGGCAGACTATCTGCACACCGGACTACTTACTGAGGGCGGTGGTGGCGGAGGAACACACATGACAAGGCAGACTATCTGCACACCGGACTACTTACTGAGGGCGGTGGTGGCGGAGGAACACACATGACGACGAGGCAGACGACCTGCACACCGGACTACTTACTGTGGGGGGTGGTGGCGGAGGAACACACATGACGACGAGGCAGACGACCTGCACACCGGACTCGACTACTTACTGAGGGCGGTGGTGGCGGAGGAACACACATGACGACACACATGACGACGAGGCAGACGACCTGCACACCGGACTACTTACTGTGGGCGGTGGTGTCGGAGGAACACACATGACGACACACATGACGACGAGGCAGACGACCTGCACACCGGACTACTTACTGTGGGCGGTGGTGTCGGAGGAACACACATGACGACGAGGCAGACGACCTGCACACCGGACTACTTACTGTGGGGGGTGGTGGCGGAGGAACACACATGACGACGAGGCAGACTACCTGCACACCGGACTACTTACTGTGGGGGGTGGTGTCGGAGGAACACACATGACGACGAGGCAGACGACCTGCACACCGGACTACTTACTGAGGGCGGTGGTGTCGGAGGAACACACATGACGACGAGGCAGACGACCTGCACACCGGACTACTTACTGAGGGCGGTGGTGGCGGAGGAACACACATGACGACGAAGCAGACGACATGCACACCGGACTACTTACTGAGGGCGGTGGTGGCGGAGGAACACACATGACGACGAGGCAGACGACCTGCACACCGGACTACTTACTGTGGGCGGTGGTGGCGGAGGAACACACATGACGACGAGGCAGACGACCTGCACACCGGACTACTTACTGAGGGCGATGGTGGCGGAGGAACACACATGACGACGAGGCAGACGACCTGCACACCGGACTACTTACTGTGGGCGGTGGTGGCGGAGGAACACACATGACGCCGAGGCAGACGACCTGCACACCGGCAAGCACGGTGCCCATCAACAGGAAACAGTCCGGCACTTTGTCCAGAACCTCCGCTTGAGTGAAGTACCTGGACGAAACATTATGGACTTTAAGTCACTAAAGGTTTACAGGGTTGGCCAAATCGGCTGCCCGGTCGCCAGGGGCGTGTACAAAATCCGCCGGGCAAGTAGAAACTGCCTGGCAACTCACCCGGCTGGTCAGTGAACATTCTGGTCCAATGCAACACTTTTGGTTGTAATATCGAGTTTTGAAGCCATATAAACACTGCAGATCAACTGTAGTATGTACCGGGCCAGTGAGATTTCTGCCGGGCTAGTGACTTTATTGAAGTTACTCGCCCGGCTGGCATTTTGAGATTTGGCCATCCCTGGTTTGCGTTAACGTATCCGTAAGTCACATGTGACACTGCGCAATACAGCGCAGGCAAGCAGACGCTTGCTGTCAAATAAGCTGACTACATACAGTGCAGGCAAGGAGACGCGTGCTGTCAAACAAGATGACTACATGCACACTGTTAACTCGACTGGAAGGCCATACAGGGGCGGACGAGGGGGGGGGGGGGGGCACGTGCCCCCTGTGCCCCCCCCCCCCCCCGAAAAAAAAAGAAAAAAAAAGAAGAAGAAAAAAAAAAGATTTGTCTATGCTGATTCTATGACCATTTCTAAGTTCAAATGGCACCAGATGGCACCATTTTGCTTCTTTGGGCAAAAAAATTTTCCGGGGGGGGCATGCCCCCGGACCCCCCTAGCAAATTCGGGCGCTTCGCGCCCATCACAGTCACTTTCTATTCAAAGTGCCCCCCCCCCCCCCCCTTACAAAGCAACTGATCCGCCCCTGCCATAACCTCTGACCCGGTTGATCAACTTACGAAACCCTTGACTACCACTACGGTACCATCTTCCCAACGGTGTCAGGCTTTAATCTCCTGATTATATTGAAACAAAGAAGCTGCTGGGATTTCTTTTCGCCGAATTAACCGAATAAGCCATTACAATTCAGGCAATTTTAACTCATTTTTCCCCAACCGTGAAAAATGTTTGGCAGAACTCCCGAAATAACGGCATAGATTGTGTGAGGTAATGCGACATAAGCCAAACGAAATGTTTTGATCCCAACCCCAACCCCTACGAGCCCCCCCCCCCCCCTTTTTTTCACTTTGTTGTGCGAAACACATTTGTTCTGGCTTTATTCCGGTGAGGAAACAACAACAGTACCTAAATCGTTTACCGATTGTATCATGTCATAGGTAGTTACTGTCTCACTAACTTACACGTCTTTGTCCATGTGGAGGTCGGGCTGGATGTTGTTGGGGTTGATGAACCAGGTGGTCAGTTGGTTCCAGGCGGTGGGTCCTACGCCGTACCCCATCAGCACCGCCCCACACACCAAGGCTTTTCGCTGCGGCGCCCACTGCAAGAGACATACACGTGCACATCGTGCAAGGGGTCCGAGTACAGGATGACCCCATAAAATGCCACTCATAAAAATGACACCCATGAAAATGCTTATAATTTCTACATCTGATGAGCGAATTACTTGATATTTGGTGTACGTTCACTTCCGCTTATGCATGATCTGTTCACAAAGTATCGAGTAAGTAGGATAGTTGGTCTACTAAACCTCGCCAAAACATTATTGCAACAAATTTCGCACCCAAATAAAAGCATTAATTATCCTGTCATTGCATTCAAATTGTATATGCCAGGGTACCCTCAAAATCGACTGGACAAAAACGGAAGGGGTGGAGGTTAAAAAGTGTAAAACACTGACTTACCGCCATGGCCACGTTCACGGCAGTGGGGTAGACGAACGCGTGACCAACACCAAAGATGAAACCGTACGTGAGAACGACCAGAGGGAACGACTGCTGCATTGTCCAGTAAGTCGAGAACAATGAAACACTGCAAGTTCGAAAAGACGCCATAACGTAAATAATGGCGTCACGTAAACATTCTGTTACTTCTTCTGCATGTTTCCCGAGGAAGTGAAAGTGAATTTGTGACCCTCCACCACGAAATGAGTCGCATGTCACCTCGCGCGGTTCTGCGCTAGGCTTAATATAAGTCCGGGGAGTGTCTGGTAACAGTGTGGGGGTCACCTTAGTCACAGGCTTATAACTCAAACAGTTGTTGCTCTTTTCTAAAACGATTTTCACCACTGGATAGAGCATAAAAATCTCTTTAGGAAAATGTACAAATATGAAAATCATGCAAAGGTGACATGCGACTCATTCCGTGATGGAGGGTCACATTTCAACAACGGAGCTTGTGTCGGTGACTTCAACATATCAGCAGTAGAACATGTATTGGAAAGTCCCCGCTAGGCTGTGCATGTGTCGTTATCGTATATCCTTAATCTTTACCGTGCTTCCTGGGTCGTGGATGACCCAGAGCCTCACAAAAGTGTCTGTATCTCTGGAACTACTGGGAGGTTTCTTTTTATTAAGACTGCATGTAATCCTAAAACACCTTAGGACCCTCCCATCGACCACTTTCTCAAGGATTATTTTTGTAAACTAAAACAATAAACATTGACAAAATTTGAACCGGGCAGTCCGGACGATGTGGGTCGTGGGCGACCCATATGGAATCAAAGAAGAATTTTACGATGTTTATCCCTATTCGGATTACGTGGGTCGTGTACGACCCATGCTCTGCAAAGAGGCGGTAAAGAGTGTATCCTTATTCGGATGGCGTGGGTCGTGTACCATACTTTTCACGTTGAATCCTTCTTTTCAAGAATGGGTCGTACACGACGCACATGATCCGGACCATGAAGTCCAAAGTGTGACTTGATGAAGGTTAAGGAATTAAGTACCCACGCGAAGAGGAACACTCCCAGGCCGATGTAGAGCTTGAGGTGGAGCAGGGAGGACAAAAGGCCCACGAGGGGCATGACGGCGTTGGTGGTGATGGAGGTGGTCTGTGGCAACCACAGCGTGTCCATGTAGTCCGTGTCGTCACTCCGCGTCCTGTTACGTAGGTATGACGTCACGTAGGGGTTGATGTTGCCTGGGTTGAAGATATATGCATATAGCAACCGTTAGAGTACCCTTCGCGTATCACCAATTCTTGTCCCAAATAGAAATATTTTCTGAGAGGACGTTAACTCCCCCCCTTTAGTTTTTAGAGTACCAGATATGACCCTGGCACAATGTGTCGATGAAAGTCTTTTTTTCATTTCAATGAATTTTATTTCCTCAGATACAAGAAGACTTGTTCCACGGAACTTTCACTTACTCATGTTGTTTTCCATTTAAAGAGCTTACTTCTTTGTTTCATCGACCGGGACAATAGTCAATCTTGCACGAAAATAGACTTTTCAGTTGTGAGAAATATAAACGAGCGGTTTCTAAGGAATAAACCTCTGATTTCAAATAAACATGAATTGTGCAATTGTGACCCTCCACCACGAAATGAGTCGCATGTCACCTTTGCATGATTTTCATAATTTTACATTTTCTTTAAAGAGTTTTTTATGCTCTATCCAGTGGTGAAACCCGTTTTAGAAAAGAGCAAAAACTGTTTGAGTTATAAGCCTGTGACTAAGGTGACCCTCACACTGTTACAAGACACTCCCCGGACTTATATTGAGCCTAGCGCAGAACCGCGCGAGGTGACATGCGACTTATTTCGTGGTGGAGGGTCACAATTGTGCAAACAAACCAAAAATATATCAAACAAACTGTAAGCAATCACAAAATCAAGAGAACAAACAAACCAAAGAAACAATCAAAACATGAAAACACTCCCTTAAAAATGAATTGTGAAGGTCAATCTCTCCTGGAAACTGACCAAAGGTGTAGGTGAAGCCCCCAGTGCAGGCCAGGATGAAGCAGCAGACCACGGTGACCACACGCCGGACACTCTCGCTGACCCGTGGACAGCAACACTCTCTCTTGTCTGTGTCGTCTGCACCACGCTCCGCCATGTCCATTCTGAAAGGTCATCGTTGGTCCAGTCATGTGTCACAGCACGCATGTCGAACAAGGTCTGAGACAATGTGTACAGTGCATGTTGCTGTTGTTGTTGTTGTTGTTGTTGTTGTTGTTGTTGTTGTTACTGTTGTTGATCGTGTTATTGTTCTTGTTGAGCTTTTTGATATTTCTCTTGTTAGTGGCTGTGATAGCTTTTGTCAGTTAGTTAGTTCGTTAGTTCGTTAGTTCGTTAGTTAGTTAGTTAGTTAGTTAATGGATAGTAAGTAAGTTAGTTAGTTAGTTAGTTAGTTAGTTAGTTAGTTTATGGATAGTAAGTAGGTAAGTTAGTTCGTTAGTTCGTTAGTTAGTTAGTTAGTTAGTTTGTCTGGTTCTTTCTTTCTGTCTGTCTTTGTGTGTGTGTGTGTGTTTGTGTGTGTGTTTACTCAAACAAGCCAGAAGAACTATTATATTTCTGTTGATATGAAAAAAGCATCATCATGGATCTTGGTGTGATTACCAAGCGAAGTGGTTGCTGAGTTGATGTAGTTCCTCTTCACAGAACATTTCAACAAAGCAAAGATTTCAAGAGCAGTCCAGGACAAAACAATTGTGTAGCGGTTTTCACATTGTATACCAGGTTAGCTGTCGAAGACAAAATCATGAAAGAGTTAAAGAGTTTATTCTTGTGCAAACATGCGTGTCAAGGATACCTATCGTCTCGTGCTCAAGCAAATCACGCTCACCAACACAGATCTCGTCAGGCTTTTAACAGGGGGTAAGATCTTGCTTCAACTTCAACACATACCACAAATAAGCAGACTCTTTTTATATTTAGTCAAGTTTTGACTAAATATTTTAACATCGAGGGGGAATCGAAACGAGGGTCGTGGTGTATGTGCGTGTGTGTGTGTGTCTGTGTGTGTGTGTGTGTGTGTGTGTAGAGCGATTCAGACTAAACTACTGGACCGATCTTTATGAAATTTGACATGAGAGTTCCTGGGTATGAAATCCCCGAACGTTTTTTTCATTTTTTTGATAAATGTCTTTAATGACGTCATATCCGGCTTTTCGTGAAAGTTGAGGCGGCACTGTCACGCCCTCATTTTTCAACCAAATTGGTTGAAATTTTGGTCAAGTAATCTTCGACGAAGCCCGGACTTCGGTATTGCATTTCAGCTTGGTGGCTTAAAAATTAATTAATGACTTTGGTCATTAAAAATCTGAAAATTGTAAAAAAAATTAAACATTTATAAAACGATCCAAATTTACGTTTATCTTATTCTGCATCATTTGCTGATTCCAAAAACATATAAATATGTTATATTCGGATTAAAAACAAGCTCTGAAAATTAAATATATAAAAATTATTATCAAAATTAAATTGTCCAAATCAATTTAAAAACACTTTCATCTTATTCCTTGTCGGTTCCTGATTCCAAAAACATATAGATATGATATGTTTGGATTAAAAACACGCTCAGAAAGTTAAAACAAAGAGAGGTACAGAAAAGCGTGCTATCCTTCTTAGCGCAACTACTACCCCGCTCTTCTTGTCAATTTCACTGCCTTTGCCATGAGCGGTGGACTGACGATGCTATTAGGCTGGGAAGCGTTTGGATGTGTGCGAAGTAATTGCTATAAAATTCATTTTAGGTGCAGTTGATTCATTTCAGTGTGCCTGCACACATCTAATCGAGTTGGCCGGGAAAAAACCATGCGATGAGTCCGAAATATCGTACATTTTATTTTAGTTTTCGGAGCGACAGTTTTTCACAAGCTACCCAAGGAAACTATTCAATAACATCACACGATAGCTTAATCAGCATGGCGTAAGCAGTTTATTGGTCTCATCTATGTATAGATATATTTGTTTGTTTCCCAGGGGCGCATTTCACTGCTCGCATTATAATGATTATTAGGCGATTGCAGATTCAGTCTTTGTCTATGTGCCTTGTGAAATTATGTCCATTGAGAACAACGTGGATCGTGCATGTGACTGTTAGGTAATAAGTTTTTTTCCATGTTCAGCTTCACCTACTTACGTTGCGTTTATTTATTAATCTGTGCATTTGTTAGTGGATATGTACATTTCTTTCAAGGTTACCTAACATTATATCAGTGCAATAGGACAAGCAATCATTCAGCTCAGTAGGCCAAACACTGTTATTGCACCATTGCAGTTTGCACTTGGCGTGCAAATGCACCGATCATTCGGTTCACGGTTTCTGATCGATACCCTTAGCCACCTTGGCTGTAGCTGTTCTTACACAGAGGTACGGAAATTTGAACTGAATGCTGCTCAATCATATGGCATTGATCTCCCACCTACTACTGTGTATGCCTGCCTGCAGAAATCCCCGACGCAATGCAGTCTGTCACAGACGTTGCATTCCATTCTAGCGAGCAACAAACGCAGCACAAAGAGTTGAGCGTGGCAAGGCAGAAGCGAGATCACACAGACATTCAGCTGATCTTGAGATATCTGCTTGATAGGAACCCTTTCACTGTGGATACAGCCCTCCGATCCATTTCAAGCGGAAAAGAAGCTGAAGCTACTGTGAATGCAGAACAAGCAAAAGGCGTAGGAAACAAGATTCTGAGCAGCATGATCGGAAATAATGTTGTGGATTTCACCTTTAAAAAGAAGGATCAAGCTGTAACCATGGCTCTGAAAGCCAAGTCGTCCAATCTGCACGATGATCTAGTACATGTTCACTCCATGCTGTTGTTCCAGAGACTAGTGACAACTGTGAAGAACACCAACGGATGTCTTGAGGACGCCTTTGCCTTTGAGATGTGCAGTGTCCCAGCATCGCTGTTTGATTCGGGTGGTCTGCCAAGACAAGGTACCAAGGCTGCACTGGCAACTTACATCTGGACTTCAACAAAGCAGGTAAATGGTGCTATTCCTGATGATGTAACATATGTCATCGATGGTGGCTTGCTGTTGCACCTTCTGCCCTGGTGCCGTGGTTCAACATACAACCAGCTTACTCAGAGTTACGCAGACTTTCTCATTCGTCATTTTGGCAAAGGAACTGTTGTTTTTGATGGATACAGCTGCGGACCTACCACCAAAGATGCAGCCCATTTGCGAAGAACAAGCAGAGCCAATACAGCATGTGCCATCACTTTTGAGGGTGACATGGTCCTGTGCGAACCAAAGGAGCGCTTCCTGACGAATCCAAACAACAAACAGCGGTTCATCAACCTCCTTAGTTCCCGTTTTTCACAGCACGGCTTTGACACTGTCCATACAACTGCTGATGCTGATAGGCTCGTCGTAAAGACTTCTCTGGAATTGGCAAGGAAGGAAAACGTGATTCTGGTTGGCGAGGACACCGATCTGCTCATCCTTCTGTTGTACCATCTTACGCCAGATCACTGCCCCGTCTTCTTCACATCAGTGAGATCATCGACAGCAAAATCAGCTGCAAAAGTGTGGGACATCAGAAAAGTCCAGACTGTTCTTGGATCTCAAGTTTGTGAGAACATCCTGTTTGCGCACGCCTTTGGTGGATGCGATACAATTAGCAGTCCATTCGGGATTGGAAAACCAATGTGTTTAACGAAATTGACCCAGTCAACAGTGTTCGTGCAGCAGGCCCATGTCTTCAGCGCCAGTCCTTGCAGAGACACTTGTGACAGGGGAGGCTACCGCTCCTTTCACAGCAGACTCTGCACCCGAGTTGTTGGCCTTTAAAAGTCAACACCGGTGTATTGTAGAATTCTGTTTGTGATGGGGTCTGGTGGTTTCCGATTGTCTGTATGTTCATGGAAACCTTCGGGTTTGCATAACAGTTTTTATAGGGCTAAGAAATTAGCTCTAACATTTTCAATCCTGTTTGATTGCACTTCGCCTCCCGAGGTGATCGTAGTGTTTCGGCACTCGGTTACACACTGATGAGCTGATAGGAGCAGGAGAAAGGGCCTTTGTAGAACTCTATGGGGGGAAGGAAAGAGACACTTTGAACTTCCTCCGCTACATCAAGTACATGCAGAAAGTCTCTACATGTACCTCATCGTTTCAGCCCTGCAAACTCCCACCTACATCAGCAGCAGCTAAATTCCATTCCATGAGAACATACTTCCAGGTGCAAGAATGGATGCACTTGCATCAAGAACAGTTCCTCCTGGATCCGATGGACTGGGGATGGAAGATTGTTCAAGGCGCCATGCTTCCTATTCTCATTGACATTGCTGCTGCTCCTGGTGATCTACTCGATGTCATCCGATGCAATTGCAAGACAGAGTGTCGAACAGCAAGATGTTCATGCCGAAAACACGGCCTCGTGTGTACGTCTGGCTGTGGAGAGTGCAGAGGGGAGAGCTGTGCCAACACTGTGACCGAGGTTGCCTGTGTAGGTACATCAGACGATGAAGACGGGCTTTAGCGTAAGTACGAGGTCATGTTGAATAGAGTGTGCGTGTGCATGTTCACATGTGTAATGCAACAGTAACGGGTAAAGGAGGGAGAATATCAGCACAGTAATTGTCAACTCACATACCTGTCAAACGCGACCCGGGAGACGCGCCCTGTGAAACCACACCGAATGCGCTAGATTTGAGCTTCGGCTACGTTATTTCGCGCTAAATAAATGCAATTGAACCTATTTATTAACTGAATGTGCTTTTCTTACATACTATGAGTGACATATGGCACATCCCTTAAAATAAGACATGTTATAGACGTGAGAAGTGAGGGACGGAGCATATTCGGAATACCGTTATTGCGCAGTTGTCATCATTCTTTAAAAGCTTCAAAAATATAGTTTGCATGGGAAAACGTTGGCCAACTCGGTTTTACCTGATCAATGGATGCATGTAGAGTACAAAAAAGGTGAAATAAATTTTATAGCAATTTGTTCACACAGGAGGTGAAATCTGATGAAATCTGCCTAGCCTATACGAGTATACGGTCTTGCTGAAAAATGGCATTGCGTTCAGTTTCATTCTGTGAGTTCGACAGCTACTTGACTAAATATTGTATTTTCGCCTTACGCGACTTGTTCTTTTTGTCCAGGACAGTGACATTTTGTGTTGGATTCATTTTGTCTGTAACCCTTAAATAAATCTGCTGAATTAAAAAAAATCAAATAAAGGTACCTTTTATTGTGTAAATGAGTGGAGAGAAAAAGTACAAACTCACCTCTCCATGGATGATATCCTTTGAGTGCGTGGAAGAAAAACAACAAAATTGAAGCACCTTTTTTCACCGTCCGTGTAAAGATAACGCTGACTGGCTCCAATTCGACTTATTTTACCCGGTACCCGTAATGGGCAATCCAAGATGGGAGTATCAATAATATGCGACGCTAAAAGCCGTTCTTTAATTTCAAGCACAATTTTAATGAACAAATTATAACCGGCACGGTTGGCCTAGTGGTAAGGCGTCCGCCCCGTGATCGGGAGGTCGTGGGTTCAAACCCCGGCCGGGTCATACCTAAGACTTTAAAATTGGCAATCTAGTGGCTGCTCCGCCTGGCGTCTGGCATTATGGGGTTAGTGCTAGGACTGGTTGGTCCGGTGTCAGAATAATATGTGACTGGGTGAGACATGAAGCCTGTGTGTGACTTCTGTCTTGTGTGTGGCGCACGTTATATGTCAAAGCAGCACCGCCCTGATATGGCCCTTCGTGGTCGGCTGGGCGTTAAGCAAACAAACAAACAAAATGAACAAATTAGGTAACTAGTTTTTAAGCTTTCAAGCCTTAATGCAATCCCATAATCCGGACTAAGTCAAAGAATGTTTGACAAACATTTCAATCAATTCGATAGAAAATGCGGTTGCCACAGCGTCGCATCACAGTTGATGTTTTTTTTAAAGTCAGATATGACGTCATCAAAATCAACAATAAAACCAAAACAATGAGAACAAGGTGTGGGGACATTATCTGGGAACAAATACTGACCAAATATCAAAAGAAACAAACACAAAACTACGGGTAGAAATGGTCGAAACCGACCCTTTAAGGTCAACTACTTATGGTGATAGTTTATCACAAGTGTCAGATTTCTAGGACGTTGTCACAGTCGTCAGTAGCTTTTTCATTTGTCAATATGTGCTCTGCTGATACGCTTCAAAAGAGACATTAGTTTGTAGCGAGATTTCCCAATCCTTCTGCACTTGTACAGGGTGACCCAAAAAAAAGAGTACCCAAACAAAACGTCATAAATTGAACAAAAATAAAGCAATCTTCATAAAATTTATTTACACACACAAGCAGCCTCTGCATGATTTGCACAGAAAATTTTAGCGTTCTAGCTTGTCTTTCAGGAAAGTTATGCTCATTCTCCAGAACATGCTCCAAATGGCCTCCGCGCCGATTCAGGCAAACTTGAACTCGCCGCGCAGTTATCAATCACCCGCACACACTCCTGTTGCGAGATTCCGCGAATGGTTGTTGTGATGGCTCGCTTGAGTTCTGCGATTGTCTGTGGGTTGTTTCTGTAGACGTTGTCTTTCAGGAACCCCCAAAGATAGAAATCTGGGGGATTTAAATCCGGGGGAGGCCATTTGGAGCATGTTCTGTAGAATGAGCATAACTTTCCTGAAAGACAAGCTAGAACGCTAACATTTTCTGTTGAAATCATGCAGAGGCTACTTGTGTGTGTAAATAAATTTTATGAAGATTGCTTTATTTTTGTTCAATTTATGACGTTTTGTTTGGGTACTCTTTTTTTTGGGTCACCCTGTACTTGCGGTTGTTCGGATGCGACAACACAACGTCTGTCGATGATTTAATACCGTTACACGTTAACAATGGATAAGAAAAATATGTGATTTTTGAGTAATATTTCACATCTCTGAAATAGAAACCCTATTTGCGGCTCAAATCAGCACTGATGTCAAGTGTACGCAAAAATCACGAGTGCCGTTGCTTGTAATATCCCTAGATACCATCCTTTATAAAAACGTACACAATCAAAAAAACTTGCACGCACCCACGCAAACACACACACACACACACACACACACACACACACACGCTTGTTCCAATACTTTATTGCACTGAAAATTGATTTTCAATAACACTTAATCTATCTATGTCTCTGTCTCTGTCTATCTGTCTGCCTGTCTTTTACCCTCTCTCTCTCTCTCTCTCTCTCTCTCTCTCTCTCTCTCTCTCTCTCTCTCTCTCTCTCTCTCTCTCTCTCTCTCCCCCTCTCTCTCTCTCTCTCTCTCTCTCTCTCTCTCTCTCTCTCTCTCTCTCTGTCTCTCTCTCTCTGTCTCTCTCTTGATGCAATGAATGCATTAGGAAGGTGTTTCATCTAGATGCTAGTATTATAAGGCTTATCTATATTCTTATGTGAGGTGGAGGAAAGCTATTTCTGATGGTTTCGATCTTCTCAGTGAAGTAGTCAGAAAATACAGTTGGCAGGTCCTTAGAGTCATGGGTGGTGGGGAAGCTGGAAACCGTCTGTTTGCCAAGCAGAGAATTGAAATTTTGAAAAAGTTCTTTGCATGTTCTACTACCTATAATCTGGGCAGAGAAGAAAGCAGTTTTAGCGCCTTCAACTAAGTCATTTACTTTGCGTTTGATGGTTTCAAAAATCTCTTTGTGAACAGTGAGTTTGGATTTAAGCCAGCACCTCTCCGCCTGACGACGTTCACGTTTCAGTTTGCCAAACTGCTCAGAGATGCTACTGAACCACGGGTTAGATTTCCGCTGAGGAACCGTGCGTTGGCAGAGAGGGGCGTGCCTATCAAGAATTGAGCGCAACGTCTGGTTATATTCAGTGACAGAGCAATCTTGAGATAAACCAGCTACATCATGTCTAAAAGACTCCTTATCAATCTTCTTGATGCTACGAAAAGTTATTGTTACAGGGGCAGACACAGGCTTTGGAACATTTAGACGACATAATACGGCGTTGTGGTCAGACTTAAGGTCGTGACTGACAAAACATGAACTGACAATGGCATCAGAAGGACGATGAATGACTAAATCTAACATGTGACCATGCTTATGAGTCGGAGAGTCAACAGACTGGTGAAAACTGAATATGTCGAACAAATCTGAGAGTTTCTTGGTGTTGGAGTCCTCAGCATTTTCAAAATGAAAATTAAAGTCACCCATCACAAGAGTTTTCCCAGGCAAAGAATCACAATGCTCAAGAAAGTCTGGAAACTGGTCAAAAAACATAGTGTTCGTGAGCTTATTCTTCTTGCTTGGAGGTGGCCTATAGACACAGGCGATGTTGATTCTAGAATCCTGAACGGTCATAGTCAGAGTAGCAGCCTCAAAGGTGGGGTGGTTCAGAGGTGATTGTGTGACGGTGCAATGTTTCTTCAGAGAGTCTTTGAAGACGAAGGCTATACCACCACCTCTACCAGCCACACCCAGCGAGTCCCGAGCGAAGGACTGCACGGAATAACCCGGCGGAGAAAGATCCTGGAGCTTCGCCTCATCACCCGCAGAACGGAGCCAGGTTTCGGTCAGCAGCATAGCGTCAATATCATTGTCAGAAATGAAAGTACTCACAGCAGTACGTTTGTTGGATTTACCAAGGGATTGGGCGTTAAAAGCACATACAAGAATCTCTGTCGAAGGAGGTTGGTTGGAATTGGTGAGGTTGGTATTCCATGTACTAAGAGTTTGAGATGTGGTGGAGGTCAACGACGAGGGGGTGGGTGGATGAACGAGGGGTCGAGTGGTGATAACACTGATGCTATGGCGTTTCCTTCTGCCTCCGCGACAGGGTCGCTTAGAGCGAGGCAGCTTGTATCCAATGGAGAGACATCGTAGTCGTGTTATCAAATCAGGGTCAAGGCAGGCGCCTGTGCTTTTCTTTGCTATCAGCTGCTCGCGCGTATAGCGACGAAAGAGCGGTTGAGAGGGCCAGCGCGTGTAGGTCAAACCAATAAAAGAGGTATCCTTGTGACACACACAAAACGCTCTCTGCATCGAGACACGCACACAAAACAGCAGATGTTTCAACACACTTCCAGCTGACCGAGTGAGTGAAGGCAAGAGGAAAGGGATAAGTGACTCTCACGCAACGAAGCAGTGACCGTGTTATCACTGCGATGTCCACAACAACTCGTTATCGCCTTGCAATGAGCTGACCCTCGATGACCAGATACAATCTGTGTGAACTGGTCAAGTCAAATGCTTCTTCGTCCGGGATGTCACCCCGGACAACAAAAATTTACTTCTTAAAAGAGATCACTGTTGTTAACAAGATTTGAAGTACATGTGAAAGCGATGAAATTTAAGAACGTTCTTTTTACAGTGATATGTCAATGTGATGTAATATGCAGGTGACATTTCAATGTGATGTAATATGCAGGTGACATTTCAATGTGATGTAATATGCAGGTGACATTTCAATGTGATGTAATATGCAGGTGACATTTCAATGTGATGTAATATGCAGGTGACATTTCTATGTGATGTACTATGCAGGTGACATTTCAATGTGATGTAATATGCAGGTGACATTTCAATGTGATGTAATATGCAGGTGACATTTCAATGTGATGTAATATGCAGGTGACATTTCAATGTGATGTAATATGCAGGTGACATTTCAATGTGATGTAATATGCAGGTGACATTTCTATGTGATGTACTATGCAGGTGACATTTCAATGTGATGTACTATGCAGGTGACATTTCAATGTGATGTAATATGCAGGTGACATTTCAATGTGATGTACTATGCAGGTGACATTTCAATGTGATGTAATATGCAGGTGACATTTCAATGTGATGTAATATGCAGGTGACATTTCAATGTGATGTAATATGCAGGTGACATTTCTATGTGATGTACTATGCAGGTGACATTTCAATGTGATGTACTATGCAGGTGACATTTCAATGTGATGTAATATGCAGGTGACATTTCAATGTGATGTACTATGCAGGTGACATTTCAATGTGATGTAATATGCAGGTGACATTTCAATGTGATGTACTATGCAGGTGACATTTCAATGTGATGTAATATGCAGGTGACATTTCAATGTGATGTGATATGCAGGTGACATTTCAATGTGATGTAATATGCAGGTGACATTTCAATGTGATGTACTATGCAGGTGACATTTCAATGTGATGTAATATGCAGGTGACATTTCAATGTGATGTACTATGCAGGTGACATTTCAATGTGATGTAATATGCAGGTGACATTTCAATGTGATGTACTATGCAGGTGACATTTCAATGTGATGTAATATGCAGGTGACATTTCAATGTGATGTGATATGCAGGTGACATGTCAATGTGATGTGATATGCAGGTGACATGTCAATGTGATGTGATATGCAGGTGACATTTCAATGTGATGTAATACGCAGGTGATATTTCAATGTGATGTAATATGCAGGTGACATTTCAATGTGATGTAATACGCAGATGATATTTCAATGTGATGTAATATGCAGGTGACATTTTAATGTGATCATCTGATGCAATATGCATGTGTTGGGGGAAACAAAGCATGTGAGTATGCTATGTTGTTTTTGTTCATGTTGTGAAATAAAGAATGTGTGTATATTCTGTGTGGCTTTTGTGCATGTGATGTTCTTTATTATTCGTCAAAGTGTGTATTCAAAATGGCGCCAAACACTGGGGCAATGCATGGCTCAGCTGCTACATGTTATGCACGTGTCTACAATGATGACAATTAGTATGGTATTTATGTTGCATTAAAACGGTTTTAAATCTCCTCCTTCACATTGTCATCATCTTCATCATTATTGTTGTTATCGTCGTCGTAATCTTATCATCATCATCATCACCATAATCATCATCATCATCATCATCATCATCATCATCATCATCCTCATCATCACCATCCTCATCATCATCATCATCATCATCATCATCATCATCATCATCATCAGTAGCAGTAGCAGCAGCAGTAGCAGCATTCATAACTATATTCACAACAACTTGACAACCACCACTGCTAAAACAGCCACCATTGCCATCAACAACTACTTTATCATCACCATCATCATCGTTATCATCATAGTTGTAACATTTACTGGCCGGCGGAATTCCAGTGTTCCTGTCTGCAGTCATTAATCACATTGACTTATGTTATCACATGAGTCTTGTGTTCTTGTCTGCAGTCATTAATCGCATTGACTTACTTATGTTAACCACATGAGTTTTGTGTTATTGGCTGCAGTCATTAATCACTTTGACTTATGTTAACCACATGAGTTCTGTGTTCTTGTCTGCAGTCATTAATCACATTGACTTATGTTACCACATGTGTTCTTGGCTGCAGTCATTAATCACATTGACTTATGTTACCACATGAGTTCTGTGTTCTTGGCTGCAGTAATTAATCACATTGACTTATGTTACCACATGAGTTCCGTGTTCTTGGCTGCAGTCATTAATCACATTGACTTATGTAACCACATGAGTTCTGTGTTCTTGGCTGCAGTCATTAATCACATTGACTTATGTTACCACATGAGTTCTGTGTTCTTGGCTGCAGTCATTAATCACATTGACTTATGTAACCACATGAGTTCCGTGTTCTTGGCTGCAGTGATTAATCACATTGACTTATGTTACCACATGAGTTCTGTGTTCTTGGCTGCAGTCATTAATCATATTGACTTATGTAACCACATGAGTTCCGTGTTCTTGGCTGCAGTGATTAATCACATTGACTTATGTTACCACATGAGTTCTGTGTTCTTGGCTGCAGTAATTAATCACATTGACTTATGTTACCACATGAGTTCCGTGTTCTTGGCTGCAGTCATTAATCACATTGACTTATGTAACCACATGAGTTCTGTGTTCTTGGCTGCAGTCATCAATCACATTGACTTATGTAACCACATGAGTTCTGTGTTCTTGGCTGCAGTCATTAATCACATTGACTTATGTTACCACATGAGTTCTGTGTTCTTGGCTGCAGTCATTAATCACATTGACTTATGTAACCACATGAGTTCCGTGTTCTTGGCTGCAGTGATTAATCACATTGACTTATGTTACCACATGAGTTCTGTGTTCTTGGCTGCAGTCATTAATCACATTGACTTATGTAACCACATGAGTTCCGTGTTCTTGGCTGCAGTGATTAATCACATTGACTTATGTTACCACATGAGTTCTGTGTTCTTGGCTGCAGTCATTAATCATATTGACTTATGTAACCACATGAGTTCCGTGTTCTTGGCTGCAGTGATTAATCACATTGACTTATGTTACCACATGAGTTCTGTGTTCTTGGCTGCAGTAATTAATCACATTGACTTATGTTACCACATGAGTTCCGTGTTCTTGGCTGCAGTCATTAATCACATTGACTTATGTAACCACATGAGTTCTGTGTTCTTGGCTGCAGTCATTAATCACATTGACTTATGTTACCACATGAGTTCTGTGTTCTTGGCTGCAGTCATTAATCACATTGACTTATGTAACCACATGAGTTCCGTGTTCTTGGCTGCAGTGATTAATCACATTGACTTATGTTACCACATGAGTTCTGTGTTCTTGGCTGCAGTCATTAATCATATTGACTTATGTTACCACATGAGTTCTGTGTTCTAGGCTGCAGTCATTAATCACATTGACTTATGTTACCACATGAGTTCTGTGTTCTACCACTTCTTCCTGTTTTAGGACGTAAAAGAAACATCGAACTCGTAACTGCACAATTGGTTATTTCTGCCAGCGCCAGTCTTTGTTCAAAATTAATAGGAAGACCGTGTAGAAAGCGTTCTCAAAAAAGAATCGGGAATTTCCACTGCGACATCAGACCGTAAATTCGAGCAGATCAGCTGACGACAAGCTTCCACCCCAGCCAGCAAGACATTAGCGGCCGATAATCGGCCGAACACCCTTCAAAAAGTCGGGCCGGTGACGTCAAAACATACGACGCGGGTGTTGGCCCGACTAACTTTTGCAAAGAGGCAACGATGCGGCCGATAGGCGGCCGAACACCTGCACTATGGCGGCACGCATCCGGTCCGATGTTAATCGGCCCGATGACTTGTTTGACCTGCGGTCCGACACCTTATGCCGACATCGGGAAGATATCGATTTCAGCGGGAAGACATCGGGACGATGTCGGCATAAGGTGTCGGGCCGCAGGTCCAACAAGCCATCGGGCCGATTAACATCGGACCGGATGCGTGCCGCCATAGTACAGGTGTTCGGCCGCCTGTCGGCCGCCTCGTTGCCTCTTTGCAAAAGTTAGTCGGGCCAACACCCGCGTCGTATCTTTTGACGTCACCTGCCCGACTTTTTGAAGGGTGTTCGGCCGACTATCGGCCGCTAATGTCTTGCTGGCTGGGTGCAGCTACCGATACAGCAGTATGTACCACCACCACCACCCCCCCCCCCCCCCAAGTGTAACAGTGCAAAATTCACTTACAGCTACAGCTACAGCAGTATAACCCCCCCTCCCCCCAGTGTTACAGTTGCAAACAAACCTACAGATACAGCAGTGTGTACAACCCCCCCCCCCCCCCCCCAGTGTAACAGTGCAAAACAAATCACCAGCTAGAGATACAGCAGTATGTAGAACCCCCCGCCCCTACCGCGTACCGCCCTCACTGTAACAGTACAAAACACACCTACAGCTACAGATACAGCCGTATACACCCCCCCCCCCCTCAGTATTACAGTATAAAACACACCTACAGCAACAGATTCAGCAGTATATACAACCCCCCAAGTGTAACAGTGCAAAAATTACTTACAGCTACAGCTACAGCAGTATGTACACCTCCCCTCCCCCTTAGTAACAGTGCAAAACACACCTACAGCTACAGCAGTATGTACAACCCCCACCCCCCCCCCCCCCCCCACCACTGTAACAGTACAAAACTCATTTACAGCTACAGATTCAGAATTATGTACATCCCCCTCCCCCCGCTGCCACCACTGTAACAGTACCAAACTTACAACACTCCACCCCCTTCCCTCGTGTAGAGCGCAAAACACACCTAGAGCTACAGATACAGCAGTATACAACCCCAATCCCCCCCCCCCCCCCCCCCCTGTGTGCAAAACACACCAACAGCTACAAAAACAGCAGTATGTTCACCCCCCCCCCCCTCCCCCTACTGTAACAGTACATAACACACCTACAGCTTCAGCTAGTTACATCTATGCTTGGCGCTGGTGGACAATATTCACTTTTTTTGGCAAAAACCGCCAGTTTTGGCCAAAAAAGACAAAGATTTGGCCAAAACAACCCACACATTTGGCCAAATAAAATAGATTTGGCTATAACTTTTTTTGGGCCAAAACTTTCTATGTAAAAGTTTTGGCCAAAACTGTTTATGTTAGCTAAAACGGGAGATTTGGCCAAACTTCTGCCACAAAAAGATTTGGCCAAAAAAAGATTTGGCCAAACAAAAAAGATTTGGCCAAATCTTCACTTTTTGGCCAAATCTTTTTTGTTTGGCCAAATCTTTTTTTGGCAAAATCTTTTGTATTTGCTGGCGCTGGTGGACAATATTCACTTTTTTGGCCAAATCTCTTTTTGGCCAAAACTTTGCTTTTTTGGCCAAAACTTTGCTTTTTTGGCCAATACCGCCAGTTTTGGCCAAAAAAGTGTGTTTTTGGCAAAATAAGTGAATATTGTCCACCAGCGCCAAGCAGCTTGGCGCTGGTGAACAATATTCACTTTTTTGGCCAAAAACGCACTTTTTTGGCCAAAACTGGCGGTTTTGGCCAAAACTGGCGGTTTTGGCCAAAACTGGCGTTTTTGGCCGAAACTATACTTTTTTGGCCAAAACTTTGCTTTTTTGGCCAATACCGCCAGTTTTGGCCAAAAAAGTGTGTTTTTGGCAAAATAAGTGAATATTGTCCACCAGCGCCAAGCAGCTTGGCGCTGGTGAACAATATTCACTTTTTTGGCCAAAAACGCACTTTTTTGGCCAAAACTGGCGGTTTTGGCCAAAACTGGCGGTTTTGGCCAAAACTGGCGTTTTTGGCCGAAACTATACTTTTTTGGCCAAAACTTTGCTTTTTTGGCCAAAAATGTACGTTTTTGGCCAAAAAAGTGTGTTTTTGGCAAAAAAAGTGAATATTGTCCACCAGCGCCAAGCAGCTTGGCGCTGGTGGACAATATTCACTATTTTGGCCAAAAACACACTTTTTTTGCCAAAACTGGTGGTTTTGGCCAAAACTGGCGTTTTTGGCCAAAACTGGCGTTTTTGGCCAAAACTATACTTTTTTGGCCAAAACTTTGCTTTTTTGGCCAAAACCGCCAGTTTTGGCCAAAAAGTGTGTTTTGGCCAAAAAAAGTGAATATTGTCCACCAGCTACAATATTCACTTTTTTGGCCAAAAACGCACTTTTTTGGCCAAAACTGGCGTTTTTGGCCAAAACTATACTTTTTTGGCCAAAACTTTGCTTTTTTGGCCAAAACTGGTGGTTTTGGCCAAAACTGGCGGTTTTGGCCAAAACTGGCGTTTTTGGCCAAAACTATACTTTTTTGGCCAAAACTTTGCTTTTTTGGCCAAAAACGCCAGTTTTGGCCAAAAAAGTGTGTTTTGGGCAAAAAAAGTGAATATTGTCCACCAGCGCCAAGCAGCTTGGCGCTGGTGGACAATTTTCACTTTTTTGGCCAAAACTATAATTTTTTGGCCAAAACTGGCGTTTTTGGCCAAAACTGGCGTTTTTGGCCAAAAGTATACTTTTTTGGCCAAAACTTTGCTTTTTTGGCCAAAACTGGCGTTTTTGGCCAAAAAAATGAATATTGTCTATCAGCGCCAAGGGGTACTCAAAGATTTGGCCAAAAAATGAAGTTTTGGCCAAAACTATTTTTTGGCCAAAACTTTCAATGCAAAAGTTTTGGCCAAAAAAAGATTTGGCCAAATCTAAAACATTTGGCCAAAAAAGTGAAGATTTGGCCAAATGTTTTAGATTTGGCCAAATATTTTTTTGGCCAAAACTTTGCACTTAAAAGTTTTGGCCAAAACATGTTTTTGGCCAAAAACACACTTTTTGGCCAATAATGTACGTTTTTGGCCAAAAAAGTGTGTTTTTGGCCAAAAAAGTGAATATTGTCCACCAGCGCCAAGCATATACATCAGTATGCACACCCCCCCCCCCAAGTGTAACAGTACAAAACACACCTACAGCTACAGATTCAGCAGTATGTACAACCCCCTCCCCCCCCCCCCCCAGTGTCACTGTGCAGAACACACATACAGCTACAGATTCAGCAGTTAGTATGTACACCCCCCCCCCCCCCCCCAAGTGTGTAACAGTGCAAAACACACCACCAGCTACAGATAGATCAGTATGTACACCCCCCCCCCCCACCCCAAGTGTTACAATGCAATACACGTCACACCTACAGCTACAGATACATCAGTATGTACACCCCCCCCCCCCCCCAAGTGTAACAGTGCAAACCACACTTACAGCTACAGATTCAGCAGTATGTACTCCACACCCCCCCCCCCCCCCCCCAGTGTAACAGTGCAAAAATCACCAACTACTGCAGTATGTACCCCCCCTCCCCCTACAGCTACAGAAGTATGTTACCCCCCCCCCCCTGTAACAGGACAATACACACCTACATCTACAGCAGTATGTACACACACCCCCCCCCCCCCCCCCACTGTAACAAGACAAAACACACCTACATCTATATTTACAGCAGTGTGTACAACACCCCCCTCCCCCACTGTAACAGGACAAAACACACCTACATCTACATATACAGAATAAGATACAGCAGTATGTACTCCCCCCCCCCCCCCCCCCCCCCTCACTGTAACAGCAAAACTAACATTGAGAGCCAAAAAAAAACCGAAATCACTTACTCGCTCCATCCGTCGCGGTTGTCCTCGAGTTGACGTCTGAATCTGATTGTCATTGCCAAGAGCCTGACTCACTGGCTACACAACTATTCTCACCGCCACCACGTGGCACTGGGACCAGCACTCAGATTGAGATCCCGAGGCGACATTCGTCTCGGATAACATATCATCAATGTGCTGTCCAACATTCCCAAAAATGTCTCTTCTTTCGATATTAACTTGAACTAAGAAAACAAATAAAATTCGCTCACGCGGGAAAGCAGCAGCCATTTGCACACTCAATCTTGTTTACCGTAAGGAAAGCTATTTGAATATTTCAAGTAAATGATGGCGTATTTTTAAAATGTAAAACTCATGATTTGAGCTCATGCTGTATTTGATTGCAAATATGCAAATAAAACTTACAATTAATTATCCTACTCCTATGTGAAAAAGTCAACAAATATGAATAATTTAGTTTCGCATTTGCATGGTCAGTCTCATAATGTCACGCCGTTGCTGGACCGACGCTTGAACAGGGGACGTAACAAATGTTAAAATAATGATCATCAATTTGTTATCTCCCGTAACTCTGCATAATTTTATCGACAGCAACATTGCGTCGGGCCGATGTCGGGGTTTATTACGTACATTTATACACAGTCAAACGGTATCGGCGCGACAACGGACGACGACACACGACATATGACGACGTCACCCGACTGAAATCGTCAGTCGGCCGACGAAAACTTGCTAGCTGGGACAGGCGCTACAAGAGGACAGTTTAAATGAACATTCTTCCCACCCGAAGTAGAGTTTGTCTCCTTGGTATGACTGACTGTCGCAACAACCTGATGGACAAGACGTCGTCCTCTAACGTTCAGAAGAAAATGAAAGTTTTACGCCCTCACGGCAAAGCCTTTAGGGGCATGTTACACGGGAAAACCCGGCTTTGTATGAAAATAAAAAATAAAAAATGCGTGGGGGGGGGGGGGGGGGTGTAGACAGCTGGCTGCCGGCTGCTAGAGGAGACCTGAAATGGGCTAGGGACCGGGTTGGGTCGTCTTGGGTCAGTGCTGAAATGGTTACTTTATTGGCTGTTCGCCGAACGGACACCCGGGCTTCATATTTTTGCATGCATGTATTCGTGTTTCCAAGGCCTGAGGCTTTCGCTGTGACCCTGGGATCTTTATCGTGCGCATGCGTGCACACGGGGGTGTTCGGACACCGAGGAGAGTCTGCACAAAGTTGACTCTGGGACACACATCCCGCGCCGAACTTGGGGGTTGAACCCACGCTGATAGTAACAACCGGTTTTAAAGCCAGCGCCTCTACCGACTGGGCAAACTCCCCCCCTCAATTTGTTGGGGTCAAGAAGTTCCATGGAGGGCGGGGGGTATGGAGTAACACATAGTGTTTTGCTCAGAACATTCCCACCCATGCAGAGCCGCGCTAGGGGTACGCATTACCGTGAAGCTGGCAGTCAGTGCTACCAAATGTCGTCTGTGTCTACCACTCGGTGGTGACTTAATGTGGGTCTATGTAAGCAGATGCCAGCGCAAGCAATCTGTTGCAGAGTCAGGAGGCGGTTTGGTACAAGAGAACCTTAGAGGCCACAGCCTCGGCCGTCTAAGGGATCTGTGTGTCAGGAGGCACATTTGGTTTCTGAGGTTCAAGCGGAGCTGTTGCCTCTGCTCCCAAGTTCCCGTGTCTGGAGGCGTTTTTGGTATGGAAGCAAACCTGTAGGTTGGGGCCTCTGCCTTTCAGGATGCCAGGACTACAAAATGTGTGTCTTGGGATACATTTAGCTTAAGATTCCAGAAGTGGATCTGTGCTGTGCTGGGTCTGCTGCAAGCACACTAGAACCAGCTCGCAACAGTTGAGGTGAACAGATTGGTGACC
>NC_090245.1:96302081-96306406 GCF_037325665.1 Littorina saxatilis
TGTTTTGTGTGTGTATTGTAGTAGGGACTAGCTGTAAGAAAGGACCATATGGACCTAATGCTATTATCCCTCCGTTATAAAGTTTTCGAGTCCGAGTTGGAGTTGGAGTTCAGTGTCTGTCAGACACACAACGCTGGTGGAGGGGGTGGGTGAGTCGGGGAAGGAGGGGACCTCGTAGTTCAATGGGAAGAACACTCAACATGGAATTCCATCATCTAGGGTTCCAATCCAGGTCGGGCCGGACACGGGTAAACTTTATGGGATGACTCAGAGACCGTGTCCATGTCCCACCCCCATATCACCTCCGTGGCACATAACAGACCTCGCGCGTATTGCCAGAAGTGCAGGCGGCTCTCTACACTTAAGCAAGCAGCACGACAACGCAATTTAAGACTTCCCCATTTTTATCAAGATCTTGATCTTCTGCTCATCAGCTCGGTAAATTTACCCCCATTTTAAGACTCCAGAGATAAAGAAAAGCGTGCTATCCTGCTCAGCGCAACCACTACCGCACTATTCTGGATTTTCAATTTCACCGCCTTTGTCACGAGCGGTGGACTGACGATGCTGCGAGTTTTCGGTCTTGCTGATAAAATGCAGTGCGTTCAGTTTCACTCTGTGAGTTCGACAGCTTGACTAAATGTATTTTCGCCTTACGCGACTTGTTAAGAACTGCTTTGGTCAGATTAATTTTGTCGAGGTGTTAAAAGGGGGGACAACTGTATGCTTACCCTACTTGCCGGTGGCATGCGGATGAAGAGCAGGAAGAAGAGTTGTGCCGAGGCGAAGACTGTGCCCAGCATCAGGAAACACGACGGTACCTTGTCCAGCACTGCATTCTGCGTGTAGTACCTGTGTGTTGACGCCAACATCTTCAAATAACTTGATTTTGTTTTTCAAACTAGAGGAAAATGTGTCACTTTTATATGCTCATGCAGAGAAAAAGTAACGAAATGTGTTTGTATCATACTAGTATGCACAGCCGGGCCTTGAAAAAGACAAGCGCATAATGCAAAAATGGAGCGAATTCCCCAAACTGAAGAAACGCTTCTATTGACTTCGAAAAAAATGTGCTAAAACAGAAAAATATCAATGAACTCATTTGCAATTATCTAAAGTAACTAAGTGTCTACAGCAGACGATAAAAATTGTATTATAGTGTGTTGCGTTATCCTTATTAAATGATAATTAAGTTTCAAGTGTGATTAACTCTTCTTCTGCGTTCGTGGGCTGAAACTCCCACGTACACTCGTGTTTTTTGCACGAGTGGAATTTTACGTGTATGACCGGTTTTTTCCCCGCCATTTAGGCAGCCATACGCCGTTTTCGGAGGAAGCATGCTGAGTATTTTGTGTTTCTATAACCCACCGAACTCTGACATGGATTACAGGATCTTTTTTGTGCGCACTTGGTCTTGTGCTTGCGTGTACACACGGGGGTGTTCGGACACCGAGGAGAGCCTGCACACAAAGTTGACTCTGAGAAATAAATCTCTCGCCGAACGTGGGGACGAACTCACGCTGACAGCGGCCAACTGGATACAAATCCAGCGCGCTACCGACTGAGCTACATCCCCGCCCCAGTTTGATTAACTTGTTCATCCCTTTTGAGGCATGGAGGATAGCTTCTGTTATAAGGGGGGGGGAAGAAAAGGTAACTATGATAACAGCTATAAATTACAATTTGTAACTTTAAAGAAAAAATAATAAGTGTTAGATGTTAGGTCGTCACGAGGTATCAGTGATGTACTCACACGTCAACACCAACCTTGAGGTCTGGCTGAAGGTTGTCACGGTTGATGTACCAGGTGGTCAGACCGTTCCACATGAAAGCCCCTATCCCGTAGCCCATCAAGATGCCGCCCATCACTAGGCCTTTCTTCTCCGGCAGCCACTGACACACAGGCAACCACGACAACATGTATGCTTACGTTGTCAGCATTGCGTCATGCTCGTAAGATAATTGCCTATGTCATTATTTGATGTTTTGAGAAAAACGCAAAAAACCTTCTTTGGTTTCTGAACAATCTGCCTATTTCATTTTAGTTATAAGTTGCAAACTGCCTACCACGTGATAAACGTGAGATAAAGAGCTGACAGCAACATTTTCAATCAGCAAAACTGCATGTGACCCACAACGAGCTTTTGCATACCTCCACATTCTCAAAACAAGTCTTCCTGTATCATAAAGAACAAGTCGCGTAAGGCGAAAATACAACATTTAGTCAAGCTGTCGAACTCACAGAATGAAACTGAACGCAATGCAATTTTTCAGCAAGACCGTATACTCGTAGCATCGTCAGTCCACCGCTCGTGGCAAAGGCAGTGAAATTGACAAGAAGAGCGGGGTAGTAGTTGCGCTGAGAAGGATAGCACGCTTTTCTGTACCTCTCTTCGTTTTAACTTTCTGAGCGTGTTTTTAATCCAAACATATCATATCTATATGTTTTTGGAATCAGGAACCGACAAGGAATAACATTAAAGTGTTTTTAAATTGATTTCGACAATTTAATTTTGATCATAATGTTTATATTTTTAATTTTCAGAGCTTGTTTTTAATCCAAATATAACATATTTATATGTTTTTGGAATCCGAAAATGACGAAGAATAAGATGAACGTAAATTTGGATCGTTTTATAAAAAAAAAATATTTTGTACAATTTTCAGATTTTTAATGACCAAAGTCATTAATTAATTTTTAAGCCCCAAGCTGAAATGCAATACCGAGGTCCGGCCATCGTCGAAGATTGCTTGGCCAAAATTTCAATCAATTTGATTGAAAAATTAGGGTGTGACAGTGCCGCCTCAACTTTTACAAAAAGCCGGATATGACGTGTCTATGTCTATTTGTCTCTCTCTCTCTCTCTCTCTCTCTCTCTCTCTCTCTCTCTCTCTCTCTCTCTCTCTCTCTCTCTCTCTCTCTCTCTCTCTCTCTCTCTCTTTCTCTTGTTATACTATCAGTTTGCTGTCGCAACAAGCAAAACCTTAAAATAAATCGTGACTCTCAAATTAAGAATTAGAAGGACTGTGAATAAAACATTCCTAAAAACATTCACGTTTTAGAGAAGCAGTCGCAAGCGTCATGGAACCAGTTCCGACGGCGTCTGGTTTGAAAATATGTTTACAAGTCCAATAGTGATGTGTTTACAGTCCAATAGTGATGTGTTTACAGTCCAATAGTGATGTGTTTACAGTCCAATAGTGATGTGTTCACAGTCCAATAGTGATGTGTTTACAGTCCAATAGTGATGTATTCACAGTCCAATAGTGATGTGTTTACAGTCCAATAGTGATGTGTTTACAGTCCAATAGTGATGTGTTTACAGTCCAATAGTGATGTGTTCACAGTCCAATAGTGATGTGTTCACGCTTATCTTCACAGTGGGTGGGTAGCACAGTCTTTCAAACAACAACAAATGAAATCCAATTACCGCCGCGCTGACTCTAAGACAGGTGGCATAGAAGAAGGCACTGGGCACGCCTCCAATGACGCCATAGGTCAACAAGATGGCCCAGAACGACGTCCGTACCGCCCAGTAACTCCCGAACAGGAAGGCTCTGTAAGAATAAAGTGAGCACATGGATTTTGTTCAAACAATACCGTTGATATGGTGACCTTTTTGGTTATCTTCATAGAAAAAAGTCAGATGATGTGTGTGTGTGTGTGTGTGTGTGCATGCGTGTGTCTGTCTGTGTGTCTGTCTGTCTGTGTGTGTGTGTGTGTGTGTGTGTCTGTGTGTGTGTGTGTGTGTGTGTGTGTGTGTGTGGCGTGTGTGTGCGTGTTCTTAAGTCTGTCTGTCTGCTAACAGTCCCTGTCTTTGTGTGAATCTTTTTTGATCAGAGTAGAACTTCAAACAGTGTCACTGAACATTAACGTGCAAACAAAAAAAAAATCCTTACGCTTGGAAGAGAGCTCCAAGAAACAGGAAGAGCCTGACAGGCACACGGTTGGCGAAGACTCCGGCTAAAGGCTGCACTGCACAGGAAGTGACGCTCATGGTCTGCGCGATCCACAGCGTGTCGGTATACTCCACGTCATCCTGTGACGCGTTACGGAGGTATGACGTCAGGTAGGGATTCATGTTTCCTGCACAGTGGATTCCGATGTTGCTGTCGCATGTTGTTCGGTGTATGCCTTGAACACTTCAAACACTTCGTATAAAAAGAAATAGAAAAGAAAAGGAAGAAGCAGAACAAGAAGAACAAGAACAAGAACTAAAAGGACAAGTAGAACAAGAACAAGAACTAAAAGGACAAGTAGAACAAGAACAAGAACTAAAAGGACAAGTAGAACAAGAACAAGAACTAAAAGGACAAGTAGAACA
>NC_090245.1:96311606-96372533 GCF_037325665.1 Littorina saxatilis
ACATAAGCAATGGCGCGCACACACACACACACACACACACACACACACACACACAACCACACACACACACACATACACACACACACACACACACACACACACACACACACACACACGTATGTATATCATTTGAGGAAAAACACACATTTGTCATAAAAGTCATCAGTTTTAATAAAGTGAAATTCTCTCTCTCCTCTCTCTCTCTCTCTCTCTCTCTCTCTCTCTCTCTCTCTCTCTCTCTCTCTCTCTATGAAATAGCACCACCTGAAAATGATACATATTTGATTTCAGAGCAATACGTCGAGAAATAAAACAGCATGTAAAACCTTCGACAAGGGAATTAAGCACCGTCTTGAAACAACAGATCCCTTTGAGATTATCTCCCTTCTCTAAGCTGAAAATTGTTGTGTTCTGCTTCATATTTTTAGGACTGGATCTGACGTGAGCTTCCGGAGTTCCCGAGAAGCATCCACACACACACACACACACACACACACACACACACACACACAGCCCCCTCCGTGCCTTACCCGGTATATGTAGATTTGAAGAGAGCCCCCCAAAAAACCTTTCAAATGCTACATTTTAAGCTTTCAGTAACTATGTACAATCTTAACTAATGAGGGAAAAACTTTTCAACAAAGACACAAACACACACACAAACACACGCACGCACAAACATACACATGCATGCACACACACACGTACACACACACACACACACACACACACGTACACACACACTCACACACACACACACACACACACACACACACACACACACACACACACTCACACACAAACACACTCACACACATACACACATATACAGTCGTCATTTAGCACGTGATCTCCGTATCGACAGGTCAGAAAACATGTGGCGCGGGATACTGTTGCCACACTTAAACATGTCCAGGGAGATGTTGAGCAGGATACCTGCAACATCACGGAAACACATTATTTGTATGACCAGGAGGAAAATCTTGTATCGCGTTATCCAAGATTGCGTTTCAGTCTGACTGCATGGCCGGTTGTCTGTCAGCTTTCATGTCTGTTTGACTGTCTGGCTGTCTGGCTCTGCCTCTATGTGTGTGTCTGTCTCTCCTTCTCTCTCTGTCTGTCTGTCTGTCTGTCTGTCTGTCTGTATGTATGTCTGCCTGCCTGTCTGTCTGTCTGTCTGTCTGTATGTCTGTCTCTCTCTCTCTCTCTCTCTCTCTCTCTCTCTCACACACTCACTCTCTCTCTCTCTCTCTTTCTCTCTCACTCTCTCTCTCTCTCTCTCTCACTCTCTCCCTGACTCTCTCTCTCTCTCTCACTCTCTCTCTCTCTCACACTCACTCTCTCTCTCTCTCTCACTCTCTCTCTCACACACTCACTCTCTCTCTCTCACACACTCACTCTCTCTCTCTCTCTCACTCTCTCTCTCTCACACACACTCACTCTCTCTCTCTCTCTCTCTCTCCCTCTCTCTCTCTCTCTCACACACTCTCTCTCTCTCTCTCTCTCTCTCTCTCTCTCTCTCTCTCTCTCTCTCTCTCTCTCTCTCTCTCTCTCTCTCTCTCACTCTCTCTCTCTATCTCTCTCTCTCTATCTCTCTCTCTTTGCACAACCCCCTCCCAAGAGCTGGCAAATTCATGGACAATATGCATAATGCTCCAAAACGATGCTTTCTCGTTCTAGGTTCAACATTATTATATTCCGTTGTTTTGCTTAAAGACCGTCTTTAATTTGAGCCCCAAATCGACTTCTCAAAACTTAGTGCCAAAGCTTCGTGCAGTAGGCTTCGCGAAGTCGACTCTGTCCAGATAGTGACAGGCGTTATGCTATCTCACTATGTCCAGATAGTGACAGGCGTTATGCTATCTCACTCTGTCCAGATAGTGACAGGCGTTATGCTATCTCACTCTGTCCAGATAGTGACAGGCGTTATGCTATCTCACTCTGTCCAGATAGTGACAGGCGTTATGCTATCTCACTCTGTCCAGATAGTGACAGGCGTTATGCTATCTCACTCTGTCCAGATAGTGACAGGCGTTATGCTATCTCACTCTGTCCAGATAGTGACAGGCGTTATGCTATCTCACTCTGTCCAGATAGTGACAGGCGTTATGCTATCTCACTCTGTCCAGATAGTGACAGGCGTTATGCTATCTCACTCTGTCCAGATAGTGACAGGCGTTATGCTATCTCACTCTGTCCAGATAGTGACAGGCGTTATGCTATCTCACTCTGTCCAGATAGTGACAGGCGTTATGCTATCTCACTCTGTCCAGATAGTGACAGGCGTTATGCTATCTCACTATGTTCAGTATCATGCACCTGTAAAGAGCCCTGCAAAGCCGACACAGAACAGCCCGTTCCAGCCAAAAGCGCTTTTCAGGTACGGGGCTATAAGGGCGGGTATGATGGCTCCAATGATCTGAAACATCAAGAGAATGTTGATAAAACACAGCAATGTCACTCAGGACTTTCGTTTTTGAGACTTGCAATGAGTGGATCAATCGCAGTTGCATGTTGTGCTGTATACATGTTGTAATACAAGTTTCAACAACTGGTGTGAACTCTGCATCGACGTCACTTGACGTCACTTACCCCATGCACGTCACATGACGTCACTCACCTCAGGCATACGTTACATGACGTCACTCACCCCATTCGAGTCGACCAGCCCCATGTTGACGTTGAAGTAGTGCGGTCCGAAGGCCGCCAGGGTGATGATGGGGATCATGGTGAAGAAGCCACACATGGTGAAGAACATGGCGCACACCCAGAAGAAGAAGGCCACCTGTCCCATCTCGCGACAAGAGGTGAAGGTCACCACTAGGATGGCCAGGATGCTCTGCACCACCAGCGCCACAATCTGAAGGGACATACACTTCACCATGTCACTGCATGACTGTCTGCGCGGTTGGTTGGTTGGTTGGTTGGTTGGTTGGGTGGTTGGTTGGATGGTTGGTTGGATAGTTGGTTGGTTGGATGGTTGGTTGCTTGCTTGGTTGGATGGTTGGTTGGATGGTTGGTTGGATGGTTGGTTGGATGGTTGGTTGGATGGTTGGCTGGTTGGTTGGTTGGTTGGATGGTTGGTTGGTTGGTTGGATGGTTGGTTGGTTGGTTGGTTGGTTGGTTGGTTGGTTTGATGGTTGGTTGGTTGGTAGGTTGGTTGGATGGTTGGTTGGATGGTTGGTTGGTTGGTTGGTTGGTTGGTTGGTTGGTTGGTTGGTTGGTTGGTTGGTTGGTTGGTTGGTTGGTTGGTTGGTTATTACGTGTATCATTTTGTATCGTCTCTTCAGCTGTTTGTTTCTTTTCTTGCCTGCGCGGCAAACTTTTTGTTTATTTGTTTGTTTGCTTAACGCCCAGCCGACCACGAAGGGCCATATCAGGGCGGTGCTGCTTTGACATATAACGTGCGCCACACACAAGACAGAAGTCGCAGCACAGGCTTCATGTCTCACCCAGTCACATTATTCTGACACCGGACCAACCAGTCCTAGCACTAACCCCATAATGCCAGACGCCAGGCGGAGCAGCCACTAGATTGCCAATGTTAAAGTCTTAGGTATGACCCGGCCGGGGTTCGAACCCACGACCTCCCGATCACGGGGCGGACGCCTTACCACTAGGCCAACCGTGCCGGTCTCGCGCGGCAAACTGAAGCGTTGGACTTTAGAACAGTGTTTGTAACCAGTTGTGAACACTGTTTGAAAGTTGTAGAGTACTTAGTTCTACTAGCAAAATTAGCGCATAATTATGGCAACTGAACATTAGGGTTTAATATATATAGGTATGTGTGCTTCTTTTGTTTGTAGAACTGTGTACTATGTCCTACTTTGTTTAAACTGTGTTTAAAAGTGAAACACTCAAGGTTAGTTTGTATTTGTCGTTTTTAAGCAGTCGCCATGGAGCTTACGCTGATTGGTTGGGTCCAATGCCGATCGTCTTTTCTGCCACCGAGAAGCGATTTTATGGTAAGTAACAAATACATGTATCTTTAAATTAATATAATATGTTTTTTTCGGGCTACGGCCGGCTCCTACCCAGAGGGTATGGTTGCGATGGGAAGGCTGGAACTACACAGCCGGGTGTCTGTCATTCCCTTCACGAATGCGACTTTAAGGTTGCCCAGTTGCACTAATTAGCAATTACCTGGCCAACACCGCAGGTGCAGAAGTTCTCGCATGTTTCTGAAAAAAACATGAAAATACACGCGTGTTTGGCGCAAACTCTCACCCGTGGTCCAAACCTGTCGGCTAGTAGTCCCCAGAACGGCCTCCCCGCAGCGTTACAGATAGAGCTGAACATGGCAACTGTGGCCAGGAAGTGGTCGTCTGCTATGAACGTCTGGCCAAACGCCTAGAAAGACATACACGAAGAAACAATTCCAATACAGTGAGGTTAGTTGTCAGCATAAAATCACGCCATGACATAAACACAGACATAAAGCTGCATTTACAACGTCAATGACAGATACGGTAGTTTCCCATTGAAACTATAATTTATTTGTGGTACAGTGTGTATATACTGTTTATCCTACATACGTGAGAGAGACACCCGTGAGATAATAATCGTTCAAATCACACGTGTGTATATCATGTAAATGAGGTCATGTCAAGCAAGTCTGGCAGGGACCTGTTTTTCCACTGCTTATGATGCCAAAGTCACCGAGACAAACGTCATTATAGAAACAAAAATTGCGCTTGCTAATTACCCTCGATGAATCTTTAGAACTAACACGTCACGCCACACTTTCAGAGTGCAGCTAGTGACGTTTCTTTGCTTTGACGTAATAGATTGCACGAGGCTTTAGAAGAGATCGAGGTTCCAAAACAAGCGTCTTCAATTTAGCTGCCTCGACTGCAAGACATTTTCAGTAAAATACACGTGAGTACAGTATGTAGGATAAACAGAATACTACATGGCTTGCTGTGTCGTACCAGATTTACACTCGTTGCTTTTTCAAATAGTGAACAGCTCGCTTTCGCTCGCAGTTCAATATTTAAAAAAAACAACTCGTGTAAATCTGGTACGACACAGCAAGCCATGTAGTATTCTCTATATATCTATTACTCTTGGTCTTTAACACTCTTTTGACTGAACTGCAGGCCGAACCATCATCCAGTGAAGACAGTAACTAAGACACCAGCCATAACATAATCAGGACCATCATCCAGTGAAGACAGTAACTAAGACACCAGCCATAACATAATCAGGACCATCATCCAGTGAAGACAGTAACTAAGACACCAGCCATAACATAAGGCAAAAAAAAAAAAATTGTCTGTTTAGGGTAACCCGACCGACCCTATCGATTTGGCGCCGACCCAAAAACTTTTTTTTGATTCCAAAACAAAAACAACAAAAAAAGAGGTAAAAATGCTAAAAAGAGACATTTGGCGTTTCTTTCTCTCCCTTTCTCTCTGTTTTATTTATACGTTAGTTTTGAAACATGTATTCATCAAAATATAAGAAGTGAATGTTCAGCCAACATAGCATTTACACACACACACACACACACACACACACACACAAAAAACAAAAACAAAAAACTACCTACCTACCGACCCTACTTTTTTTGGTCATGTTACCCTAAACAGACAAATTTTTTTTTTTGGCCTAATCAGGACCATCATCCAGTGAAGACAGTAACTAAGACACCAGCCATAACATAATCAGGACCAACAATCAATGATACGCTGAGGAGAAGTGTGATTGGTGTGACAACAAAAGAACAAAAGACAACAAAACGGGCCTACCTTTCGTGTTTTTGGCTCACGTAAGTGTAGCCTATGCGATCGTAACTTTGTCTGTCTGTGCGTGCGTATGTGCGTGCGTGTGTATGTCTGTGGTAGAAACTTTAACATTTCCTCATTTGAAAACGTCACATTATGACGTAAGAGGGTTAGACGTCACGCGAAGGAATTACTGAAAGTCTCGGTCATTGTTATTTTGAGCGGGCCGAGACTAGTTGGCAGTCGTGTCCCTGTAAGTAGGCTACATGCAGACAAACAGATCTAGATCTAGTGTCTCGCTTTCTTGCACAGTGTCACCTATGCTTACTGTGTGTGTGTGTGTGTGTGTGTATGTGTGTATGTGTGACGGAGTGATTGAGTTTGTGTTACTGTTTGTCGATTTCTTACGTGAGCCTTGAAGGCTTCGCCTCTTGTTCTTTCTTGTGTTTGTGTCTGTTTCCCAAAAGCCTGTGTTCAAGCTTCATTCTATTGCAAACCTGCATACTGTTATGTGAGTGTTGTGTTTTAGACTTTATGATGAGTGCTTTGTCATTGCCTGACTATTTATTGTGTGTGAAATATGGAACTTTAATATCACGTGCTTTTTTGTTAATCACCCTGAGACTGCAATGTGGCGGTGACTCGCGTTACAGCAAAAGTGTTATTACCTTGAAGAGCAGTATAACGAAGGCGACTAGCGGTACAGAAGAAGTGTTGTTATTACCTTGAAGAGCGGTATAACGAAGGCGACTAGCGCTACAGAAGAAGTGTTGTTATTACCTTGAAGAGCGGTATAACGAAGGCGACTAGCGCTACAGAAGAAGTGTTGCTATTACCTTGAAGAGCAGTATAACGAAGGCGACTAGCGCTACAGAAGAAGTGTTGCTATTACCTTGAAGAGCAGTATAACGAAGGCGACTAGTGCTACAGAAGAAGTGTTGTTATTACCTTGAAGAGCGCTACAGAAGAAGTGTTGTTATTACCTTGAAGAGCGGTATAACGAAGGCGACTCCAATGGCGCTAAACAGCAACATCCACCACACTGTCCAAAACACGCGGGACTTTAAAACCTGCTTCCAGTGGTATTCTTGTTTCCCCCCTCCCTCCTCCTCCTCATCAGGTGTTTGAGGCCTCTCCAGAAATGGTTCATGCTCCTGGCTGTCGGAGGAAATCTCCCGCTCTGTGTCGTTGACAGACGATAGTGTTATTGTTCTCACCTGCACGGAAGAACCAGAGATTAAAACAAGAGCGTGATAAGAAAAGATGAATAAAGAAAGTAAACATAATTTGCAAGTAAACTGTTTAGAGCAGCAGAATAACCCTCAACATTCATGTTGCGGAAGACCACGTGAGTTGAGAAAGTTAAGAAAGGTTTTCTTTCAGTCATAATTAATTTCTTTACTTTATAAGTAACTAGCAGTCAAGCCCGGCTTCGCTAGGGTGTTAGCAAAGCCCTCAAAGAAAAACTCCAAATCAAACGTTAGGGGGAAATGAGAATGACACGGAATGCTGGTATGCTAACATCTTGAACACGCGGCCAGTACAACTGGCCAGTTGTACTGGCCGCGTGTTCAAGATGGTATGCTAAAAGTTATCTACCTTCCATGGACAACAAAGCAAGAGTTACCTCCCTTGCACTGTATAGGCTGTATTCAACAATGGAGAGGGTCATAATCTGAGGAAGGAAACAATGAATCAAGAAACTTAAACCCATGTGCACATCTGCGGATCCTAGGCAGTGACGTGTGCATGCACAATATCTCGTCCTTGCCTCAGTTTTGCCGTCTCTGAGGTTTGAGGGCCCCAAAGGGTTTAAAATCGTGATCGTGATTGGCGTTTTTTTACCTTTCTGTGACCGTGATTGCCGAACTTTCCATTTCTGTGATCGTGATGGGACTTTGCCCGTGATCCGTGATGACAAAAAAATCAAGTCTCGTGATCGTGATCGTCATTTGTTTTCGTGATCGTGATTGGCATTATTGCAAAGCATTTTATTTTCAACGTACATTTTGCCCGTGATCCGTGAAAAAATCAAGGTAACTGTGATCGTGAAAGCTAAAATTTCCCTTCCCGTGATCGTGATGATACCCCCCCTTTGGGGCCCTCAGGTTTGGCGACCACACACACACACACACACACACACACACACACACACACACACACACACACACACACACACACACACACACACACATACCTAAAGTGTGGATGGTTACCTAAGAGGCGGCACTGGGTGTAGTGCCTTTCTAGTGCACTTGCACTACAACAGCACTGGGTGCAGTACTCGCTCCGGCATCGAAGAATTTTGCACTAAAAAATGCACAAAATTTGACCTATTTCGTCGCCTATAGAGGACGGAAAGAATGTCATTTTGAACATTGTTATGACATTCTTTCCGTCAAAAAAGTCAATTTAACGGTGTTACATGAAGCGAGCATCCACACAATTAGGTTGCCATCCAGAGTTTAGGTTGCCATCCACGTGTGGATGGTTGCCTTATGGTGATTTAGGCAAGCAAACCTGTGGAAACATGGGTACACACACACACACACACACACACACACACACACTTACATCCATTTTTACATTATTTTAGTCAAGTTTTGACTAAAATAATTTTTTAACGTAGAGGGGGGAATCGAGACGAGGGTGTGGTGTATGTGTGTGTGTGTGTGTGTGTGTGTGTGTGTGTGTGTGTGTGCGTGCGTGTGTGTGTGTGTGTGTGTGTGTGTGTGTGTATAACTCGATTCTGAGAAACTACTGGACCGATCTTTATGAAACTTAACATGAGAGTTCCTGAGTATTATATCTCCAGATGGTTTTTTTAGTTTTTGGATAAATATCTTTGATGACGTCATATCCGGGTTTTTGTGAAAGTTGAGGCGGCACTGTCACGCTCTCATTTTTCAACCAGTTTGGTTTAAATTTTGGTCAAATAATCTTCGACGAAGCCCGGACTCTGGTATTGCATTTCAGCTTGGAGGCTTAAAAGTTAATTAATGAGTTTGCTCATTAAAGTTGTCATTAAAATCAATTTTTCGCAAACAGATTTAAAATTGATTGCATCGTATTCTTCATAAAATTTTGAATCTAAAAATATAATACATATGTCATGTTTACTCTTAAAATGTGATCACAATTAACGAAAATAGGTTAATTAGTACTTCGATTATTATTTAAGAAATCGATAAAAAAAAATTATTTCATCTTATCCCTTATCATTTCTTGATTCCAAAAACATATAAATATAATATGTTGTATTCGAAACAAGCTCAGAAAGTTAAAAAGAATACAGAAAAGCGCGCTTCCCTGCTTACCGCAGTACGCTATTTCGCTATTCTTGCATGTCGGTTTCACTTCGTGTTGCACGGAAAAAATAAGCGACTTCCTTGCCGCGTGGATTGACGAAGCTGTTTTGTCTTGGTGAAAAAAAATGCAGTGCGTTCAGTTTTATTCTGTGGGTTCGACAGATTGACTAAATGTTGTAATTTCGCCTTACGCGACTTGTTATTTATAGTATAGATTAAAGAGAAAAGTGTTCACCTGGCAAGACTGAGGTATCCGGATGAGAACGAGACAGACGAGCTGCATGCAGATGAACACAGCGCCCAGCACCAGGAAACACGACGGTACCTTGTCCAGTACCTCGCTCTGGGTGTAATACCTGTAGGAATTCGGGGGGGGGGGGGGGGGGGATAAAGAGACCAATACAGTAACCCAGCATACGAAGGTAAGGGCTCATTTTTGCATAGTAGCCTGCCAAACGGTTGTGTGACGTGTCTAGTGTGTTGGCGAAGTGTCTTGTGCTTGTCACTTCTCGCTTTCAGCCCTCACCGCTGGCTAGCACCGTCTGTCCTTTTTAGGACAATGCAAAAAGAGAGCAGAATGCGTCAGTCTCTCCTGCCAGTACAATAACCTCTCCACAACAAGCCCTCTGTAGTGCCTCCATCGCGGCGACAGGCGTAAACTGGGTACCGCAAGGCCCCAGGCTAGACTACAAGGACTCGGAGGAGGTTGGCCCCTAGACGTGCGGCATGCGGGCCCACCGGTGTGTGGAAACGCCCAGGTGCCCACGAACCAACCTCCAGCTATGGGTCAAATAGCCGGGCAGGATAGGCTCGTCAACCCTGGCAGGCAGCTATCCTAAGAGAAGACCACTCTGAATTCAAAACGAGGGTAGAGGAGGCTCATCATCCATGGAAGGAAACTCGTCTAGGAGAAGGAAAACTCCGAAATGAAACCCACGCAGTCCCTCGAAGACGGAACGGCACTGGCCTTTTTTAGGCGGGGAGCAGACCGGGTGCCTACGCTACCCTCGACAAATGGTTGTGTCATCAACGAATCAACGTGATGGTGTCGTCTTCATGGGTCGCATAGTAAACTTAATTAGTTGTGTTCTGTAGCTTGTTTATCAGATTAACAGATAGATGTTCTGTTAGATGTTTCGTTTTATACATAATTCGACGTTTCATTAACTAACCGTTCCTGTTTTATTGGGGGTTTTTGTTTTAAGAATGGAAACGATTCAAACGGTTTTAAAGAACGAATTAACAAAACGATGAAAGGTATTGTGACCTCTGGATATGCGACAAGGTGCAAGAAGAGTTAATTGCCACATCCCAGTTAATTGCCACATCCCAGTTAATTGCCACATCCCAGTTAATTTCCACATCCCAGTTAATTGCCACATCCCAGTTAATTGCCACATCCCAGTTAATTGCCACATCCCAGTTAACAAACATTTGTCGTGAATACACTCACACATCACCTCCAGCGTGTAGGTCAGGCTGCAGGTTGTTACCGTTGATGTACCACGTGGTCATGGCGTTCCACATGAATGACCCCACCCCGTACCCCATCAGGTTGATCCCCATCACCAGGCCTCGCTTCTCCGGCACCCACTGACACAAACAACACGTCGCGTAAAGCGATATCAACACATTTTGGTCAATCCGTGGAACTCGCAGAATGAAAATAATCACACACCATATGTTTTTCACCAAGACTAGTAAAGGATAGGCTAGCCAAAATCCAGCGACAGCTGAAACACTGGGGGGTTTTATTTGATTGTTTTTAAACATGTTTAAGGCCATGTGATTATCTAACCATAACTCACATCAATGTCAAAGCTTGTTCTCCTATTTCAGCACACCTTTTGCAGAATGCACTGAACATTCAAGCAATAAATGCACTGAACATTCAAGCAATAAATGCACTGAACATTCAAGCAATAAATGCACGAAATCTTTTAAATCTGGCTGTTCTTTTTTTTCATTTTACCCTTTGTTAACAAAACGCTATCTTGTTAATTCAGCTGAACTTCAATTTCTGAAAGTTCTTCATTAAATTGCAAAGACATGCTATGAGATTCAGCGGTATAGAAAGGAGACTAATTCACATGAAAATAATGTTCGACTTCGGGGCAAAAAATGTGGACAGCCTTACAAATAGTACTAGAAAGACGAACACTATTTAAACAATTTCAACAAGTACTAGAAAGACGAAAACAATTTCAACAAGAAAGAGAGAAAAAAGCAATTAAAAAAAACGTACCCCGGCACTGATTTTGAGGCAGGTCGGGTAGATGAAGGCACCAGGAACACCTCCCACAATGCCGTAGGTGAACCACATGACCCAGAACGATCGCTTCAACCCAAAGGAGGTCCCGAACATGTATGCCCTGCGGTCCCCAAAACACAGCCAGTTGTCATCCAAAACATACAGACGTAACGTTCAAAATATTTTACAAAAAACATTGAAAACAACAAGAAAGGTTTAATTTTTGGAACGTTTAATTCAAGACGAAGCAACACAGAAAGTTCTGTTTTATGCAAGTCAGGACATTTAATTCAACCTTTTTTCAAACAGAAACGTTCACGTTCAACCCTTTTTACTGTTCTTCGTATTATGTTAAACATTAGCAATCTATCTTTGTTGGATTCTGTATGATCTTTTGGTGGTGGTTTTGGTTTAAAATAATACTAGTAAAAAAGAAGTTATCATGAAACAGTAATAATTTAACAATTAAGGTACCATTCCAAGCAATAGCTCATTTAAGTTTCCCAAAATCATACGATTCGTATAGGCACATGGTGATACTTACGCAGTGGAGAGAACCCCAATGAACATGAAGAGTCTTGGCGACATACGGTTTGCGAAGAGACCGAACAGAGGCAAGGCAATACAAGACGAGATCGACTTGGTCTGATATAGCCACAGAGTGTTGGTGTAATCCACACCACCATTTGTGACGTTGCGCAGGTATGACGTCAGATAGGGGTTGATGTTGCCTGCACACAACGGAGAACATTTGAGTTTGTGACATTTGAAGTATTTAAGCAAGCAGTATTGGTCTTCCAGTTTTGGAGCTTAATTTAAGGTGGGAAATATATTTTTAAGTTGCGTTTCCGAAAGATAGGTGTCGACTACAAACAAAAGCACACGTTATGTGGATTGTTTACCAAAATATGACATGTTTCACAGATCAAGACAGTCAGTGTTCTAAGAGACAACGTTAGCGAAACCCAGGTGCACATATGCGGCTCCTCGGCAGTGTGCGTGCACACTATCTTGTTCCTGCCTTCTGCCATCTCTGAGGTATGGCGACAACAGACACACACACACACACACACACACACACACACACACACACACACACACGCACACACACACACACACTTACATCCATTTTTATATGTATATGTAATAGATTAGAGCACACACACACACACACACACACACACACACACACACACACACATACACACGCGCGCGCGCGCGCACACTTACATCCGTTTTTATATATGTATTAGATTCAGAATTTTGAAACGTTAAAAATCTATCTTGTTTTTAACTGGTCCATAGTCATACGCTACAAGCCCCAAATGCACTCTAATGGACAGATGATACAGGGACTGGGTGGCCGAGTGGTAACGCACTTGCGCTCGGAATCGAGAGGTTGCGTGTTCGACCCTGGGTCAGGCCGCTATTTTCTCCCCCCTTTCCTAACCTAGATGGTGGGTTCAAGTGCTAGTCTTTCGGATGAGACGAAAAACCGAGGTCACACTATATTGGGGTGTGCACGTTAAAGATCCCACGATTGACAAAAGGGTCTTTCCTGGCAAAATTGTATAGACATTTATAAAAAAAAAAATGTCCACCAAATACCCGTGTGACTTGGAATAATAGGCCGTGAAAAGTATATACTCGCCTAACACGCTTGAGATTTACTGGCCGATGTGAATGCGTGATATATTGTGTAAAAATTTCCATCTCACACGGCATATTGTAAACGCCATGAGCCTCCCTTCTGGGAGGGTATGTGCGTAGAAATACTCACTAATAAACATACCAAGTCTTATAGCATGTAGAAATCTGGCCAGACGAGAGACAGTGAGGCAGACAGTGTTCACGAGGCCGAGTGGGCCTTTCAGAACTAGTCTATGTCTATACGCTTCACACCCCACATGTACTCTAATGTCCAGTTAGACTAGACATACCAAAGGTGTAGTCAAAGCCCTGTACGCAGAGCATGAAGAAACAGGCCGTGATGGTGATGGCGCTGCTCAGTCTGCAGCCACACTTCCCTCCATGGCTGGTCCTTGCTGTTAAATGCCCCTCCACCTCCTCTTTCCCTTCCTCCTCCTGCCTGGGACGTGTCAATGCATCCCCCTCCTCCTCCTCCTCCTCCTCCTCCTCCTCCTCCTCCTCCTCCTCCTCTTCGTTGTCGAGCAACAAGGCCTCTGCGTCCATTTGTAAATCCTTCTGAAAAGTCAAACAAGCCACGTCAAGCCATATCTACACAGAATAAAAAAACAAGAAAGGTGGGTTGTTGGAACGTTTGTTATTGACAACACAATACATTCACAAATATGTGAAATTACTCACTGTCTCTCGTCTTGCCAGGTTTCTACATGATATAAGACCGTCCCTCTACTTGGTATGTGTTTATAGCGGTTTGACTTCACTACCACTATTATAAAATAAAAGTGTTATTGTTACTGAATATGTATTATTGTTGAGTATTTATGTGCGTGTCTGCTCAATCTGTGTGTATATGAATTAGTGTGTATGTATGCTTGTTGAGTGTGTATTTGAGACAAAGACCGTCCCTCTACTTGGTTTTGTAAATATTGTGAATGTATTGTTTTGTCAATAACAAACGTTCCAACAACCCACCTTTCTTGTTTTTTTATTCTGAATTTTGGAACGTTGGCAGTCTCTTTGTTTTTGGATTTGATATCGACACAGTTAGTCAACATGTCGGCCTGAAGCTTATAGCAAAACATGTATATCGATACTAAAAACCAGGATTGAGTCATTACCAAGATTACTAAGGCGTGGCCAGCCGAAATCCGTAAACCGAGACGGGTCGAGCTTGTCTCGGCAATGCATGCCAACGCAAAACCTAATTTGCATAACTATTTCTTTAGTCGTGAACGCGGTTTTAGAGTACACTTAGTCTACAAATCGATATATTTTTGGATTGAACAAAAAGGCTAAAAATAAAAAAAGAATATAATGCAATTTTCGAATTTGTTATCTAATTTTAATTTTAATAAGATACTTAATGAAACAATCAATTAATTAATTGTTTTTAAGCTTTGCAACTGAATTGCAATCCCAAAGTCCCGACCAGATCAAAGACTCGGATTGGACGTCTCTTGATTGCTGGTCTATCGGAAAACATGTAAGCTAAACATGCAAAATGTAAAAAGAAAACTCGCCGACTTGAGACATATTATCATTACGCAGCAAGAAGTTACGATTGACAACCCCCCCCCCCACCACCACCCTTTTGTCGCATACAAAAGCCTGACCAGATCAGAGAACGGGAGGCGAACTGTTTTCACGACAAGTGTGCCTTCAATAGGAGTGAGCAGCACACAAACAATGATTGTGCTTATATGTTGTTTTTTTGTTTTATTTTTCGTCTTTTACACCTGTTCCTTGTCCCGTTGTTCTCTCACACCGCCCCGTCCCTGCACTCACTGCTCCATCCACATCTGAATTTCGTTCCGCTGCCAGACTAGTCGATTTTACAGACGCTCCAGGGAGGGATGTCGGGTCGCTGCGGTGGGCTCCCCTCGGAAGATGACACTGCAGTTCTGCTGAGTCACTTCGACGGTGTACAGTAGTGGGTCTGTCCCGAGCTAACGGACGCAGCCCACTACCTACTATGCCCCCTACTAACGACAATGACTGAGTGAGCGTCCCCTCCAGAGAGCAGACCGCCACCACATCCCTCCGTCGACCCCCCAGAACGTCACACGTTGAAGACTGACAGCAGATGAATGCAATGAAGTACACTACACGAGTGTCTGATATGCAGAATTGTTTTAAAATGCGTTTATAACAACTTAAACGAGGCTCTCATTATTACCTTTTATTTGGGTTTTGACTGGTTTTGATGCTAATGTTCAGTATACATGATATGGTCATTTGCAATTGAGCGTTATTGTATTTCCTTGAACCGGATGAGTTATGAGTACATGCAGTTGTTATTATTTATACAACTGTTTGTGTGAAAGTGCACCACAATCACAAATAATCATGCGCATCGTTGAAATCTTAAAGAGAGTGTAATCGTCACTCAAAACTGAAGGAGGCATACATATTTAACACTTGGAGTTTCATGTAAAATATCCCAAAGTGTTCAAAACTTGCTACGGAAATGTGTTCAAAAGTGGTCTTGTTGGATATTTCCATGGAGAAGACGGAAAATAATCACACACACACACACATACACGCACGCACGTACGTACACTCCCACACACACACACACACACACACACACACACACACACACACACACTCATACACACTCATACACATTAACATACCGACAAACACACACACACACACATTAACATACACATTAACATACACACACACACACACACACACACACACACACACTAACACTAATGAATAAGACACAGAGTTTGGTACCTATTAAGTAGCCCACTTTGTGCTAGTGAAATGACCCCGACGGGCATACGTATTTTTAATCAGTAGCTGTATTTTCATTACATGCTTTCCCATGAACGGTGTCATGCCTACTGACCGAATGCCTACTGACCGAATGCCTACTGACCGAATGCCTACTGACCGAATGCCTACTGACCGAATGCCTACTGACCGAACCCTACTGACCGAATGACTACTGACTGAATGACTAGTGACCGAATGCCTACTGACCAAATGCCTACTGACCGAACCCTACTGACCGAATGACTACTGACCGAATGACTACTGACCGAACCCTACTGACTGAATGCCTTCTGACCGAATGCCTACTGACCGAATGCCTACTGACCGAACCCCTACCGACCGAATGCCTACTGACCGAATGACTACTGACCGAACCCTACTGATCGAATACCTACTGACCGAACCCTACTGACCGAATGACTACTCACCGAATGCCTACTGACCGAACCCTACTCACCGAACCCTTCTGACTGAACCCTACTGACCGAATGCCTACTGACCAAACCCTACTGACCGAATGCCTACTGACCGAACCCTACTGACTGAACCCTACTGACCGAATGCCTACTGACCGAACCCTACTGACCGAATGCCTTCTGACCGAACCCTACTGATCGAATGACTACTGATCGAATGACTACTGATCGAATGACTACTGACCGAACCCTACTGATCGAACCCTACTGACCGAACCCTACTGACCGAATGACTACTGACCGAACCCCACTGACCGAATTCCTAGTGACCGAACCCTTCTGACCGAACCCTACTGACCGAACCCTACTGACCGAATGCCTACTGACCGAATGCCTACTGACCGAACCCTACTGACCAATGCCTACTGACCGAACCCTACTGACCGAACCCTACTGACCGAATGCCTACTGACCGAATGCCTACTGACCGAACCCTACTGACTGAACCCTACTGACCGAATGACTACTGACCGAACCCTACTGACCGAAAAAAACATATGAAGACATCGTGTGCGTGTGTATGTGAGTTTGTGTGCGTGTGTGTGTGCGCGCGTGTGTGTGTGGGTGTGCGCGCGTGTGTGTATGGGTGTGCACGCGTGTGTGTAAGGGTGTGTGAGTGTGTGTATGTCTGTGTCGGCCGTCTGTATCGGCGAGTGTGTGTGTGTGTGTGTGTTTGGATAGTTCAATCCCCAGATATGTGAGTTTGTGTGCGTGCGAGCGTGTGGGTGTGCGCGCGCGTGTGTGTGTGTGTGTGTGTGTGTGTGTGTGTGTACATGTCTGTGTCGGTCGTCTGTATCGCCGTGTGTGTGTGTGTGTGTATGTGCTGATTGACTTACCCTTGTGTACGGGAGTCGCATGAACTATAGCGAGTCACTCAGATCTTTTGATAAGAAAAATGCTGTCGACGAAATCTCGAGGTTGGAATCAGTGACACAGTGACCCGTAAAGTTTCTTTCATCAAGACTTGAATACATAGTTTCCTTCAAGCAGACGTGTGCAGAAAATGTCTTCTGCCAACACGCAGTATACAAAAATACATCTCACCACATGACAAGTACGCTCAAGACTCAAGATTTTAATTTACTTTCCTTATCAAAAACAAGGAAAATTATGCTGAAGAACTAGATGATGATAAGAACAAGTTTGAAGGCGTTCTGTGGAGGGTCAAAGCAGGGACACACCGACCAGTGCGGTCACTTTCACCAAGACTACACCGAGTGTATTTTGTTATCGAACAAGTGCATGACAGTCACGCAGATGTAACTTCGCCTTTGCCTACCGCTGAGGGTTGACGAGGGGTTGGGAGGGTATTCAGCTGTGACTTAATTGTGACACACTCAGCTGAAATGTTTAACATAGATTGTACACACAGTACCTCTCACCAAGACTGGGACATGAAGATAAGTATTTAAAAAATAGGCTTGAGAGAATAGGGCTGGGGTTACCCAGCTGTAACGTGTAGGTCCTAACACTCAGCTGCTCAGTTAAGATACACACAGTCAACCTGGCGGCAGACAGACAGAGAGATAGACACACGCACACGCACGCACGCGCACACACACACACACACACACAGTCACACACACAGTCACACACACACACACACAGTCACACACACAGTAACACACACGCAGACACAGAGTGACACATACACACATACACACACCACACACAGAGTGACACATACACACACCACACACAGAGTGACACATACACACATACACACACCACACACAGAGTGACACATACACACATACACACACCACACACAGAGTGACACATACACACATACACACACCACACACAGAGTGACACATACACACATACACACACCACACACAGAGTGACACATACACACATACACACACCACACACAGAGTGACACATACACACACCACACACAGAGTGACACATACACACATACACACACCACACACAGAGTGACACATACACACATACACACACCACACACAGAGTGACACATACACACATACACACACCACACACAGAGTGACACATACACACATACACACACCACACACAGAGTGACACATACACACATACACACACCACACACAGAGTGACACATACACACATACACACACCACACACAGAGTGACACATACACACATACACACACCACACACAGAGTGACACATACACACATACACACACCACACACAGAGTGACACATACACACATACACACACCACACACAGAGTGACACACACACACACACACACAGAGTGACACATACACACACACACACACACACAGTGAAGTAGTCTACTACATTGAGCTTGTCAAATCGATACCCTGGTCTCAAAACTGTTTTCTCTTTCTAAACACAATACACAGGCCGCCGTTGTGACGTTTTCATCTTTCGCCGTGGTGATATTTCGATTCTCGGCCTCGTTGATCTAGTATAAACTCTACACTGAACAAAAAACCACCCTTCGATAGTACTGATGAGCGACCTTGTGTACCTTACATTCATGGGGCCAAATTTGTCCAACCAATTTTTTTTTATTTAACTTAGAAATTTGATTCATCCTAAAATGTTTCCCTTCTTACTCAAGGGACGTAACCACTCGGTACACGTTTTCGAATAAATCGATTTTGGGGGTGAAATCTATTACATTTCACCACCAATTTTCTTCACATGCAAGAAACTGACATGCTTTTCGTCAATAAATAATTTCACTTCTTAATTTTACCAGGAAACAACATTTCAGTCTTGAGTATATATATATATATATCGAGGGGGAAATATGTACACAGGCGAAAGATGAAATCGTGACACCGGCCATATTCAAACACTGTGAATCAAACTTTCTGTATAACTTGAGTTTCTAACACAAGTACAGAGCTAAGAAAAAATCTGTTTGATCTTACCTCACAGCCTGGCAGCCTTCGCGTGTCTCTATAAACTTAATATTCGGCCAGCAGAGTACAGCAACACCTGTCCACGTACAACTCTGTCCGATGTTTACATTGTGTTCATATAGTTGTCATTCCTCCTCATGCACGAGTATCGCTAGTCTTCCTGTTAACAGTCGCTTTTCCACTTTTCACAGTTATTTTTCTGCTCTTTCACAGTTGATTGTTTACTTATTCGCAGGTGATATTCTACTTATTCGCAGTTGATATTCCGCATATCCACAGTTGATATTATACCTGTTCACAGAACTTAGTTCGAGCATCGCCAGCAGTTTGCCCAGGGCGGGGACGTAGCTCAGTTGATAGCGCGCTGGCTTTGTAGCCAGTTGGTCGCTATTAGCGTGGGTTCGATCCCCACGTTCGGCGAGAGATTTATTTCTCGGAGTCAACTTTGTGCAGACTCTCTTCGGTGTCCGAACACCCCCGTGTGCACACATGCGCACGAAAAAGATCCCACGTTCACAGCGAAAATCTCAGGGCTTGGAAAACACGAAGACACGCATGCATCATCTCTCATCTCCGATTATCATGATCGTATTTCGACACTTTGACGAGAAAAACCCAATCGGCTGGTGTGTCGAAGAAGACAGCCACAGCGGGCTTGTTCGAATCAAAGTATCACACCATATCTTCAACGTATTACCAATACCTGTCCCAATATAGACCAGTTGGTCAAAGAGGACGTTAAACCATAATAGTCAATCAGTCAGTCAGTTTGCCCAGTTCATCAACTAAATAACTCCACCATGCAGTGCCGCGTAGGATACACACACAAACACAAACCGAACCTCCAGTGTGTGTCGTCAACTTCCGTGTGTAGCCCTGAGGTTCTACACACATCACATGAATCGCCGCAAAGCACACAGCACCTCGCCCCCGCGCTGAGAAACGCAATCCGGTTTCACACCCCCGTGACTGACAAGGCCGCTGACGCGCACTCCTGTGACTGTGAAGATGTGCACCTGACCACCACCGCCGCTGCCGACGCCGCTGCGCTGCCAGCCCTCCAATCCTCCTCCGCCTCCCCCCCCCCCCCCCCCCCCCCCCGAAGAGAGAAACTTTTAGTTGTGGCTTGGCTCTTCTAAAAAAAAAAAGTAAACTTGCCCCCCCCCCCCCCTTTCAATCCCCAGATCCGACCCCCCACCACCACCACCCCCATTCCCACCACCACCACCGACTCCACAACTACCACTCCCACTAGCCCTACATCATCAACACAAACCCAACCACCATCCCCAGCACCCCCATCATCCCCCATCACCACCACACCAACCCCTTCCTTACCCCCTAAAAGAAAAAAGAATTATAGCAATCTCGATGTCATCACTGCATGTCTACTAAAACGGCTACATTTCGTCTACAACACATCAAAGCACAAGCCGCGTCTGCATCCCTCAGCAGGTTCACGTCATATTCCGGAGTATTCAGATCAAAGCACGAAGCCGCGGCGTATCAGCACGATTGCAAAACTGAAGAGAATTCTCATGCCCTCGTATAGATAAAACACTCGAAAGAATTACACGCACTTGTCACACACAGAAACAGATTGCATATAGATCTACACTTGATCATTCAAAACAACAATCGCGCTTTCTGTATATGTCTCTGAGAATTCACACACGCACACACTAGCTCTCTCTGTCCTAAAATATATGTGACAAGACAGACAGAGAGACAAACAGACAGACAGACAGACGAACCATGGACCCGCCAAGCTTAGGTCCCTCCCAGGTTGGTGGAATGGGAACAGCACGAAAATGATTCAGTGGCCATAATGCCATTCCTGAACATATCATGTCGAGTCCCATCCCTGTCGACGACGCCAAATGTAACCGAGTGCCGAAACACCACAATCACCTTTGAAGGCGAAGTCCACTCAAACGGGATTGAGAATTTTAGAGCTTATTTCTAAGCCCTATAATAACTGTTATGGCTTCTCAAAGGAAGGCCAGAACATACAGAGAGACAAAAGCCGCCAGACCCCATCACAAACAGAACTTTACAATCCACAGGTGTTGCCTACACACACACACACACACACACACACACACACACACACACACACACACACACACATAAGCCGTATATATCTATCTATATATCTATCTATATATATATACGACTTGTGTCTGTGTGTCTGTGTGTGTGTGTGTGTGTTCGCCATGCACGGCCAAAGTTCTCGATGGATCTGCTTCAAATTTGGTGGGCATATTCAAGTAGACCCCGGACACAACCTGGTCGATGAGAATTTTCAACACGTGCTCTCAGCGCGCAGCGCTGAACCGATTTTGGTTTTTCTGTTCATCTTCCCAGATCCATTCCCAGTAACTCTTCCTTATCTTCTCCAGTGTTTTGCGTTTATCTCCCTTCCTTCGTGTGGCGTCAATCCATATTCCCGTTACTTTTTTTAGAAGGTCACTGTCGACAACGCTCAATCCATATTCCCGTTACTATTTTTAGAAGGTCACTTCTCCAGTGTTTTGCGCGTTTATCTCCCTTCCTTCGTACGGTGCGGCAAAGCCGGGTCCACGGCGAAGCCGGGTATTTGGCTCTACTTCTTCCCGGCGAAGCCGTACCCGGCGAAGCGGGTATTCATCCAGTATAAATATATAGAGATAGATGACAGTGGATTTTTCGATAAATAGATTCGACCTTTGCACTTTTACAGTAAGGACAACTTACGGGTACATGCAAGGAAAGCGTTGTGGACAGTGCAGTGACCTTCTAAAAATAGTAACAGGAATATCTGAAGCTGCTTGGAAGGAAGGAAGATAAACGCGCAAAACACTGGAGAAGATAAGGAAGAGTTATTGGGAATGGATGTACAGAAAAAACATAAAAACCAAAATCGGTTCAGAGATGCGCGCTGAGAGCACGTATTGAAAATTATCATCGACCAGGTTGTGTCCGGGGTCTACCTGAATATGCCCACCAAATTTGAAGCAGATCCATCGAGAACTTTGGCCGTGCATCGCGAACACACACACACACACACACACACACACACAGACACACAGACAGACAGACACAAGTCGTATATATATATATATAGATTATGTGTGTGTACGTTGTTCAATGTATGTGTGTGTGTGTGTGTGTGTGTGTGTGTGTGTGTGTGTGTGTGTAAGTGTGTGTGTGTGTGTGTGTGTTCGTGAGTGTGTGTGTGTGTGTGTGTGTGAGTGCGTGTGTGTGTGTGTGTGTGTGTGTGTTCGTGTGCGCGTGCGTGCGTGCGTGTGTGTGTGTGTGTGTGTTGGGAAAGTGAGAGCTAATCGGAAGTAGGCCCTATGTCAGTGCTCGACTGTGTGTGTGAGTGCGTGTGAGTGTGTGAGTGTGTGTGTGTGTGTGTGTGTGTGTGTGTGTGTTCGTGTGCGCGTGCGAGCGTGCGTGCGTGCGTGTGTGCGTGCGTGTGTGTGTGTGTGTTGGGGAAGTGAGAGCTAATCGGAAGTAGGCCCTATGTCAGTGCTCCACTGTCATCGCTTCGCCGCTGGTGTGTCTGGCTTCGATCCGTGATTGACTGAATGGTTAATCACCCTTCAGCGTTCTTGTTTTTAAACTCATTGCACTCTAAAACATTTCCATTGACACAAATAAAAGTGAGGACACAAATTTCGTTTTTATTCGTCACGTGGGAATGGACATGGCAGTGCACTGGCTTATCTAAATACCGTTTAGGTCTTTATCTTGAACTTCTTTTTGGTCGTATTTCACTTGGTGACCTTGACTGAAATAGATATGGGAGAGGCAGACGACCTTTGGTATTGCTGGGTGTAAAACAACCCAGTGGTGGTCAACGAAAGTTAAAGAAAGCAGAAGGTGGGGCAGGAGATTGGAAGCTTGGGTCATCAAAGAGAATGTAAGAAACAAAGGGAAGTAACCGCTCAAAATGCTTACGACATTTGCAATATAATAAGTGAGGGATGTGCGGAACCAGTGTCCTGGCACCTCAGAGAACTACAAGCATAAAAGTGAACAAACGACTTTTATCCCCCCCAAATAAAAATAAACACACACACACACACACACATATACATCAGAAATTGTGAAAGAAACAATTGAAAGTCAGCAGAGACTTTCTTCCGAGATTTGTTAAAATCTCTTAGCAGAGAAAGAGAGAGAGAGAAAAAGTATCCCTTCACGGACAGCCTATAGGGAACATCAGACCCTCCTCAATGGGGACCGAGATTTACAGAGCACTATGTCAAAATTTCACACATTGCAGTCATTTGAATTTGTCAAAAGTGCTTGTCATTTTAGGGTATTAAGACAACTTTCATACGGATGCTGTTTTTGATTTGTTTATTCTCCTTGCCAAACAAAGTATATTTGGAGCCAAATTAAATAAGACAGTCCCAACACTTAATGTTTTTGTGAAAATTGTTAAACAAAGGTTTTTGATCGAAAAGTATAATGCTAGTGTAAATAATTATTATGGTAAATTTGAAAAAGAGTGGTGTTTATATAGACACTTTTTTCATTGATGCTATAGGATAATTGTATTGATTGATTTCGTATGAACATTTTTGAATGTGATACCCCCTGACCCATTTACTCATAACAGGTTATACAGTACTTTTATGCCGATAATTAAACCCCATGTATACTTGGAGGCTAAATTGTGACCACCGTCCCCACCTACCCCCCTCCACTCCCCCAACCTCAGTTACCCCCCCTCCCCCCCCCCCCCCACAACCTCAGTTCCCCCCCCCCTTCCATATCCCCTGTCTTTTCAACAACCCACCCTACTGTCTATGTCTGTGTCTTGTCTAGGTATGTACGTGTGTATGCGCTTTGTTGATAAACTCGGTGTATGATGTATGTTATGCTGTGTTTATGTGTATATAAAGGAAATAAAATGTAAAAAAAAAAATTTAAAAAAAAAGAATCAATCAATCAATAGGACGCTTATATCGCGCATATTCCGTGGGTACAGTTCTAGGCGCTCTGCAATGATGCCGTGTGAGATGAAATTTTATACGGCCAGTAGATTGCAGCCATTTCGGCGCATATTTACCTTTCACGGCCTATTATTCCAAGTCACACGGGTATAGGTAGACAATTAACTGTGCCTAAGCAATTTTGCCAGGAAAGACCCTTTTGTCAATCGTGGGATCTTTAACGTGCACACCCCAATGTAGTGTACGGGGGGTGTTCGGATACCGAAGAGAGTCTGCACACAAAGTTGACTCTGAGAAAATAAATTTCCGCCGAACGTGGGTTTGAACTCACGCTGACAGCGACCAACTGAATACAAATCCAGCGCGCTACCAACTGAGCTATGTCCCCATCAGAATAAGCATAGATAAGCTTTTTTGCATCTGGCCCTCGCCCTAAAGAGGGACTAAACTATTTTACTATAACTATGACTAGGGAAAACAAAGGTTACATAAAAACATTAATGGTAGTACATATAAGTTTATGTACATGAAGCGCATTATGTAGAAGCATTGTAGGTCATAAGGTAGTGTTCAAAACTGGGTGTAAAGCAATGAATATAAACGCAAAGTAAGCATACTTTGCAACAATACATTAGCTCAGCAAAACAATGTATTACAGAGCCAAATCTTCGTGATTTTGTCACAATAAACCATAATTCTGATAATGAACAAAGAGAACATACCAATCAAGTTTATTTGTTCATAGAGTTCATTAAATGGAAAGAATATTTGGTTCTAAAAGAATCCGTATTGGTGGATTGGCGCAGGGCGTCCGGAAGAGCGTTCCAGAGGCTGCTTCCTGAATAAACAAAACTTGATTTAAATAGGTCTATCCTAGGAAGAGGAGTGTTTAGTTTTATAAAGTGGTGCGAATTCTTCAAAGAGAACTTTGAACAAATGGTTTCGGGTGCATTTTCTGTCATAATTTTATGCATCATTATTCCTTTGTTATAATTCATTCTTGACTTTAGAGGTAGGACCCCTAGGTTGATGTAGTCTGAGTTGGTGAGAGCAGTCTGTTTGAGTAATACTACTTTTAGGGCTCTTTTGTGTAATATGCAGAGTAGCTTTAGGGAATTATCACTTGCTGAGTCCCATAGAGTGGATGCGTAATCAATAAGAGACTGAATATGAGCAGTAAAAAATAACTTCCTGGCTTGGCAATTAAGGAAGTATTTAATTCTAGATAAGAGGTACACTTTCTTTGACACTAATTTACTAAGTTGTTCAATGTGAGTTGACCAAGACAGGTTGTTATCGATGTGGACACCTAGAACTTTGTGATGGTCGACTGTTTCCACTATATTGCCGTCAATCATTAAATCGGGACCAGTTGAGGTAAAATTCTGTCGTTTTTGTCTAGTTGTAATTATCATATATTTGGTTTTCTTTGGAGAGAGAGAGAGAGAGAGAGAGAGAGAGAGAGAGAGAGAGAGAGAGAGAGAGAGAGAGAATTGAATTGAATTGAATTGAATTGAATTGAATTGAATTGAACTTTATTTAACAAGGATTAAGATTTAAGGCTACGCCTTTTCTTACAATCTGTCCTTGGGACGCACAGACACACAATGATAAAAGATGACACAAAGAGAGAGAGGGAGAGAGAGAGAGAGAGAGAGAGAGAGGGAGAGAGAGAGAGAGAGAGAAAGAGAGAGAGAGAGAAAGACAGAGACAGAGACAGAGACAGAGACAGAGAGAAACTGAAACTGAAACTGAACTTTATTACCAAAGGATAGAGGTTTTAGGCAAAGCCTAATCTTACAACCTGTCCCTTATACAAACATTTAATACAGACGCACAGAATATAGATAGTAAGAAGGGAAAAGGTTTCTTACAGACGTACATAATGTAAATAGTAAAACGGAAAAGGGTTATGGTTTCTTATACACACTCAAAAATGGGAAAACAATATAGTGTGGAAATTGCAGCATAGTTGCAATAACGCATTGCATATAAACATCCAAAACAACTAATAACAAAAGGGGGGACATTTGGAGAGGAATTGTCACAATCATTTGCATGTATATTATTATCAATACATACACACAAAGAACAAATCAAAATACAAAAAAAGCACTGAAATATCTATTTACCCATCAAGCGGGAATGGAACTGGCGCCTAAACGTTTTCACAGAAGAGGCATTTCGGAGGGGTAGGGGAAAGGAATTCCATAGAGACGCTCCTGAGAAGGCTAAACTTGACTTATTCAAATCGAGACGAGGGATAGGGGGAATCAGATTCTGGGACGTCCGACCCATATCTTTTTTGTGGCATGTCTGAAATGTGATTTAAAATATCCAGGAACATTATTGTTAATTACTTTGCACATAAAGACAGCCTTGTTTAGCGTCAACTGATCTTTCAAGGCGAGGAAATTAAGGAGCTTTAATTTATCATCTGTTGGCTTATTTGACTCATGCAGAATTAGTTTTTCAGCACGGCGACGAAGAGAATTGATTCGTTTGAGATAAACATCGCTGCAGTTCTCCCAAAGTGTTGAAGCAAAGTTGATATGAGAGAGAGAGAGAGAGAGAGAGAGAGAGAGAGAGAGAGAGAGAGAGAGAGACAGAGAGAGACAGAGAGAGACAGAGAGAGACAGAGAGAGACAGATAAAGACATAGACAGAGTTCCCATACCATTTACCATTATACCAATTGTGTTTGTGTGTGTACCTGTGAGCACATCTCACAAGGTCACTGAACTCCCATGGGCTAATGTTATTGCTTCACATTTCCTTGAAGATGTATATAAAAGGAAGACATTTTTTTTAAACGCACAAAGACACACACAGATACACAAACAGACACACACACTCACGCACGCACACATGCATGCATCACACACTCATATGCATAATCACACGCTCACACACACACACACACGCACACGCACACACACACACCCACACACATACCACTATTTGCACCGAGTACCGATGTTTCATCACGATAAAGACAAGAACGTGAGGCACCTTCCCCTCTATTTGATTGTTGTGACACACAAAAAAATATCCTTATCAAAAGTACGTACCGATCAAACACAAATGGAAAAATGGAACATGCTGATCACGATCAGCGGTTTTGGTACTGCTATAAAAAGGACGGTCATTTCTGTGGTGCCGACTAAATTTTCCAGCTTGTTCTAGCAGAAGGTTAGTTTTGTTTCCATTTTCATTTTCAATATTGTGTTATTTAATTGTGTGATGTATGTGAAGAAAAGCAGAAAGAGTGTTGAAAAATACATTACTTTTATTTTTTTAATTTTTATTTTTTTAAATATTGTCTTGCTTCTTTCCTATTTGGATTTATTCTACTCTTGTTTTATGATCATTATGTCATATTCTCGTAAAGTAAGTAATATCCACTACCGTGACACTGTCCAAGCTTTTGCACGCCACAAGGGTATCCTTCAACATCAAACACACCGACAGTCAACCGTCTGTCTACTTTCAGAGCAGAGTTAGAATTGTTTGTTGAAATGCGTCCAGCTGACATTTTTGTCAATCTGCAAAAACAAAGTAATCAACAAAATACGTGTGTGCAAAGAGCGCGGCCAGACTGTTGGTTTTTGCTATATGTTCAAGTGGAAGGATGTTTGCTTTTCTTGAAAGATTTGCGATGATTGGCGTTGGACCAATGCTTGCTTATTGAATGTGAACAAACAGGAATTAATGTTAAAAGACGTTCGTCTTCTTCTTGCTTCTATTCTAGTCTGATGTATTTATTGTGCTTTATCCCTCACAAACTGTACTTGTTTCTCATTCTATTCTGTTGCATAATATTTGATTCGATTCGATTTCATTAGATTGTGTTCTGTTGCATGTTCAATGTTTACCTTTTTCTCTCTCTCTTACCTTACCTCTTGTCTTCGGCTCTTTTCCGCTCCTCTCTTCTCTTTTGTCCTCTCCTGTTTTCTCGTTGTCACTCCTTTCCTCTTGTCATGTCTTCTCTGCTCTGTTCTCATACACTCTCTGGTTCATTTCATCTCAATTCTTTTCTTCTTCCCTCCGCTCTCTTTCTCTTCTCTTCTCCCCTTCTTTCGTTGTCTGTTCTTCTTTCATCTCATCTCATCTTCTCTCCTCTCTTCTTTTCTCTCATCGCCATTCCTATCCTTGACTCTTCCCTCCTTCCTTTGTTTAACTCATTTCGTCTCCTCTCTTTTCTTCTGTCTTCTTCTGTTTTTTCTTTTTCTCTTATCGAGCTTTCTCTCTCCCCCCCCCCCCCTTTTTTTCTCATGTCCTATCTTCTCTGGCCTATATATAATGTGTCGTTATAATTGTTGTTGTTGCCCAGTCACCATGCGGTCTGCACTAATCTTCTCTGTCCTATACTGTGTTGTTATAATAGTTGTTGTTGCTGTTGTTGCCCAGTCACCATGCGGTCTGCACTAATCGTCTTTGTCCTATAATGTGTTGTTATAATTGTTGTTGTTGTTGTTGCCCAGTCACCATGCGCTCTGCACTCATCTTCTCTGTCCTATAATGTGTTGTTATAATTGTTGTTGTTGTTGTTGTTGCCCAGTCACCATGCGGTCTGCACTCATCTTCTCTGTCCTATAATGTGTTGTTATAATTGTTGTTGTTGTTGTTGTTGTTGTTGTTGTTGTTGTTGTTGTTGTTGTTGTTGTTGCCCAGTCACCATGCGGTCTGCACTCATCTTCTCTGTCCTATAATGTGTTGTTATAATTGTTGTTGTTGTTGTTGATGTTACCCAGTCACCATGCGGTCTGCACTCATCTTCTCTGTCCTATAATGTGTTGTTATAATTGTTGTTGTTGTTGTTGTTGTTGCCCAGTGACCATGCGGTCTGCACTAATCTTCTCTGTCCTATATAATGTGTTGCTATAATTGTTGTTGTTGTTGTTGTTGTTGTTGTTGTTGCCCAGTCACCATGCGGTCTGCACTCATCTTCTCTGTCCTATAATGTGTTGTTATAATTGTTGTTGTTGTTGTTGTTGTTGTTGCCCAGTCACCATGCGGTCTGCACTCATCTTCTCTGTCCTATAATGTGTTGTTATAATTGTTGTTGTTGTTGTTGTTGTTGTTGCCCAGTCACCATGCGGTCTGCACTCATCTTCTCTGTCCTATAATGTGTTGTTATAATTGTTGTTGGTGTTGTTGTTGCCCAGTCACCATGCGGTCTGCACTCATCTTCTCTGTCCTATAATGTGTTGTTATAATTGTTGTTGTTGTTGTTGTTGTTGCCCAGTCACCATGCGGTCTGCACTCATCTTCTTGGCCCTTGTGCCCCTCGTCTTCTCCTACCCCGAGAAGCGACTCTTCCTGGACAGTAAGTAACACACACTAACACTCACGTTACAGTCACAACATTCAAGCCGAACATCCGTCTCTAGGAGACCGAGTCCTCAGATCTAAATGTAGCGTTGTCAGCACGAGAAACTAGAGCTACATCTGCCGCGCGCCGATGTTAGCCTTTAATGATTAGTTAATGGTTGACACATCAATACTCATGTAAAGCAATGAACGTATATCAAAATCGTCCATGAATCTCGCACGCAAGATGCCGGAATAACCTCCTGAGATCCTGAGTTGGAATATCTACCGAAGCGTTTATTTTGTTCCCTCAATCCCTTTTCAATACTCAGTATGCTCAGCTCTGAGAGAGCATACAGGAAGTTACCACAGCAAAAGTCAAGCGTTGAATGAAGCTCTGAAGGCCATGCGGGCAGCGTAGTTTGAGTTTCAGGCTCCCGTCGCTGTACAGAATTATGTACAAGCTTCTCAACCCTCTATTTTCAAACACCGAGCCTCGGATAGTCAAAGATAGACGACAGCTTCAACTGTGATATATCCTTTGCCTGTGTTTTCCCCCAGCTTTCGGTCTCGACCTGAACGTGATCAAGGCCACAGTGCAGCACATACTGGACACGCTCGGCACGGACGCCACAGAACAGCAGTGCGAGGGCGTGTGTCACGGCTTTGTCAAGGGGGACGACGGCGCTCTGCTCCACACATTCTGCACGCCCGTCTGCAGATCGTGAGTACTTGCACACAGATGAACGAGGCGAAGATGCACACACGTCGAAGTGACGTATATGCACGCATATGAAAGTAACGTATGTGCACGCACATGAAAGTGACGTATATGCACACATGGAAGTGACGTATATGCACACATGTCAAAATGACGTACATGCAGACACGTCAAAGGTATGTACATGCTTACACGTTAAAGTAACGTATATGAACTCACATGAAAGTGACGTATATGCACACACATGAAAGTGAAGTATATGCACTAACATGAAAGTGACGTACATGCACACACATGAAAGTGACGTACATGAACACAGATGAAAGTGACGTATATGCACATAGATGAAAGTGACGCGCATGAACACGAATGCACACACAAGCACTCGAATGAACGCACAAGCTCACACGGCTTATGTCCCGAATCAAACCTGTGAAAGTGACGTACATGCGTACGCATGGACACACGTGAACGTGACGTACATCAGCACACACGCACACACGTATATATGCATACACATGCACATACATGTATAACTTTTTTAATGGAGAAAATATCTGTCTCGCTTGCATGTCAATATCCGCAAGACGGTCGTGCGCGAACAGTACTACTGATTTTTGTCTTTTGTCTTTTTTATTTATTTATTGTTTATAGATGTTAATGTATTCCATTGTTATGAATAACAAGCCGTAAGTTGTGACATTTGTTTTGCAGGGTGCAGTCCTTGACACACGTGTTCCATCTCACTCCCTCCGTCACGTCAGCCCCAGCTAGGCGAAGCATTTTCGACCGTAAGTCTGTTTGTCTGTTTGTCTGTCTGTCTGCCAGTTTGCCAGTCTGCCTGCCTGTCTGTCTATCCGTCTGTCTGTCTGGTCATCTGTATCTCTGTCTGTTTGTATATATATGCCACCCCCCTCTCTCTCCCTCCTTCTCTCTCTTTCAAATTTGTTTTAATAATAATAAGTTAATTTTGATTTACGATAAGTGGTAAGTACAATCATCTTCTCAACACATCTTTGTACAAACCGCCCTGATATGGCCCTTTATGGGCGTTAAGCAAACAAACAAACAAAACAAATCTTTGTACAATCATTGCCTGACAAAAAAATCATAATGAGTAACATATGAATAAAATGCACTTTCTTGCTTATTGTTATACTCGTCTTAAGATTAAGATGTGATTCGTGTCGGTGAGGAGCCGGAAAGATACTGGGTGAACAGACTTCGCAAAGTCGACTTCGGGCTAAACTTAAAGGCGGTCTTGGATTGAGATCGAAGTCGTCTTTGCAAAGCCTTCGCCAAGTCTTTTTACCGAACATTCAGTACTTAAGCTCCGTGAGGCAAGCTTCGCCAAGTCTTTTTACCGAACATTCAGTACTTAAGCTCCGTGAGGCAAGCTTCGCCAAGTCTTTTTACCGAACATTCAGTACTTAAGCTCCGTGAGGCAAGCTTCGCCAAGTCTTTTTACCGAACATTCAGTACTTAAGCTCCGTGAGGCAAGCTTCGCCAAGTCTTTTTACCGAACATTCAGTACTTAAGCTCCGTGAGGCAAGCTTCGCTAAGTATACTTCGCGTAGTCGACTTCGCACCGTTAATTTGAGGCTTTAGGAAGCAACCTTTTTATCCTCCTTCAGTCTTCTTTCAGATGCAAAGATCTAACCTTGAACTGTCCTTGACCTTGTCTCAGAGCTGGTTGACATTCAGGCTGTGAAGGACACTGTAGCCAAGCTGGCCGACACGCTGGGAACAGACGCCACAGAACAGCAGTGCGAGGCTAGCTGTCACGCCATCGTGCTGGGAGAGGAGACCGCTCTGGCTCATACTCTCTGCACCCCCGTCTGCAAATCGTACGTCTGCTAGATACATACACGCAATTCCCACCCCAACCCCCGACCCCAAAGAACTTCCGAGATGCAAAACGTTCAGTTTTTCAGATACCTTCTTCTCCTTCTTCTTCCTTCTTCTTTCTTCCTTCTTCCTCCTTCTTCTTTGTCTGTCTGTCTTTCGTTCTTTTCTCTCTCTTTCTTTGTTTCTTTCTTCATATCTTCGTTTCTTTGAGTCGTTGTTTCTTTCTTTTGTTCTTTCGGTTTCTTTGAGTCTTTCTTTCTTTTCTTTCATTTCTTTGTTTGTTTCTTTTCTTTCATTATCTCCTTGTTTGTTTCTTTCTTGCTTTCATTTCTCTCGTTCTTTTGTTCTTTTTTTCTCCCTTTTTCTTTTTTTCCCGTTTTTACATTTAGTCAAGTTTAGTTTTTACATTTAGTGCCGTGCCAAGATGAAATCCTTTTGCAAAATTGGTGAATAAATATCTTGTATCTTGTATCTTGTGTCTTGTATAGTGGGGGAATCGAGACGAGGGTCGTGGTGTATGTGTGTCTGTGTGTGTGTGTGTGTGTGTGTGTGTGTGTGTGTCTGTGTGTGTGTGTGTGTGTGTGTGTGTGTGTGTGTGTGTGTGTGTGTACGTGTGTGTGTGTAGAGCGATTCAGACTAAACTACTGGACCGATCTTTATGAAATTTTACATGAGAGTTCCTGGGAATGATATCCCCGGACTTTTTTCTATTTTTTTCGATAAATACTTTTGATGACGTCATATCCGGATTTTTGTAAAAGTTGAGGCGGCACTGTCACACCCTCATTACACCCCCGGTATAGGGGTGTGTATAGGTTTCGCTCGATGTGTTTGTTTGTTTGTTTTGTTTTGCTGTTTGTTTGTTTGTGTGTTTGTTTGTTGGTTTGTTTGTTTGTGTGTTTGTTTGTGTTCGCAAGTAGATCTCAAGAATGAACGGATCGATCGTCACCAAACTTGGTGAACAGGTTCTATACATTCCTGAGACGGTCCTTACAAAAATTGGGACCAGTCAAACACACGGTTAGGGAGTTATTGGTGGACTATAGTATGAGGGGGCATCTTCGGATATTCCCGGCGTTCTGTTACTATTTTTAGAAGGTCACCGCAGTGTCCAGAACGTAAATTGGACCCGTAAATTATCCTCACTGTAAAAGTGCAAAGGTCGAATCAATTTATAGCCACGCGAAAAATACACTCTCATCTATCTCTATATATTTATACAATAGATATAGATATATATATATATATATACGGCTTCTCTGTGTGTGTGTGTGTGTGTTTGAGTGTGTCTGTAGAAAACACCTGTGTATTGCACAGTTCTGTTTGTGATGTGGTACCTAGGGCGTCGTCGACAAGTATGGGACTCGACATGATATGATCAGGAATGGCATTATGGCCCCTGAATCATGTTCGTGCTAAGGACGGGGGTGTTTTTCCTACCTCGGAGGAATTTCTTGTTTTTATATTAAATTGATTGAAATTTTGGCAAAGCAATCTTCGACGAAGGCCGGACTTTGGTATTGCATTTCAGCTTGGTGGCTTAAACAATAATTAATGAATTTGGTCATTAAAAATCGGAAACTTGTCATTAAAACATTTTTTGTAAACGATCCAAAAACAGTTTCGTCATTTTCTGATTCTTCTTCTTCTTCGTTCGTGGGCTGAAACTCCCACGTACACTCGTGTTTTTTGCACGAGTGGAATTTTACGTGTATGACCGTTTTTTACCCTGCCATTTAGGGTTTTCTGATTCAAAAAACATATACATATGTTATATTTGGATTACAAACAAGCTCTGAAAATTAAAAATATGAAAATTATGATAAAAATTAATTGTCCGAAATCGATTTAGAAACAATTTCATCTTATTCCTTGTCGGTCCCTGATTCCAAAAACATATAGATATGATATGTTTGGATTAAAAACAAACTCAGTACGCTAAAAAAAATAGAGATACAGAAAAGCGTGTTATCCTGCTCAGCGCGACCATTACCGCACTAATCTGACTGGTCGATTTCACTGCCTTAGCCACGAGCGGTGGACTGACGAAACTACGAGTATGCGGTCTTGGTAAAAAAAAATGCAGTGCGTTCAGTTTCATACTGTGAGTTCGACAGCTTGACTAAATGTTGTTATTTCGCCTTACGCGACTTGTTCTTTCTTTCTTTCTTTGACGCCCTTGTTCAGAAACAGCCATGCTGCATTCTCTTCATTGATTTTCTTTCTTTCCTTCTTGGGCTTGGCCTGACATTGGTCAAAACTGAAACCTTTGATTTCGAGGCTACCTCGGAATAAACTGAATCCACGTAACTTTTTTAATTGGGATGCATGCTGTATTTTAAAGAGAAATAAAACGTTTGACTTCGAGGCTACCTTGGACTAAACTCAATACTTATGTAACTATATTGATAATCATGAATGTCGTGTTTCCAGCTTCCAGGCCCTGTCACACCACTTTGGACACCACCAGGCCAAGCGATTCTTCCTTGACAGTAAGTAGTACACACTGACGCTCACCTAACAGTCACAACATTCAAGCCGAACATCCGTCTCTAGGAAAACCAAGTCCTGTAATTGTAGAAGGCCACAGAGCTAAATTTAGCGTTGTCAGCACGAGAAAGCAGAGCTACATCTGCCGCGCGCCGATGTGGGCCTTTAGTCCCCAAAAGAAACCAGTGCCCTTTACGAAATTAACTCTTTAAAAAAAATAACACTGTGCATAGATAGCTATTCCGGGCTGTTCATTTTTGGTACGTGACCAAGTGGATGGATGGTCTTATCCGATGTTATTAAAGTACGACCAGATCGGAGATGGTGAGGAAAAGTGTTTTCACGAAGCGGTTGGGTCTCCAACTGCGATTTCCTCTGAAAAACAATAGCATCCTCACGCTTTCTCTCTGTTTTGCCCCAGGCATCGGTTTGGACCTGGGCTCGATCAAGTCCACAGTGCAGCACTTGGTGGACACGCTCGGCACGGACGCCACAGAACAGCAGTGCGAGGGCGTGTGTCACGGCTTTGTCAGGGGGGACGACGGCGCTCTGCTCCACACATTCTGCACGCCCGTCTGCAGATCGTGAGTACTTGCACACACGTCAATGTGACGTACATGCACACAGATGAAAGTGACGTACATGACAAATGTCAATGTGTCGTACATGCACACAGATGAAAGTGACGTACATGACAAATGTCAATGTGACGTACATGCACACAGATGAAAGTGACGTACATGACAAATGTCAAAGTGACGTACATGCACACAGATGAAAGTGGCGAACATGACAAATGTCAATGTGACGTACATGCACACAGATGAAAGTGACGTACATGACAAATGTCAAAGTGACGTACATGCACACAGATGAAAGTGGCGAACATGACAAATGTCAATGTGACGTACATACACACACATGAAACTGACGTAAATGATCCCATGTCAACGTGACGCACATGTGCACATGTCAAAGTGACGTTCATGGTCACATATGAACGAGACGTACATGCACACAGATACACACACATGGAAGTGACGTACATGCACATAGATGCACACAAGTGAAAATGACGTACATTCACATTTATGCACACACGTAAATGCGACGTACACGCACACAGATGCACACACGTGAAAGATGATGACGTCATATCAGGCTTTTTCTGAAAGTTGAGGCGGCACAGTAACACCCTCCTTTTTCGATCATATTGATTGAAATTTTGATCAACCAATATTCGATGAAGGCCGGACTGTGGGATTGTGTTTCTGTTTGGAATCTTTGAAATTAATTAATGAGTTCAGTCATTCAAAATCTCAAAATTCTATTCAACATTATCGGCAAAGCTTTGTGTTCGTGAAATGCAGTGCGAGTTTGACAGATTGACTTATTGTATTGATTTCGCTTAACGCGACTTGTTTATTTTGCAGATGACCTTCTAATGTATTTAAATGTAATGAATGCCTAGCCGTTAGATGTAACACAAATTGTTTTTTGCAGGGTGCAGTCTTTGACACACGTGTTCCACCTCACTCCCGCCGTCACGTCAGCCCCCGCTAAGCGTAGCATTTTCGACCGTAAGTCTGTTTGTCTGTCTGTCTGTCTGGTCATTTATCTCTCTGTTTGTCTATATGCCCGCATTCATCTCTCTCTCTCTCTCTCTCTCTCTCTCTCTCTCTCTCTCTCTCTCTCTCTCTCTCTCTCTTTCGAGTGGTCTGCCCTTACCACCAGAGAAGGACGCAAATTTCGGAGCTCCGCAACATTTGATGAGTATCTTCTCCTAAGCTACTATTGCCGACCAAAAATGTCACAAACGGGACTGCCACATCGCCTGGAACAGTTCCTGATCAACTTAGTGGACGAAGTTGGGCTATCTTCTTGGAAAATCCAGGGGGAAGGTGACAGTACAACAGTTGTTTTGAGGTTTGCTGGGCCGCCATCAGACCAAGCCAACATAGCTCACTACAGGAAGAAAAGCAGGTCACAAGTAAAGCGTGATGAAACAAGAAGAAAGAACTTCGTGCAACGCAAAGCAGCTGAAGCGGAACAGAACACAGCGTCATCCGCGGTGGAGGCCCCTGTCAACAATAGCCGTGCTTCTTCTACCCAGCACGTGCAGGATGTGCAAACCAGTGTCACTCACGCACCTGCCCACTGTGACACTGCAAGCTCAACCACGTGCGAGAATGTCAACCCTTTGGTGTGTAGTGCTGTGACGTCACAGACAGCAGACGACGGAACCACTACAGCTGAACTGGCAGCAACGGACCGTGAGTTTGAACCAGATGATGTCTACGACTTAGCCTCACACTGCTCAAAGAACGTGCGACTTAGAGAGAAACTGTTAAACAGAAAGAGGAACCGCACTCTCACAAAAGTAGTGTGCGAAAGAAAAGGTGGAAAGAAGACGCTGTTTGCAAGGGGAGACGACTACGTCCTGTGACATACGACTGCGAAACAGCACAGACAACGTCATTCCGAGAAGAGGAGGAAACGCCCCCGTGTGTCCGGCGTCTGCCCCAAGTCGACCGCAACGTCTTTAGAGAAGAAATCGACCATCTCACTACTGACCTTCATGTCGTGTCTACACTGGTACAGTGCTACCTCCGTGCCATGCCAGACTGACTGTTGTCGCTAAACTACAGGGCACACATATTTCATGTGTGTTTGTGACAAACCGCGATCAATATGGAACAATACCGCGATCGATATGGAACAATACCGCGATCGATATGGAACAATACCGCGATCGATATGGAACAATACCGTGTTCGAAACGGAAAAGTTATTTCCCGACTTGGATTACAAGTTGGATGCTTCGGACCGAATCACGATGCATTGTTTTTGTGTAACCAATATGTACACTGATGTTCCTGGATCGTTCGATTACCCAACCCCCCAGCACCCTTTTGCTATAAACAATATGAGTTTTCGCAAATAAACATTCTGATTCTGATTCTGATTCTCTCTCTCTTTCTCTCACTCTCTTTCTCTCTTTCTCTCTCTCTGTCTCTCTTTCTCCTTCCTCTCTCTCTCTCTCGCTCTCTCTCTCTCTTCCTCTCACTCTCTCTCTCTTTCTCTCACTCTCTCTCTCTCTCTCTCTCTCTCTCTCTCTCTCTCTCTCTCTCTCTCTCCCTTTGTCTCAATCTGACCTTGTTTTCCACTAGAATTTCCCCCTTAACCTTCTCCAGCCTTCCCTCAGATGCAAGATGTTGGAACTAATCTTAAGCTGACTAGTTGAGTTTGACATCGTCTTAGGACCAACAATTGGCTTATATCGGGGACAGGTAGGGGTAGTATGATAATTGGGGGGACAAAGCACAAGACAGGCATGGACAATGGACGTATATTATGACCGGTGTTGTTGTTCTGATTAAGCTGGTGGTGCAGTCTTTCAAACTGGGGCTGGGATCGAGAGTTTTGTTGACATTTGTTTGTTGAGTTGAAGGAGGTAAGAAATGACTAATCTAACCTTGAACTGACCTTGACCTTGTCTCAGAGCTGGTCGACATTCAGGCTGTGAAGGACACTGTAGCCAAGCTGGCCGACACGCTGGGAACAGACGCCACAGAACAGCAGTGCGAGGCTGGCTGTCATGCGATCGTGCTGGGAGAGGAGACCGCTCTGGCTCATACTCTCTGCTCACCCATCTGCAAATCGTACGTCTGCTAGATACCTACACGCCCCTCCCTTTACCAACTCCCACCCCCGACCTCTCTCTCCTTCTTCCTCCTTGTCCTCCGTGTCATATTCATTATCATCATTATTCTCCTTCTCCTCCTCCCCCTTCTCATCATCGTTATCCTCCTCCTCCTAATCCTCCTCCTCCTTCTAATTATCATCATCATCATCATCATCATCATCATCATCATCATCGTCGTCGTCGTCGTCGTCGTCGTCCTCCTCCTCCTTTCTCTCCTTCGTCATCGTTTCCTTTCTATCTGTACGTCTTTCTATTAGTCACAACAATGTTTTTCGAGACAGAACCTCAGAGAAGTAAATCGTTCACATGTTCAGATACCTTCTTCTTCTTCCTTCTGTCTTCTTCTTGGTCAGTGTTTCCTTGTTTCTTTGTTTGTTTCTTTGTTTGTTTCTTTCTTTGTTCTTTTTCTGTCTGTCATGCCCAAGTTGTTGGAGATAAAACCGCCCTGGCCCCCACTCTGTATATACTACCATCTACAATTCGTCTGTCTATCAGATGCTTCCTCCTTACGTTACCGTTTGTTTGTTTGTTTCTTTCTTTCTTTCTTGGATGCCCTTGTTCTGAAATAGCCTAACTGCATTCTCTTTATTTATTGTCTTTCTTTCCTTGATGCCCTTGTTCTGAAATAGCCCAACTGTATTCTCTTAATTTATTGTCTTTCTTTCCTTGATGCCCTTGTTCTAAAATAGCCCAACTGTATTATCTTAATTTATTGTCTTTCTTTGATGCCCTTGTTCTGAAATAGCCCAACTGTATTCTCTTTATTTATTGTCTTTCTTTCCTTGATGCCCTTGTTCTGAAATAGCCGAACTGTATTCTCTTTATCTATTGTCTTTCTTTGATGCCATTGTTCTGAAATAGCCCAACTGTATTCTCTTTATTTATTGTCTTTCTTTGATGCCCTTGTTCTGAAATAGCCCAACTGTATTCTCTCAATTTAGTGTCTTTCTTTCTGTTATGCCCTTGTTCTGAAATAGCCCAACTGTATTCTCTTAATTTATTGTCTTTCTTTCCTTGATGCCCTTGTTCTGAAATAGCCCAACTGTATTCTCTTTATTTATTGTCTTTCTTTCTGTTATGCCCTTGTTCTGAAATAGCCCAACTGTATTCTCTTAATGTATTGTCTTTCTTTCTGTTATGCCCTTGTTCTGAAATAGCCCAACTGCTTTCTCTCAATTTAGTGTCTTTCTTTCTGTTATGCCCTTGTTCTGAAATAGCCCAACTGTATTCTCTTAATGTATTATCTTTCTTTGATGCCCTTGTTCTGAAATAGCCCAACTGCATTCTCTTTATTTATTGTCTTTCTTTGATGCCCTTGTTCTGAAATAGCCCAACTGTATTCTCTTAATTTATTGTCTTTCTGTTATGCCCTTGTTCTGAAATAGCCCAACTGTATTCTCTTAATTTATTGTCTTTCTTTGATGCCCTTGTTCTGAAATAGCCCAACTGTATTCTCTTAATTTATTGTCTTTCTGTTATGCCCTTGTTCTGAAATAGCCCAACTGTATTCTCTTAATTTATTGTCTTTCTTTCTGTTATGCCCTTGTTCTGAAATAGCCCAACTGTATTCTCTTAATTTATTGTCTTTCTTTCTGTTATGCCCTTGTTCTGAAATAGCCCAACTGTATTCTCTTAATTTATTGTCTTTCTTTCCTTGATGCCCTTGTTCTGAAATAGCCCAACTGCATTCTCTTTATTTATTGTCTTTCTTTCTGTTATGCCCTTGTTCTGAAATAGCCCAACTGTATTCTCTTAATTTATTGTCTTTCTTTCTGTTATGCCCTTGTTCTGAAATAGCCCAACTGTATTCTCTTAATTTATTGTCTTTCTTTCCTTGATGCCCTTGTTCTGAAATAGCCCAACTGCATTCTCTTTATTTATTGTCTTTCTTTCTGTTATGCCCTTGTTCTGAAATAGCCCAACTGTATTCTCTTAATGTATTGTCTTTCTTTCTGTTATGCCCTTGTTCTGAAATAGCCCAACTGTATTCTCTTAATTTATTGTCTTTCTTTCCTTGATGCCCTTGTTCTGAAATAGCCCAACTGTATTCTCTTAATTTATTGTCTTTCTTTGATGCCCTTGTTCTGAAATAGCCCAACTGTATTCTCTTAATTTATTGTCTTTCTTTGATGCCCTTGTTCTGAAATAGCCCAACTGTATTCTCTTAATTTATTGTCTTTCTTTGATGCCCTTGTTCTGAAATAGCCCAACTGCATTCTCTTTATTTATTGTCTTTCTTTCCTTCCTTCTTGGGCTGGCATGACATTGGTCAAAACTCAAACTTTGGATTTCGAGGCTACCTTGGAATTAACTGAATCCACGTTACTTTTTTAATAGGGATGAATGCTGTATTTTAAAGAGAAATAAAACGTTTGACTTCGAGGCTACCTTGGACTATACGCAATACTTATGTAACTATATTGATAATCATGAATGTCGTGTTTCCAGCTTCCAGGCCCTGTCACACCACTTTGGACACCACCAGGCCAAGCGATTCTTCCTTGACAGTAAGTAGTACACACTGACGCTCACCTAACAGTCACAACATTCAAGCCGAACATCCGTCTCTAGGAAAACCAAGTCCTGTAATAGTAGAAGGCCACAGAGCTAAATTTAGCGTTGTCAGCACGAGAAAGCAGAGCTACATCTGCCGCGCGCCGATGTTGGCCTTTAGTCCCCAAAAGAAACCAGTGCCTTTTACGAAATTAACTCTTTAAAAAAATAACACTGTGCACAGATAGCTATTCCGGGCTGTTCATTGTTGGTATGTGACCAAGTGGATGGATGGTCTTGTCCGATGTTAAAGTATGACCAGATCGGAGATGGTGAGGAAAAGTGTTTTCACGGAGCGGTTGGGTCTCTAACTGCGATTTCCTCTGAAAAACAAAAGCATCCTCACGCTTTCTCTCTGTTTTCCCCCAGCCTTCGGTGTCGACCTGAACGTGATCAAGGCCACAGTGCAGCACGTGCTGGACACGCTCGGCACGGACGCCACAGAACAGCAGTGCGAGGGCGTGTGTCACGGCTTTGTCAAGGGGGACGACGGCGCTCTGCTCCACACATTCTGCACGCCCGTCTGCAGATCGTGAGTGCTTGCACACACGTGAAAGTGACGTACACGCACACAGATGCACACACGTGAAAGATGATGACGTCATATCAGGCTTTTTCTGAAAGTTGAGGTGGCTCAGTTACACTCTCATTTTTCGATCATATTGATTGAAATGTTGGTCAACTAGTATTCGACGAAGCTATGGGATTGCATTTCAGTTTGAAAGCTTTAAAATTAATCAATGAGTTTAGTCATTCAAAATCTCAAAATTCTATTCAACATTATCGGAAAAGCATTTGCCTCCGTGAAATGCAGTGCGTTCAGTATCATTCTGCGAGTTTGACAAATTGACTTATTGTATTGATTTCGCTTAAAGCGACTTGTTTATTTTTCAGATGACCTTCTAATGTAGCCCTATTTAAATGTAATGAATACCAAGCCGTTAGATGTAACACGAATTGTTTTTTGCAGGGTGCAGTCTTTGACACACGTGTTCCACCTCACTCCCGCCGTCACGTCAGCCCCCGCTAGGCGTAGCATTTTCGACCGTAAGTCTGTTTGTATGTCTGTCAGTCCGGTCATTTATCTCTCTGTTTGCTATATGTCCGCCTTCATCTCTCTCTCTCTCTCTCTCTCTCTCTCTCTCTCTCTCTCTCTCTCTCTCTCTCTCTCTCTCTCTCTCTCTCTCTCTCTCAAAAAAAAAAATGAAAAAAAGAAATTAATACGTTTTGATTCCTACGAGTGGCAAGTTTTAACCGATCTTTTCAACACATTTCTGAATGATCAATGCCTAAAAAATCCTCATGAGTAAAAGATGAATAAAATGCGTTTGCTTGCTTATTTCGATACCCGTGTTAAGATCAGAGTCGACCCAACTCCTCACGTGAAATGCTTAAAGTCCGGGCAGATGTTTCACCACTAATGCCTCTTTCTCGACTCGACCTTCCGACGTAAAATGTTCGCACGAACCTATCTTTCACCTTGACATTGACCTTGACCAATGTACCATATTTTCACCTTGACATTAACCTTGACCAATGTACCATATTTTCACCTTGACATTAACCTTGACCAATGTACCCTATTTTCACCTTGACATTAACCTTGACCAATGTACCATATTTTCACCTTGACATTAACCTTGACCAATGTACCCTATTTTCACCTTGACATTAACCTTGACCAAAGTACCATATTTTCACTGGTAATACCTTCTTGTCGAACCTCCACGCGAATATAAAGCTTCAAGGACTAACTTTACCTTGAACTTGACTTTGGCTAGGCCTGTTAACCTTGTTTTCCATCAGTTTTGCCCAATTAAGCCTCAAATTAATTGGGAAAAGTCGACTTCGCGAAGCTGGCTGTAAAAAGCTAAGGCACTGAGTTTTTGGTATTCACGAAGTCGACTTCGTGCCCAATTCAGGACGGCCATTGGCCATCTCCAGTCTTCCCTCAGATGAAAAGATGTCAAGACTAATCTAACCTTGCAATGTCCTTGACCTTGTCTCAGAGCTGGTTGACATTCAGGCTGTGAAGGACACCATAGTCAAGCTGTCATGACTAATCTGACCTTGCAATGTCCTTGACCTTGTCTCAGAGCTGGTCGACATTCAGGCTGTGAAGGACACTGTAGCCAAGCTGGCCGACACGCTGGGAACAGACGCCACAGAACAGCAGTGCGAGGCTGGCTGTCACGCCATCGTGCTGGGAGAGGAGACCGCTCTGGCTCATACTCTCTGCACCCCCGTCTGCAAATCGTACGTCTGCTAGATACCTACACGCCCCTCCCGTTGTTGTTCAGATACCTTCTTCTTCCTTCTTTCTTCTTCTTGGTCTGTCTTTCTCTCGTTCTTTCTGTCTGTCCCTCTTTCCTTGTAATGTCTGTCACGCACAAGTTGTTGGAAATAAAAGCACCCTCACCCCCAGCCCTCTGTGTACCTTATCCACTGTTCGTATGTTCATTATAGACCTTCTCCTCCGATTCCTGTCTGTTTCTTTATTTCTTCCAACTCTTTTTTTGTCACTTTGTTTGTTTCTTTCTTTATTTGAGTCCATCTTTCTTCTTTTCTTTCTTTCGTTCTTTCTTCATCGTTGGCGCCCTTGTTCTTTAAGATATAACAGCCCTACTGTATTCTCTCAATTCGTCTCCTGTCGTTCCTTCTTTGTTGGGCTTTGCCTGACATTGATGAGAACGAAACCTTAACCCCTTTACTGACGGGCGTAGTGGCCTAGTGGATAAGACGCCGGCCTCCCATGCGGAAGGTCGCGGGTTACAATCCCGGCTGCGCCGGGTTGGTAAAGGGTGGAGAATTGTCCGATCTCCCAGGTCAACTTATGTGCATACCTACTAGTGTCTTATCCCCGTTCGTGTGTACACACAAGCAGAAGACCAAATGCGAACGAAAAAGATCCTGTAATCCATGTCAAAGTTTGGTGGGTTATAGAAACACGAAAATACCCAGCATGCTTCCCCCAAAATCGGCGTATGGCTGCCTGAATGGCGGGATAAAAACGGTCATATATGTGAAAGATCGTGGGAGTTTGAGCCCATGAACGAAGAAGAGGCTCCCAATCTCTGCCAACATACCTATGAGGTGCGTGTGGTGCCATGATGACATTAATACATTACTCTGACAAGGGAAGCAGCCACTGTGTGTTGCCATGACGACAACATTAATACATTACTCTGACACGGGAAGCAGCCATTGTGTGTTGCCATGACGACAACATTAATACATTACTCTGACACGGGAAGCAGCCACTGTGTGTTGCCATGACGACAACATTAATACATTACTCTGACAAGGGAAGCAGCCACTGTGTGTTGCCATGACGACAACATTAATACATTACTCTGACACGGGAAGCAGCCACTGTATGTTGCCATGACGACAACATTAATACATTACTCTGACAAGGGAAGCAGCCACTGTGTGTTGCCATGACGACAACATTAATACATTACTCTGACACGGGAAGCAGCCACTGTGTGTTGCCATGACGACAACATTAATACATTACTCTGAAAGGGGAAGCAGCCACAGTATGTTGCCATGACGACAACATTCATGCATTACTCTGACACGGGAAGCAGCCACTGTGTGTTGCCATGACGACAACATGCATGCATTACTCTGACCGGGAAGCAGCCACTGTATGTTGCCCTTTGAATTGCAGTAAGATCATTTTTACATTTAGTCAAGTTTTGACTAAATGTTTTAACATCGAGGGGGAATCGAAACGAGGGTCGTGGTGTATGTGTGTGCGTGTGTGCGTGCGTGTGTGCGTGCGTGTAGAGCGATTCAGACCAAACTACTGGACCGATCTGTATGAAATTTGACATGAGAGTTCCTGGGTATGATATCCCCGAACGGTTTTTTTTCCTTTTTTTAATAAATGTCTTTGATGACGTCATATCCGGCTTTTCGTGAAAGTTGAGGCGGCACTGTCACGCTCTCATTTTTCAACCAAATTGGTTTAAATTTTGATCAAGTAGTCTTCGACGAAGCCCGGACTTTGGTATTGCATTTCAGCTTGGTGGCTTAAAAATTAATTAATGACTTTGGTCATTAAAAATCTGAAAATTGTAAAAAAAAATTTTTTTTTCTAAAACGATCCAAATTTACGTTCATCTTATTCTCCATCATTTGCTGATTCCAAAAACATATAAATATGTTATATTCGGATTAAAAACAAGCTCTGAAAATTAAATATATAAAAATTATTATCAAAATTATGTTTTTGAAATCAATTTAAAAACACTTTCATCTTATTTCTTGTCGGTTCCTGATTCCAAAAACATATAGATATGATATGTTTGGATTCAAAACACGCTCAGAAAGTTAAAACGAAGAGAGGTACAGAAAAGCTTGCTATCCTTCCCAGCGCAACTACTACCCCGCTCTTCTTGTCAATTTCACTGCCTATGCCGTGAGCGGTGGACTGACGATGCTACGAGTATACGGTCTTGCTGCGTTGCATTGCGTTCAGTTTCATTCTGTGAGTTCGACAGCTACTTGACTAAATGTTGTATTTTCGCCTTACGCGACTTGTTTAATAACTACAATCTTACGGCAGTAAAGGGGTTAGGGCCTTGATTTTGAGGCTGCCGTGGAATAAACTGAATACCTAACTGTCAGGCATGAATGTTGTTGGTTTGGTTTTTTCAGCTTCCAGGCCCTGTCACACCACTTTGGACACCACCAGGCCAAGCGATTCTTCCTCGACGGTAAGTTCCTATTCCAGTGTTGTTGTTGTTGTTGTTGTTGTTTTAAATCTCAGGAGAAATTCAAATTCAGGGAAATTTAAACATTATTTTGAATCAAAGTGGTCCTTAACTGAGCCCGAAGTCGACTTCGCAAAGTTTTGGCGAAATCTTGTTTCCGAAAACTCAGTGCTAAAGCTCCCTCCTTCCCCGCCAGCTAGTGCTAAAGCTCCGTGCTCCCCCGCCAGCTAGTGCTAAAGCTCCCTCCTCCCCCGCCAGCTAGTGCTAAAGCTCCCTCCTCCCCCGCCAGCTAGTGCTAAAGCTCCCTCCTCCCCCGCCAGCTAGTGCTAAAGCTCCGTGCTCCCCCGCCAGCTAGTGCTAAAGCTCCCTCCTCCCCCGCCAGCTAGTGCTAAAGCTCCGTGCTCCCCCGCCAGCTAGTGCTAAAGCTCCGTGCTCCCCCGCCAGCTAGTGCTAAAGCTCCGTGCTCCCCCGCCAGCTAGTGCTAAAGCTCCGTGCTCCCCCGCCAGCTAGTGCTAAAGCTCCGTGCTCCCCCGCCAGCTAGTGCTAAAGCTCCGTGCTCCCCCGCCAGCTAGTGCTAAAGCTCCGTGCTCCCCCGCCAGCTAGTGCTAAAGCTCCGTGCTCCCCCACCAGCTAGTGCTAAAGCTCCGTGCTCCCCCGCCAGCTAGTGCTAAAGCTCCGTGCTCCCCCGCCAGCTAGTGCTAAAGCTCCGTGCTCCCCCGCCAGCTAGTGCTAAAGCTCCGTGCTCCCCCGCCAGCTAGTGCTAAAGCTCCGTGCTCCCCCGCCAGCTAGTGCTAAAGCTCCGTGCTCCCCCCGCCAGCTAGTGCTAAAGCTCCCTCCTTCCCCGCCAGCTTCGCGAAGCGTACTTTGCGAAGTCGACTTCGCCCGATGAAGGACAGGCTTCAAGGCGGTCCTTATTTGAGCACGCAGAAGACTTCACAAAGTCTTTTTTTTTACCGAAAACGCAGTGCTAAAGATCCATGCGGCAAGCTTCGCAAAGTCTTTTTTTACCGAAAACGCAGTGCTAAAGATCCATGCGGCAAGCTTCACAAAGTCTTTTTCTACCGAAAACTCCGTGCTAAAGATCCATGCGGCAAGCTTCACAAAGTCTTTTTTTACCGAAAACGCAGTGCTAAAGATCCATGCGGCAAGCTTCACAAAGTCTTTTTTTACCGAAAACGCAGTGCTAAAGATCCATGCGGCAAGCTTCACAAAGTCTTTTTTTTACCGAAAACGCAGTGCTAAAGATCCATGCGGCAAGCTTCACAAAGTCTTTTTCTACCGAAAACTCCGTGCTAAAGATCCATGCGGCAAGCTTCACAAAGTCTTTTTACCGAAAACGCAGTGCTAAAGATCCATGCGGCAAGCTTCACAAAGTCTTTTTTTTACCGAAAACGCAGTGCTAAAGATTCATGCGGCAAGCTTCACAAAGTCTTTTTACCGAAAACGCAGTGCTAAAGATCCATGCGGCAAGCTTCGCAAAGTCTTTTTTTACCGAAAACGCAGTGCTAAAGATCCATGCGGCAAGCTTCACAAAGTCTTTTTTTACCGAAAACGCAGTGCTAAAGATCCATGCGGCAAGCTTCACAAAGTCTTTTTTTACCGAAAACTCCGTGCTAAAGATCCATGCGGCAAGCTTCACAAAGTCTTTTTTTACCGAAAACGCAGTGCTAAAGATCCATGCGGCAAGCTTCACAAAGTCTTTTTTTACCGAAAACGCAGTGCTAAAGATCCATGCGGCAAGCTTCACAAAGTCTTTTTCTACCGAAAACTCCGTGCTAAAGATCCATGCGGCAAGCTTCACAAAGTCTTTTTTTACCGAAAACGCAGTGCTAAAGATCCATGCGGCAAGCTTCACAAAGTGTACTTTGCGTAGTCGACTTCGCCAAGTTCAGAACAGGCTTCAGGGTTTTTGAAATAAAATGTGCCTCGCCTTGCCTTGCAAGGACACAGTCACACTACCAATACAAGAGGAAGTACAAAGAGGAGAAGGAAAGAAGTGGGGAGGAAGTCACTGAAACATGTACACAACCAAAATAAATACCCCAAAAAGAGAAAGTGAAGAAGAAGTAGACAGGAACAAGGAAGAAGAAGTAGGACTTGGATAAAAAGAGGGGAAATGGTCCTGAAAGCGTGATTAAACACTCAGTGCATCGGAGCGTATGGACAGGGTCAAAAATGCACAAGAGGTCTACCCTTGCTCTGTCGTTTGTTTGCAAATCCATAACCTACAAATGATCGCGTACCACTCGGCCACCCAGACTGCAATGTGTGTCGTGTTGTGTTTCACACCTGATTGACCTGAGCGTCGTGATTGTTTGAATGATTGATTGATTGATTGATTAGATGAGTAGATGGGTTGATAGAAGAACGAACGGATGCGTCGGTAATTGATTGATTGATTTATTAGGAGAGAGAGAGAGAGAGAGAGAGAGAGAGAGAGAGAGAGAGAGAGAGAGAGAGAGAGAGAGAGAGAGAGAGAGAGGGAGAGAGCGAGCGAGCGAGACAGAAACAGAGAGAGAGAGAGTTCAAATTGTTTACCACTGTGTCCCCCAGCTATCGGCCTTGACCTTGGCGCTATCAAGGACACCGTGCAGCACCTGGTGGACAACCTGGCCACTGACGCCAACGAGCAGCAGTGTGAGGGCGTGTGTCACGGCTTCGTCAAGGGCGACGACGGCGCTCTACTCCACACTTTCTGCACGCCCGTCTGCAAATCGTAAGTCACTTTCACACATCGTCTGCAAATCTTCAGTCACTCTTTCACACACCGTCTGCAGATTGTAAGTCACTTTAACACATCGTCTGCAGATCGTCATTCACTTTCACACATCGTCTGCAAATCTTAAGTCACTTTCACACACCGTCTTCAGATTGTAAGTCACTTTCACACACCGTCTGCAGATTGTAAGTCACGTTCACACACCGTCTGCAGATTGTAAGTCACTTTCACACACCGTCAGCAGATTGTAAGTTACTTTCACACACCCTCTGCAGATTGTAAGTCACTTTCACACACCGTCTGCAGATTGTAAGGCCCTTTCACACACCCTCTGCAGATTGTAAGTCACTTTCACACACCGTCTGCAGATTGTAAGTCCGACTTTCACACACCGTCTGCAGATTGTAAGTCACTGTCGTTGCATTATGTACCATCGCGATATCTTCTCTATCTCATCTGTCGATCGTCAGTAAAAATGTTCGCACTGACAGAAAAGAGAAATTTCGATATAAGCGAGAATCTACCATGCAGAGGATTCATACATGCGTTTCAACGACACCATACGATGTGGTAATTATGATTTGATATCGTTTGACCTTAAAACTGACCTTCATTCTCTGGCCACAGGTTCCAGTCTCTGGTGCACATGTTCAACATTTCCCCCAACCACATTGTGGCCTCCACAGCTGCTCCCGCTACCGTCTAAGCGACGTTGATCTTCGTAAGTGAAGCACACTTATGATGGCTCAGAATTGGTGTCGAGAATTGTGACACAAAGTGATTTACTGAAAATATCTATATGCTAGCTGATCGATCGGTGATATTTTTTTTTTGTAATCAACCAATACAAGTTTCAGAGAAATCAGACCCTTTACTGGGCACATAGTGGAAAAAAGAGTGCGCATGTGCTGTTCTTAATGTTCTGTGAAAAATTAAACGTTCAATTTACTAAATATTCTTGGGTTTTTTATTCGTAATGTTGGATTGCTAGCAGTCTATCTTTTTTTTTTAGATTTAAACTCTGGTATGCTTCTTGTTTCAGGATGCATACTGTGAACAACATGCTTCGTACCGACTCTCTTCTGCAAGATATTTTGGATCATTTTTGAGATCACGGACTTGTTATTCTATTACAATAAAGTTACATACTGTACTCTTGACCGGCTCTGTTCATGGTCTGCGTGTGTGTGCGAGTGTGTGTGTGTGTGTGTGTGTGTGTGTGTGTGTGTGTGTTTGTGTCTGTGTGTGCGTGCGTGTGTGTGTGCGAGTGTGTGTGTGTGCGAGTGTGTGTGTGTGGGGGGGGGGCGTCTGTCAGTCTGTATGTATGTATACGTATGTATTTACGTATGTATGTATGTATGTATGTATGTATGTATGTAAATATGTATGTATGTATGTATGTATGTATGTCCGCGTCTTTATCAGTAGCCTATCTCTCAGTACATTATGGAACACGATTTTTTTTTCGTTCATGGGCTGAAACTCCCACGGCTTTTACGTGTATGGCCGTTTTTACCCCGCCATTTAGGCAGCCATACGCCGCTTTCGGAGGAAGCATGCTGGGTATTTTCGTGTTTCTATAACCCACCGAATTCTGACATGGATTACAGGATCTTTTTCGTGCGCACTTGGTCTTGTGCTTGCGTGTACACACGGGGGTGTTCGGACACCGAGGAGAGTCTGCACACAAAGTTGACTCTGAGAAATAAATCTCTCGCCGAACGTGGGGACGAACTCACGCTGACAGCGCCCAACTGGATACAAATCCAGCGCGCTACCGACTGAGCTACATCCCCGCCCATGGAACACGATGAGTTGCATGAAGACGACAACTGACAATGCATTATAGTTGCCAGGAAAACAAGGAATAGTAATCACAAAAAGTCCACGTTGGCAATTTTTTTTTAATTCACGATTTTTATTGTCGATTCTGGTAATAAAACCCCAATATAAAATACCTTGCAATTGATTTTTTGACTTCTGCTAAACATGCAAATATTGTGACCACACACAAAAATGAAATATGCAAAACAATCTCTTCATAGAAGAATTGTTTTCTAATTTGCAACCCGGCAAGCAACTCAACACACACACACACACACACGCACACGCACACATGTAAACGGCACGCACTAGCACATACAAACACACACACACCCACACCCACACATACAAACACACAAACACACACACACATACATACATACACACACACTGGCACACACACACACACACGTGCACACACACACACACACACACACACACACACACACACACACACACACTCACATACATGCACCCACGCAAACACAAACACTGACATAATCACAACACGCTTGCACAAGCCTGAACGGAAAAAAACGTGCAACAGATTCATACCGTAGGCCTTCCCCCTCCCCCCTGATACCCTTCCCCTATCCCCCCCCCCCCCCTCTCTCTCTCTCTCTCTCTCTCTCTCTCTCTCTCTCTCTCTCTCTCCTCACTCCAAAAGCCTATCTCGGTCAAGAAAATGAACTGAACAAACAACAACTTGAGGTAATTTCTTTTTTTAACGAGTAAAAACTATCCTTATCAATGGAAAATACTGGAAACACAGATATGGAAACAATAGAAAGAGTTCACCACGAACATTGTGTTTTGTGGAACTGCATACATAAAGAAGATAAAGACATAAATGGGGGCCGAATAGTTGTTCCCCATTTTTTTTCCCAGCAGAAAGTAAATGTTTTCTTTCTTGCTTCGTGTTGTGTTCTGTTGAATTAAAACTTTCAGTGACAGTACAAATATTAAAAGATAAGGGCAAAGTAGTTTTGCGTCAGCAAAGTAAAACGTTCGTACGAAATGTCCACTGTCGAGGGGAATAAACTGCTCGAGCTAGGGGTGGAGTTATTTATTCGTAAGGAGAGTACATTTTTTGAACGAAATATTTACGGCGAGGTACCGACTCGCCCCCTCCTATCTCGCCCCCGCCTGTCAGGGGTGTCAACTCACCGCGGCGTGCAATGGCAACTCGCCTCCGTATATTCCATGAAATGAAAATAATCATCTTCATATTTTTATGGGGGCGAGGACGCCCCCATTCTATACGGATAGTTTCGAGGTTGACCATGGGCAGCGCCATTTTGTTGTGAAATACGTCATCAGTTTGTGTACACAGGAAGTTGTGACATCCGTCACCCTATGGGAGGGGTGACGTCAAAATTGGTCATCACAGAGTTTGTGTAACACAGGAAGTTGTGAAATACGTCACCCTATGGGAGGGGTGACGTCAAAATTGTTCAACAAAAACATGATATGTCGCATTGTGCAGGGTCAACTGCAACAAACTCAAACCGAGCCATTCATACCTAGCTGTATTTGAGTGACTTATATACCCGACATTTTTATTTCTTATTTTTAGCACAGGTGTAGGAAAAATCATGAACCAAAATGTTATTTATTTTCTAATTTAACATTTTTTTTACAAATATGACCATGGTCTTTTAAACATACAGTGACATTAAACATTGTTATGTTAAAAAAAAGAAAAAAGAAAAAAAGCTTTTGTGCACAAATCAGAAAATACATTGTACATTTTACCTACAGGCCAAACCGTGAGTGTCTGTGGCAAAGCCCGACCCAGGAAATTGCACTGATTTTATATTTAGATCAAAGGGAAATTGTCAAGAACAGGCGCTTGCATTTGGATGTGTCCAATGATAGTAGGTTTGGTTGTGATCAATCAGAATAATGTAGGAATAAAAATGTATGACAGTTTAGTATGATGACATGTAATTCACATATGCTGAAATATGATATTATACATCATGTAATATTATTATGGCTGTTGCCATGACCATGAAACCCAACAAAGGTTTAATGTAATGTAATTCAAAATACCAAAACCGAGCACCTATTAATCTCGTCTTTGCGCGTGAAGATTGAGGCCGTCTGCCAGTAGCGGTTAGGTCATACAGTGGAACCCCTCTCTAGCGACCTTTAAAATGTTGACAAAAATCGGTCCTTGTGGAGGGGGGTCCTTACAGAGGGAGGGGGGCGGAGTCAGGGGGCCACAAAGAAAGTCAGATTTAAAAAAAAAAAAAGAAAACAGAGAAGTTTGAGTTGCTGACGACCGTTCCCTCTGAAAGCAAACTGCTTCGATTTCATGTTTGTCCTTGGTGTCCACCAGTTCTGGTGCATGTACTACCCTGGCCAAGTTTCCTCTCAAGACATCAAAGAGACCGCCCCAGTATACTCTACAGCCTCTGGGCGAACCACCTCTCATAGCTAAAACTGGGTCAATGACCCCTGGGAAGAAGGTCAGTGTCGATAAAATTTTACTCCTAGGCCTGCGGCCAGGGGGGGGGGGGGGGAGTATACCGGTACCATTTGAGAATCAGACCAAATGAGAATTGAACCATTTGAGAACATCCTTTTTTTTCAATCACTACATCGAAGGCCTGCGGCCCGGGGTTCACATGGGTTGGTTTGTTTGTTTGTTTCAAACCCACACCCATATACACACATTTCCCATTTAAACCATTTGTCGGCCCCCTGTCGATATTTATCGACTAAGTTCCTTGTTACGTTTATCGATCAGAACAAGTTAAAAACAGGTCAGTCAAACAAAAACATCATGTCAAAGTCCCTGGCAGAAGAATGAGAGATGACCTAATCAAAATGTATACAATTTTTAGAACAACTGACTTGGTCAGTGTAGGCTACGTTGACCCTGGACGTATTTTCTCACTTCCAAAGTTGTAGTGCACGGGAAGGAATTCACAAAGAAATATTATTAGAGCACTGTAAAACTAACAACAGAACAAGCACGTCCAGTAACAGGGCGGTAGCACCGTTCTGGAATCCACTCCCAGATACGTTCAAATTTGCACCAAGCACTAACAGTTTTAAAAATCTCCTGGACAAGTCCACAAAATTATAACTAATGAGAAAGATTCGTCGCCTGATATGACCGTGCTTTGACAAGTGAAGAAATTAAACTCCAACTGTAGAGGGCCCCAAATGGGGGGTATCATCACGATCACGGGAAGGGAAATTTTAGCTTTCACGATCACAGTTACCTTGATTTTTGTTTTCACGATCACGAACACCTTGACGAATAGAGGATCATAGAGTGATACAGCTGTGAAAAATGTACGTTGAAAATTAAATGCTTTGCAATAATGCCCAACACGATCACGAAAACAAATGACGATCACGATCACGAGACTTGATTTTTTTTGTCATCACGGATCACGGGCAAAGTCCCATCACGATCACAGAAATGGAAATTTCGGCAATCACGGTCACAGAAAGGTCAAAAAACGCCAATCACGATCACGATTTTAAACCCTTTGGGGCCCTCACTGTACGCAACCAAAGTCAGTAAATGAAGCGTCAAATGTCTAATCACTGACTGTTCAAATATAGAAAGTGCTTTTTATTACATACAACCCTCAGTCTCACTGTTCTGTCTCCGACAGTATTTTTAATCTTCTTTTAATTTCGTTTCGTTTATTCCAGTTGAAAGAATATGTACTTCTAGAAGTATAAGGGAGATCATTGTGCTTTGTAAATTTTTACTTAGTAGTTTCCCCTGAATCTGTCCTTGCCGGGACGGTTTCTCTCTTCCTCTCTTTAAAGAGGTCTGGTGGCCCACGAAGTGTGAGTAATTTTCATTTCTTTTAATAAAGGATCCGACTCTAGTATGATTTACATTGTTTTTGAGGTTGTAATCGTTTGTGTGATCGCTCTTGACACACATTTTTTGGTAGAGTAAGATTTGCAGTCTTCCACGTGGTTGTCGAGCTATTCCGCCATTTTTTCCTTGTTGTAGATCTGGTTTAGTTTTTTGAGTTTGTGATTTTGTTCATTTGAGAGTGTTGTTAGTGTTGTTGTAGGAATTATAGTAAAAGTAAGAAGCGTGCCGACTTCGGTCGATGTAGTGTTTTCTTGGTTTTAAGTTATGGTAAAAGAAAACGACTCGGAACGAAGGCCCCAGTGCTTCAGTTGTGTGCTTGGATAATTCGATTTTTTGTGTACCCCATTTGCCACCAAGCGTTGGTTTTTTTGGTCGCGACTGCGGTGGTTTAGAGGTTGCGATTTTGTGTTTTGATTCTTTTCATATTAGTTTGTACTTTTTCTTATGGTTTCTTTTGTTTACATATGTTTCAGTTTTTTACCGTCTTCACTTCACTTTACTTTACAATAAAGAATCTTGGTAAAACTATCTGGGGCGTGAGCGCAAGAATCCGCGAGCCAGAATAGTAAGAAAACTTCGCCACTATGATGTCTCAAGAAAAGACTGCTCGAGCCCGAACTCTCTCCGTCACCAACCAACGACTGGCAGAGGTGGAACTCGAACTGCAGATTGTAGAGGAACAGTACCAGCTGGCAAAAAGGAAAGCCTGCCTTACCAAGGAGCTGGCGGAGCTGAGCGCCCTCAGGCTGAGGGACGAGCCCAGCCTCCACACTGTTCAAAGAACGATCAAGAAAGAGCCCGCCCCCCAGGACTACTCCACGTCCACCACGCACGGACGTCGATGGCACGAGCCAAGATTGTCGAACGACGATGCCTACAGCCAGCTGTCTAACGCATCATCTCCCACTCTTTCCAGAGCCTCTTCCCGCCTCAATACACAGGGATCTGCAGTTGGACCCAGGCAGAACCACACGTCCCTACCAGTCCAGTCATCACATGACGCTGCCTCATTGTTTTGGATGAAGCGGGATCTCTTGACTCATCGATTGACTCCGTTCGATGAACGCCCGGAGTCATTCCACGTTTGGAAAGACTGTTTTACATCCATCATGCTCGACTTGGATGTCTCTCCTGCCGAGGAGCTGGACCTCCTGGCCAAGTACCTTGGACCAGAGTCCAAGAGGTATGCCCAGAGCCTGAGGTCTGCCAACATCGGGAATCCTCAGAGAGGACTCCAACTCCTCTGGAAGCGCCTGGACGAGCGGTTTGGCTCACCTGAGCTCATTGAGGCATGCCTGAAGGCAAGGCTGGAGGAGTTTCCACCTATCTCTAAAGATCAGCGCAGCCTCTACGAGTTGAGCGACCTCCTCGAAGAAATCTTGTCAGCCAAGATGAACCCTGTCCTCGCCCCTCTGTTTGCCCTTTACGACTCGTCTACAGGGGTCAACATGGTGGTACGGAAGCTTCCTCACCACCTCAGACAGAAGTGGGTCATGCGCGCAGCGACATACAAAAGCAATCACCACGTTCCATTCCCCCCCTTTGAGTTTTTTGTGGACTTCGTTAAAACTTGCGCCACAATTCAGAACGACCCGGCCTTCAATTTGGAGAATGACAAAAAAGCCAAGCCAGTGCTATCCAGAAAGACCAACCTTGAAGCAAAACCCGAGTTTTGCCCAATCCACACAACCGCAAGGCACTCTTTGCTGGAGTGTAAAGGCTTCGCAGCAAAATCACTTAGTGAGAAGAAAGCAACCCTGAAAGAGAAAGGAGTGTGCTACAGATGCCTTTCTTCCACCAGCCACAGGGCAAAGGACTGCAATATGTCGGTCAAGTGTAGTGTCTGCTCTGGAAGGCACCACACCACCATGCATCAGGACAGACCATCAGCATCCCTGGATCCCATCGAAAAGCATGGCGGGGAGGTGTCTGCAAAGTGCACCACCTTGTGCAAAGGGGGTCACCTGAGCAGATCCTGCGGTAAGGTGGTGAAGGTCAAAGTTTTTCCCCCTGAAAAGACCAAGGGGATCCAAGTTTACGCGATCTTGGATGACCAAAGCAATGCCTCCCTGGCAACGCCGGAGCTGATGGATCAGCTAGGCTCGTCCCCCAGTGAAATTGAATATCAGCTAACGTCCTGCGGCGGAACACAAGCGATGAGTGGTCGTCAGCTCCGGAACATCACTGTCCAGTCCACTGACGGAAGGTCCTTGACCTTGCCCCACGTACTTGAATGCGACACCATTCCAAACGATCGATCAGAAATCCCTTCTTCTGAAGTGGCCCAACATCATGACCATCTCAAACGCATAAGGAAAAGAATCCCTCCTCTTGACCAACAAATCCCCATCGCACTGCTAATTGGACGGGACCTCCCTGAAGCCCACCACGTGCTGGAGCAAATTGTTGGCCCACCGAAATCGCCATTTGCACAGCGACTGCCTCTTGGCTGGGTAATCATCGGGGATGTGTGCCTCAACAAAGTCCACAAACCATCGACCATCAGAGTTGCCAAGACGAGCGTCATTGATGGAAGAAGGACCATTTTTGAACCTTGCCCGTTCAACTTGAAGGTTGACGTCGCCAAAAATGTCGGAGCTGAAGTTTTCCAGCGAACACCAGAAGATGACAAGGTTGGGCTGTCCGTGGAGGACAAAGCATTTTTGGCTCTCATGGATGAGAAATTCAAGCAAAATGAAGAAAGGCGTTGGTCGGCTCCTCTTCCCCTGAGATCGGAAAAACCAATCCCCACCTGCAACCGGTCCCAAGCTGTCAGTCGTGCCAAGGCCTTGGAGGCATCACTGAAGAAGAATCCCGTAAAAAGAGAACACTTCTTCCAGTTTATGGAGAAGATCCTGAAGAGTGGCTCCGCTGAAGAGGTCCCCCAGGGTAAAGCTGGACACTGCTGGTACCTTCCACTTTTCGGAGTGTACCACCCCAAAAAACCTGACAAACTCCGCGGTGTATTTGACTCGTCAGCGACCTTCGAAGGCGTCTCTCTGAACTCGCTGCTGCTGTCTGGGCCAGACTTGACAAACAGCCTCCTTGGCATTCTGCTGAGGTTCCGCAGAGATGCAGTGGCAATAGCTGGGGACATAGAACAGATGTTCTACCAGTTTTTCGTTGACCAAGAACACAGAGATCTCCTACGCTTCTTTTGGTACCGAGGCAACAACTTTGACGCACCCCTCGTGGAACACAGGATGTGTGTCCATGTCTTTGGCAACAGTCCATCTCCAGCGGTTGCTACCTACGGCCTCCGGAAGAGCATTGCCCACAGTGCGCCAGATGTGAAGAAGTTCGTCGAGCGGGACTTCTATGTTGACGACGGGATCACCTCCGTTCCTGAAGTTGATCAAGCTGTCCACCTCATGCAGCGTACGCAAAGAGAGCTTCAAAAAAACGGCGGGATCAATCTCCACAAGGTTGTTTCAAATAGCAGGAGTGTTTTGGCAGCCTTTCCCAGAGAAGAACTGTCCACAGAGCTGCAAAACCTCCAGCCTACTGACCCCTTACCAACTCATGGATGTTTGGGTTTGAGCTGGAACTTGGAAAGAGATACATTTGACATTTCCCCCCAGGTTTCCAATGGAGATTTTTCTCGAAGAGGGGTCTTATCCACCATCAACGGGATTTATGACCCTCTTGGTTTCCTCGCTCCAGCAACCATCAGTGGCAAGATTTTCCTGCGAGAGGTGTCTCCAGATGGCAAGGCCTGGGACAAACCCATCCCGGACAACTTCCGCCACCGTTGGGAGCTGTGGAAACAGTCCCTCCAAGACATCAAAGGGCTCGAAACACCTCGCATGTTTCTTCCAACATCCCTTACCCAGTCACCCGATGCTAAATACCACGTCTTCTGCGATGCTTCAGAGAAGGCTATCTCTTCGGTGGCCTACGTTCAGGTGCCCCATGAACAAGGCTTTCACCTTGGGTTTGTGATGGGAAAAGCCAAACTTGCCCCATTTAGCGGCCACACCATCCCTCGCCTGGAGCTCTGCAGTGCGGTTCTTGCCACAGAGATATGGCAGTTGATTGAACAAGAGCTTGATTTGAGTTCGCCCACTGTGACTTTCTACACTGACAGCAACGTCGTGCTCGGTTACATCAAGAATGAGAAGAGACGTTTCTTCACATACGTCACTAACAGAGTAGAGAGGATCAGGCGATTGACATCCCCAGACCAGTGGCATCATGTGCCCACCAACCTCAACCCTGCCGACGCGGCAACAAGGAGTTCACCGGAGAACCTGGGTCAGAAACTGCAGGTCTGGCTTGGCGGCCCTAGTGAGTTCCTACAAAATAGACCCACACCCGTCGATCTACAAACCTTCCCATTAATCTCACCTGATGCTGACAAGGAGATTAGACCACAGGTCTGCAAGACCGAAGTATCTTCCAAAACTCAACCCTCAACCCTCTTATCCCGGTTTGAAAAGTTTTCGGAGTGGACTGCATTGGTGAGAGCCTTCAGTACTCTCAAGCACATCAGCGCTAGCTTCCACTCTCCTGACGGCGCTTGCACGGGTTGGCATCGCTGCGCTCACCATGGTGGTGTCAAAAACGATAAATTGACAGAGAATTTCATCATCCAGAGTGTTCAGGCAACCACCTTTCCGGAGGAGATACAGTGTCTGCAGCAGGGGAAGAAACTCTCAAAATCAAGTCAAATCCTTTCCCTTTGCCCCTTTTTGGACCAAGACGGCTTGCTTCGAGTGGGTGGCAGACTGCGTGAAGCGACAGTGATCCTTGGACCTTCAAGCACGCACCCTCTGATCATGCCTAAGAACCATCATGTCACCACTCTGCTTGTCCGACACTATCATGCCCAAGTTAACCACCAGGGTCGTCACTTTACCGAAGGTGCCCTCCGCTCCAACGGATTTTGGATAGTGGGCGCGAAACGCCTTGTGTCGTCCACTATCCAGAAGTGCTTCCAGTGCAGAAGACTTCGAGGCAGGCAGGCCGCGCAACAGATGGCAAGCCTTCCTTCAGACAGAGTCATTCCCTCAGCTCCTTTTTCTCATGTGGGGGTTGACGTCTTTGGCCCCTGGGAAGTCTTAACCAGGAAAACCAGGGGAGGACAAGCCAACTCCAAAAGATGGGCTGTCATCTTCACTTGCATGTCGACCAGAGCCATCCACATCGAGGTCATTGAGGAGATGACTAGCTCATCCTTTATCAACGCCCTCAGACGCTTCATCTCCCTCAGAGGCCCGGTTCAAGAGCTTCGATCTGATCGAGGAACGAACTTCGTGGGAGCCGCGAAAGAGTTGAACATGGAGTCCCTTTTTAAAGAAGATGGACTTGTTCAAGGACATTTGAGGAAGTCGGGAGTCATCTGGAGGTTCAACCCTCCTCATGCCTCGCACATGGGTGGAGTTTGGGAGCGAATGATTGGCGTGGTGAGGCGAATCCTCGACTCATTGCTCATGGATGCCAAGCGGAAACCTCTAACCCATGAGGTGTTGTGCACACTCATGGCCGAAGTGTGCGCAGTCGTCAATTCCCGTCCCATCACCCCAATTTACCATGAACCTGATTCCCCCCTCATTCTGAACCCGTCAATGCTGCTGACGCAAAAGAGTGGCGAAAGTCAACCTTTACCTGACCACAGCAACTTGAAAGACTGTTACAAACAACACTGGAAGCATGTTCAAGTACTGTCTAACGCCTTTTGGAAGAAGTGGAAAGAGGAGTACCTGCAGGAGCTACAGCAGAGGAGGCGGTGGATGCAGACTGAAGAGAACCTCAAGGAGAACAGTCTGGTTCTTCTCAGGAACCCTTCGGTGCCTCGCAACAGTTGGCCGGTCGGTTTGGTGGTCCGCACCTTCCCAACTGACCGCGACAATCTTGTTCGGTCGGTTGAGATCCGAGTGATCAAAGACAATCAGGCCAAACTCTACGTCAGGCCTATCACAGAACTGATTCCTCTCTAGTAGGCCTACACTGATGACTGACTCGGTCGTGAACCACAGACTGAGAACAGCCAGTTACCGTCGCTACACATTTTTTGTTTGCTTGCCTACCTATTTTTGAGTGCAGGACTTTTTCCTTTATTTTACTACTGATTTCCTTTCCTGTCTTAATAGTGATATCGAGTAGATATCAGGCGGGGAGTGTTCTGTCTCCGACAGTATTTTTAATCTTCTTTTAATTTCGTTTCGTTTATTCCAGTTGAAAGAATATGTACTTCTAGAAGTATAAGGGAGATCATTGTGCTTTGTAAATTTTTACTTAGTAGTTTCCCCTGAATCTGTCCTTGCCGGGACGGTTTCTCTCTTCCTCTCTTTAAAGAGGTCTGGTGGCCCACGAAGTGTGAGTAATTTTCATTTCTTTTAATAAAGGATCCGACTCTAGTATGATTTACATTGTTTTTGAGGTTGTAATCGTTTGTGTGATCGCTCTTGACACACATTTTTTGGTAGAGTAAGATTTGCAGTCTTCCACGTGGTTGTCGAGCTATTCCGCCATTTTTTCCTTGTTGTAGATCTGGTTTAGTTTTCTGAGTTTGTGATTTTGTTCATTTGAGAGTGTTGTTAGTGTTGTTGTAGGAATTATAGTAAAAGTAAGAAGCGTGCCGACTTCGGTCGATGTAGTGTTTTCTTGGTTTTAAGTTATGGTAAAAGAAAACGACTCGGAACGAAGGCCCCAGTGCTTCAGTTGTGTGTTTGGATAATTCGATTTTTTGTGTACTCCATTTGCCACCAAGCGTTGGTTTTTTCGGTCGCGACTGCGGTGGTTTAGAGGTTGCGATTTTGTGTTTTGATTCTTTTCATATTAGTTTGTACTTTTTCTTATGGTTTCTTTTGTTTACATATGTTTCAGTTTTTTACCGTCTTCACTTCACTTTACTTTACAATAAAGAATCTTGGTAAAACTATCTGGGGCGTGAGCGCAAGAATCCGCGAGCCAGAATACTCCCTATGAGAGAATCACTTGAATTATCTCAGTGGCAGTCACCCCCTGCCCCTCTCTATACCAGACCGTTAGCCCCGATCCAGTGCCTGTAGCACGGAATGTGCCAACACAAGAACACTTCCATTCGACTAGTTTCCGGTAAGAATACGGCGGAAACACTCAACAGCTCAGCTGAAAGAGTGCACCAGAGTTAGCTCCCCTGGTGGTATTGTTGTTCTCATCA
>NC_090245.1:96372733-96562733 GCF_037325665.1 Littorina saxatilis
CACTCGACAGCTCAGCTGAAAGAGTGCACCAGAGTTAGCTCCCCTGGTGGTATTGTTGTTCTCATCATCACGCGGACTAAGCTCGTTTTAGACAGCTGCCTACCATGGGTTCTGCTCTGATGAACAGTGCTAACATTGTGTCGATAAAAAGCAGCGGAGTCAAAACTACCTTCCACCTTGGGGAAAACTCCATGTGATGAGTGTTATGAGCATGATATGTTGATTGTTTGGTTGTGAACTTCACAGATTTATCTGAAAATCGGAATGTAGGCCAACACCCATCGACAGAAGAAATGGGGCAACAGGTGGTGAAGGAAAAGTTGCGCTGTACGCGTGAAGTATTTCAGTGATGTGACAGATGACAGATGTGAATCACAGGAAATACAATCACACAGTTGATGGATATACGGTGATAATTGAAACATTGATGGCTGATGGAATGAAACCTCAGTCATACAATGTTGAGTGTCGCGTTAACTAAATATGTGTTTGACAGTGACTGTATCAGCTGGTAATGATAATCGTGATTTTTTTCTCTGCACGCGCTTCCGCGACTAGAGTGACAGTATGTGGCGATTTCTTAACAGCTAGATATGTGTGTTTGAGTGTTCGCTGCTTATAAGTTATATTGGCACTCCTTACTACAACTCTTCACAGATTTGTGTTGATTTAGTACAAAGCTAACAAGGTCACCATGTTGTCAGTCATGGCAGCCAAGGGGGTGGTACTAGGGGTGCTGTTTGTGATGACGTTTGGATTAGGACTGATTCCAGTCAAGCTGATGAATGTCATTCAGCACAGCGCTGCCGTAACTCTGCATGATGGCAGCACAGCTGGGCGCCACAAGATCTCAACGTACAAGCGTGTCCTCAGTTTTCTAAGCTGTTTCGCTGGAGGCGTGTTCTTGGCGACCTGTTTCTTGGATCTTCTGCCCAGTGTGAGGAAGAAGCTGATCACAGTTCTGTTTGAACTGAACATCACCACAGGGTTCCCCCTCGCCGAGTTCATCATGTCTCTGGGGCTGTTCTTCATCCTCATCGTGGAACAGGTGAAGTGGACTCAATGTAAATTGTGTGTTATAATGTGGAGTATGTGTGTGTCACGGTGTATATGTGTGTGTGTTTGTTTTTATGTGTGTGTGTGTGTGTCAGTGTCACAGTGTGTGTTTCTGTGTGTGTGAGAGAGAGAAAGAGAGTGTGTATCATGTGTTTGTGTAAGAAATTTGGTGAGCACTTTGCATTTTGTTGCATTTTGAATATAATCAAGCCAAGCAATATTCCTAATGTGCTGCACATGGTTGAACAAAAATCTTATGTCTTCTGTGGAACAGATTGTGTTGATGGTGAAGGAGCAGCATGCACACAGTGACCATGACGACGTGAGAAGGCCGTTACTAGGACAGCAGAAAGTCAACTCTGCGGGGAGCAGCGCCAGTCTGGAGCAGAGTATCCGCAGCGACCAGGTGCACAGCGATCATTCCATCGCAGGCATCACCGATCGGCCAGACTTACCTGACGAGAGTGATCATGAGCAAGAAATCTCCAACTTGCCTGGCAGCAGAAACAGGAGTTACAGTGACCCACATCATCACCATAATCACGGACATCACCACGGTGACGAAATGAATTTTCAGAACCATTCCCCTCTGCGTGCCATCATGCTGCTGATGGCTCTGTCTCTGCATTCCGTATTTGAAGGTCTGGCGGTAGGGCTGCAGGTTAACCCTGGACAGGTGCTTGGAATCTTCGCTGCTCTTGTGCTCCACAAGAGTATCCTGAGTTTCAGTATAGGAATGAACCTGGTTCAGAGTCGCCTGTCCACTGCAGTGTGTGTCAAATCTATCCTGTTTTTCTCCCTGACAGCACCGGTGGGTGTTGCCGTGGGAATGGTTATGACAGACTTGTGGGAGACGGAAACATCCTACCTTGTTGATGGCATTCTTCAGGGTGTTGCTTCTGGAACATTCCTCTACATTTCCTTCTTCGAGGTTCTGCCGGCTGAGTTCAACTCGTCTCATGATCGAATGTTGAAACTGCTGATGCTGCTTCTAGGTTATAGCACTGTTACCGCCATTTTGTTTTTAAGTGATGATGTTAAGGCTCCTTTTTGTAAAATTGAAGTTGGGAATTGATTTTCCTCAGCAATGCTGCATTAAAAAGGAAAAGGACATGTCCAAGTTCAATCAACGTTTAAGTTCAATCAACGTTTATGTACTGTTGGCTTTGTGCATACATAAGTTGAAGGCTGCACTTGACCCGGGTAAAAACCTGAATAGATCTGTGGTTGTGATATTGATAGCTTGCATTTACAGGAAAAAGAATGTACCTTTAACCTTCACCTGGTCGCACTTTGGACTACACAGTCCGGATGATGTGGGTCGTGTACGTTCTAAAGAAGGATTCAACGTAAAAAGTAAGGGTCCGGCAGGGATGTCGTTAGGCATCGGACATAGACCGATTAAAAGGCTCAACTGTCCGCATAGACCGATTAAAAGGCTCAAATGTCCGATTCACATTGCCGCATGGCGGTCAGATGTCCTATCGTTTTCAACTGAGCGCGGTCATTGTTCGATAAGAACTCCATTCCTTCGTACAGCGCGTTATTTGATAATTTTCCTTTCATGGTAGAAATCTTCAAAAAGCGACTGAGCACTCTCGTGTACAGGTGCCCTGAAGTTGTGCAGTGCAGATCTAGTTTGGGGTATGAGCCGGTTGTGTACACCCGTCTACAGCTCACTAAAGTTAGAAGTACGGGAGACAACTCCAACTGACCAAGGCTCGCGTCTGCTTTAATTTGCTTTCGGTTAGAGATGAAGCGCACGGCACTGAATTATGCCACCGAAAAAACTAAAGCCTGCCAAAGAACAGCAAAGGCTGAACACATTTGGTGTTTCAACGGCATCGTGTGTTACATTAGGGCCAAGAACATGGGAAAACACGGCTAGCATCATTCTGGAAAATGGCAGTGCCATGGAACGACAGTGTCGCCGCTGAAACCTCCACAATCACGGAAAGTAAAGTTTCGTCACTTGATGATGATGTCAGTATAGCAGGTAATTTACACAAACAATTTTAATAAGGTTAACTATTCATGACTGACCCTGTTTAGTACTAGTTGGTTAGAATTTGACAGCAATATAGGCAAACTGTTTTGTCGAATCTGTCAAGAAAAAGCTCTGTCAGAAAATCATGCAGTTTGTGTGCCAATCAAAGTAAGAGTACTGAAGTTTTGGGTTGGTTTGTTTGTTTCTTTTTAGTGTGTTTGAAACAAAAGTAATAAAAACAATATGCGCACACAATGTTGGTGCATATATGCTGATATGTGTGTATGCACATGATTCTATGTTTTGCACAAAATTATAATGTCCCATTGAAATGTCTGAAAGCAGTCAAATGTCCTATTGATGCCGAAGAGCTCAGGACATTGGCCTATCATAGGTATGAATTTGTGGAAACATCCCTGGGGTCGTACACGACCCACGCCATCGGAATAGGGATACACTTTTTACAGCCTCTTTGCAGAGTTTGTGTTGTGCACGACCCATGTCAACCAAATAGGGACAAACACAATCAAATTCCATCTTTAATTCCATGTGGGTCGCCCAGGGCAGACAACATCCGGACGGTGTAGTTCAAATTACGTCATCGTTTGTTTGTTTGTTTACAAAGATAATTCTTTAAAAAAAAGAAGGGTCGATGGGAAAGTTGTATGGTGTTTGAGGATGACATTGTCTCGGTCAAAAACTCTCTATTAAAGAGATCTATACAGACACTTTTGTTGGGCTCTGGGTCATCCATGACCCAGGAAGCAAGGTGAAGGTTAAATAATTCATTTTATCCTACATACGTGAGAGAGACACCCGTGAGATAATAATCGTTCAAATCACACGTGTGTATATCATGTAAATGAGGTCATGTCAAGCAAGTCTGGCAGGGACCTGTTTTTCCACTGCTTATGATGCCAAAGTCACTGAGACAAACGTCATTATAGAAACAAAAATTGCGCTCGCTAATTACCCTCGATGAATTTGTATAACTAACACGTCACGCCACACTTTCAGAGTGACGTTTCTTTGCTTTGACGTAATAGTTTGCACGAGGCTTTAGAAGAGATCGAGGTTCCAAAACAAGCGTCTTCAATTTAGCTGCCTCGAATGCAGGAAATTTTCAGTAAAATACACTTTCGCTTTCGCTCGCAGTTCAATATTTAAAAAAACAACTCGTGTAAATCTGGTACGATACAGCAAGCCATGTAGTATTCTCTATGTGTCTCAGTAATCTTCAGTTTGCATCACCTGTGATGATCTACTTTAGCACTTACTAAGGGTAATGTTATTTTCCTGATATTATGGATTTAAAACAAGTGAACACAGGAATCCGAATGTTGTTTCTTCACAATGGCTGGGCCGTTTGGGGGTGTAAACCAAAGTCAGTGACATTGTGCCTTCATTTGAACAGTCTTAAAAAGCTGCAGAATTGGTAAGAATAGAGTTTCTTAAAAAGTTGCAGAATTGGTAAGAATAGAGTTTCTTAAAAAAGTTGCATGAATTGGTAAGAATAGAGTTTCTTAAAAAGCTGCAGAATTGGTAAGAATAGAGTTTATTAAAAAGTTGCAGAATTGGTAAGAATAGTTCTTAGGACTCGGCTCTTCAAATTATAACTTAAGTCAACAATAACTTTTTTGTTACCATTTCTTTGTGCACATTTACTGCAAATGTTCAATGCACCTTATGCTGATTTTTGTCATCATTTTGGAAGTCTTTTGAAGGAGGTTCCACTGTAAGTCAGTGCACTTTGACCCTGCTGGTGTCACCGTGGCTTACTGAAACTGCCCTGTGCTTATAATTACTCTGAGTAGTGAGGCATTTGTACACAAAGTAACAATGATGTCAAAGTGATGATGAAAAGCTGGTCACCGAGTGATACAGTATCCGTGCATTACATGTGATAATTGTGTGTGTCGTGTGGGGCATTATGGCCTTGAATTTGTTTGTTTGTTTGTTTATTTGTTGCTTAACGTCCAGCCGACTACGCAGAGCCATATCAGGACGAGGAAGGGGGGGATGAAGGGGGCCACTTGTGAAGCGATTCCTGTTTACAAATGCACTAACCCATTACTTGTGTCCCAGCAGGCTTTAGTAAAACTAAATTAATACCTACTGGAAGATTACCAGTTTCCAGTATGTTAAAATAGGCTTAACCTATCTACTGCTGGACTTACATCAGAACACTAACAGATTAAACTATACATGAATCGCGAGACAAGCGGCAAGAGAAGAGATTTTTGGAAAAAATACAGGTGAATGAGCAAGAAGGCAGAAAAAAGAAAAGAATTCATGAAGAAAAAGAGAGCATGACAGGAAAGAGGAACCAAAAATCTACCTAACAGCAAACTAGAAAGCTCCTGCGGTTCCCAAAACAGGAGGGGCCTTTAATTTCATAACCGCAGTGCCCCACTGCGGGATGGCCTTGAATTGCCTTGTGCGCACCCATGCAATGTTTAACCATGTGGGGGGGTTTTCAATCCCTTTTGAAAGCTTATGTTTGCTAGAATTTCAGGAAAACATGTTTGTTGTTTAGGCATGTGTTTTTGTGTCCATGTGATGTTGATCGGAAAAGAATTTTTTTCTTTCTTTGAAACAATGCTTTTATGACATTTACAATGTGTACCTAATGCACTCACCCTCAGACTGTCTTTCTGTGTAAGTGTGTATGTGTGACACTTTATGGGTCTTTGTGTTGCTGTAAAAAAAAAATTTAAAAAAGAGAGAAAAAAGAAATGAAACATCAGTCAATGGTGGGGGGATGAATCTTTGCATGATATATATGCATCTCTAAATTCACACCGGTGCTCTGATGTCAGGCCTGAAAGTGGCGAGTATTTTACTCGCCATGGCAAGCAGAAACATGAAACTTGCAAGTAGAAATGTTCATCTACCCGCCAAATGCGAGTAAAGTTGCCGAAACAAATGGTTAGTTTGGCTAGTAAAGTTTGCTCTCTGGCTAGTACATTTTCAGTATCTGACTAAGCCAAAGCTGAGTACACCATTTGTTGGACTTTCAGGGCTGGATGTGTTTTACTGTCTTGTGGTGTTTTTTTTAACCCTTGAAATATTTTGCAGTCTCACAAGGGGAAACTCGTCTAGGAAATGTTTACATGTACGCAAACAGTTTCACTAGCAGACAGATTTGGTCTATTCTTCTTGTGATATTCAGATTTGGTCTTCTCTTCTTGTCTCAAAGGGATAATTAGCGAGTCTGTGACAGATGGGACAATAAAGTAATGAAAATGAAAAATGATTTAGTGCCGAAATTACTGGAGGCCAAGATTATCTCAAACTTAACTTGTCACGTCTTTTGTGACCAAAACCTGAATTTCGAAACAAAAACAATTACACTGTTGGGTACTTTATAACATGGATTTCTAAAATACATTACATGCATTACAGTAAATATAATGAGGTCATGTAGCATTGTGGGGGGGAGGGGGGAAGGGGGATCTTCTAGTCTCAGGTGGCAGGTTGTCTCAAAGGGATAATTAGCGAGTTTGTCCTTGTATTCTTTTTGGATTAAGAGTCAGTAATGTCAAGCTTATGACATATGAATGGATTTTTTTTTAAAGACAAGAATGAGAAAGGCCTTGCATCAATACTTCTTGAGCATTTTGTACATTTATAATTGTTTTCCAAGACTTTGCGCTCAGAAACAGTCTGTGACAAGCTGTGCCAGTTGCTTTGTTCAAAGTAAAGCAGTGAAAATATTGCATATATGTTTTATAATTTAAAGGAAGAATAGACCTTGAATTTGATAAATTTCAATTGGAGGCCAAGGTAATGAATTATGTTGTTATTTTAACACATGTATAGAATTACTTGATGGAATTGCTTGTATGGCAATGTTTTCTATCAAACTGGTCGATTGCAAAAATTGTGTTTGTGTTTGTGTTTAAAAATGTTTAATTGAATACATTTAAATGTAGAATGCAATCAAGGAGTGTACTTTTACCTCTTATGTGTAAATAAGAATCTGATGTGTGTGCGGACCCCCCGCAGGTTAGGGGGAAGAATTTACCCGATGCTCCCCAGCATGTCGTAAGAGGCGACTAACGGATTCTGTTTCTCTTTTTACCCTTGTTAAGTGTTTCTTGTATAGAATATAGTCAATTTTTGTAAAGATTTTAGTCAAGCAGTATGTAAGAAATGTTAAGTCCTTTGTACTGGAAACTTGCATTCTCCCAGTAAGGTAATACATTGTACTACGTTGCAAGCCCCTGGAGCAAATTTTTGATTAGTGCTTTTGTGAACAAGAAACAATTGACAAGTGGCTCTATCCCATCTCCCCCCTTTCCCCGTATCTTCGTGGTTGAAAACGACGTTAAACACCAAATAAAGAAAGAAAGAAAGATGTGTGTGCGGATGTGTGTGCGTGTTGCACTTTAGGGTTATGTACGTACACCCTGTCATGCAATAATCTATTCCATTCAAACAGGAAAATGAGGCAGCTGATGTTTCTACTGCCTTTCAGGAGAGATGGATCATTCATAATCCACCTTAACATTGTTTTTAAAAGAGATATATACACTGACAGACACATACACATAATCAAAATTCATGCAAACATGCAGTCACAAACACACTCACAGTCACACACACAAATACTCACACAACCATATTTAAGCTGGCACAAATGCAAACAAAGGGTATTAATCCCATCAAATGTTAAAGTTTTTTTGAGCAAAAGTATTTTAATTGTAACTAACAGTAACAATAACAGAGATTGGAACAAGGACACAGATCATTGACAGAAAATATTCTCTATTGTCTAGTAACTACGTACAGTGGCCAAGAATCTGTCAAGGAGTCTAAAAAATGTTAAAATTTTTAGACTTTTTTTAAACCTTAAATTTACATGAATAAACATATTGGTACTCCTGTCCTTCAGTTGCAGCATTTTATTTAACAGTAAAGTGCCCGGTTTATCAAATATTTGCAGATAAAGCACAAATGATTGTATGTTACGTGTACACCATAACATAATTTTAAGGTGCTGTCATTTTCTTAGGTTCAGCTTTGGGCAACTGTTTCACTATCCAATGGCTTGATGGCTGAATGTAGAGTTGATCTGTACAAAAGCAACACTTGAAAAAAGTTGATCCTGTCTCAATATAACTTATAAGCAAAATCATTTATTCGTCAGTTATTTTACACCAAAGCTCAGAATCAAAAGATACAATTCAACATTTACCTATTTACACTGTTTTTAAAACAATGAAATTCTCTATGGAAGTGCAGAAAAGGTTCCAGTAAATGTTCATGTCATTTGTTTTGCAAACCTTAACCTCAATCATCAGGTTATTACGTAATTTGAAAAAAGCACGGTCAGCGGTGTAGAAATTATTTTCAAATCACCCTCATTAAATATTTTTACACTATTTTTGTCTGCAGTTTTGTGAGTTAGAAACAAGAAATCATAACAAATCCTTTTTACGATAGAATAGTCAGGTTGGTACTCCACTACGGTACCAAATGTTCATTTTACCCATGATCTGTACGTTACTTTACACCAAACAGCAAGTACAAGGTACTGAATTTACATTTGATTGGCTATGTTCACCTCAGTTAAACAGTATTTCTAACTTGTTTGTTCTAAGCTACCTGTCTCAAGTCAAAATAAAGGGTTACATTTATGGTTGTGGCTTTTTGGTTGTGTGTACATCTTTACACAAAAGGAGGGTGTAAAGTAACATACAGAAGGCTCCGAAGATCTGCAGGTCCATTTGAAGGGTAATTTCTCTTTTATTTAGCTCATAATCCCTGAACAGACTGTTATATGTTGTTTTTAGCATTATCATGTGCTGCATATGGTCTCAGTAAAAAAAAACCAAGGTGATGTATGTTACATTTACACCAGGGCGGGGATGTAGCTCAGTCGGTAGCGCGCTGGATTTGTATCCAGTTGGCCGCTGTCAGCGTGAGTTCGTCCCCACGTTCGGCGAGAGATTTATTTCTCAGAGTCAGAGTCAACTTTGTGTGCAGACTCTCCTCGGTGTCTGAACACCCCCGTGTGTACACGCAAGCACAAGACCAAGTGCGCACGCAAAAGATCCTGTAATCCATGTCAGAGTTCGGTGGGTTATAGAAACACGAAAATACCCAGCATGCTTCCTCCGAAAGCGGCGTATGGCTGCCTAAATGGCGGGGTAAAAACGGTCATACACGTAAAAGCCGTGGGAGTTTCAGCCCATGAACGAACAAACAAACATTTACACCAAAATGTCCCAACAGTGGTCCTTCTGAGGTAAATTTTGTCATTCAGTGTGCTTGTTTTCATGTTGAAACAAAGGGTTGGTCTTGCTGGTTGTTCTTAAGCACTGATAAGTTATCTTCTGTCTCTAAAACAAATTCATTGTCATTTTCAAGTATTCTCAGTATGTACGTTACATTTACACCCTTGTCAGAAGGCCTCACTTAAGTCTCTCTACAAGCCAACAGGTGCAAGCACTAGGAATCCTGTGACCATAGTTTAACTACCAGGTGTCTGAGGTATAAGAAAACACACTTTTGTGTATTATGGCATTATTTAAAGACTGTGACAAAACTTGTTTGGGCACGTAGATCTATACAATTTCATTTACACCAATCGCATATTTTTAACTTTGAAGTACAATTAAATTACATCAAACACAACTTTTTCACTCAATTTAACAAAAATTACAATCATCCTACCAAATGACCTTCCTCTGCAATGATTTTTAAGTAAATTTGACCAGAATCATTTTTTTAAGATAGTTTCCCTTTTTTCATGATTATTTACACCAAATGTAACATACAGACCAGCTAAAAAAGAACGCTCAAAATCCAAAACCTATGTTCAGACCAAACTTTCAATAATCTAACATATGTTTCTTCATCCATTTCTGGACCTATTAAAAATTAGATTGAGATTATACCCTTATCAGTAACTTGGTTATTCAATGCCCAATGTACAATGCGTTTCGCGTAACGCCTTGTGTGCCAAAAAAGGTGCTTTTTTTCTTGAACAAAGTCAATTTTCTCAGCATCCAGGCGACTGACAGACATAAATTTAGTATGGATAGAATCTGCATGAGGAATACTTCATAACTGTATTGTTTATATTGTAGTCATTTAAAAACAGAATAAAATACAAAGTAATAAAAGTATCCAGAACAGGATTTTTGCATTTGGACACCTTGACAGATTCCTGACCAAGTACTGTAGATTTGGCCATTAATTTCACATACATCTAGAGGCAGGAAAAGCACAACCATTTCTCTTTCAGCAATTATTTGCAGTGGACCCCCCCCTCCCATAATTTAGGACCTTGGTAAATTCATAAAAATAAGCCAAGGGGAAAAAAGGGATTGGGGGGATCTTAAAAATCTTTGATAGTGGTAGACTTCTCCCCATAGCTGCTGCTGTGTTAGCATCCATGGACCAACCAATTTTTATTTTCAAAAAAATGTTCATGGTACAAATGCAGATATGTACTATGATCTTTTAAAACTTAGAAGACACAAAATGTTTTTATGGGAGGGATCCAAACAATTATGGGATTTTTGGCGAATTTAAAAAAAGGTAGGGTCATGCACAGCTCAGACACGTTTTTGAAAGTGGGACCATGACTACCCTTGTAGGGTTAGGGTTAGGGTTAGGGTTAGGGCAAAGTATTGTTTGAAAAATCAAAGATGACGAAAATAAAAACATGTTTGGGGTACGGGTATGACTGTGATTTTTAACTCCAATCAAGACAAAAGAGCTGTTCTGGGAGAAGTCTTACTCTTAGCCGAGATTTATGTTTCTACAGTAGTGCTTTTGCTCAGGTGAGTCATAATATATTGGCTTACTAATAAGGTGGTGCGAGAAAGAATGTTCACGATTGCTGAAAAAGCCACGAACATTGCCCTAAAATATCACTAATGCGAAAACAATGGTGGTCTACTCCAACAAATATTGTGCGGCCCAAGATTGCCTCCATTCAGAATGGCACATGTATGTGAAAAGTTCAGTTGTTCTTCCTGCTAACGTCGTCCACTGTCAAGATGGCCGAGTCCTGGCAGGTTGTGTAGGCCTGAAAGTGGCGAGTATTTTACTCACCACGGCGAGTACAAACATGTAACTGGCGAGTAGAAATGTTCATCTACTCGCCAAATGCGAGTAAAGTTACTGATACAAAATGTTGGTTTGGCTAGTAAAGTTTGCTCTCTGGCTAGTACATTTTCAGAATCACTAGCCAAAGGCGGAGTACACCATTTGTTGAACTTTCAGTTTCAGGGCTGTTGTGCCCTTAATCACATTTTGGCGAGTAGATTTGTTTGACTTGCCAGTTCATTGTTTCTACTCGCCATGGCGAGTAAATAACTTGCCACTTTCAGGGCTGACTTGATTTCTGAGAGTTAGAAAGTCGCATAACATTAAGTTGATTAACAGTCTCCTCCTCTATACATTCCTTTTCAACAATGACTGCACAATTCTAGCCAAGTCAGACAGTTTGTCTGTTTCACAAAGAGCTTGCAAACACTGCTGCACATCAGGACAAATTTCTCCGAGCAGATTCAGACACACGACTGCTTCTTCTTTCAGTCTGTCTTTCACACTCTCTGGCGTAGAAGATCTATCACACGAAACATCCTGCAACAGCTTGAGAAGGCTCTTGAGAATAGCGTGAGAATGGTAGGGAATACGCAGCCAGGCGTTGCGCAGCAAAGATTTGAGTATGCTGAGCGTGTTGAACCGTGCATGTTCCTCTGGCCCGTCAAACACTTCCAGGTAGTCGGAAATCAAGGCGACCAGACGCTGAAGGTGCCTCACACTGCACACACCGAGCCCTAGCACAAAGTCGGCGATACATGCCGTGTACATTCGCCGAAGAACGATGCCGTTTTCAGTGACAGCACTGGTGATGATGATGGTGAGTATGGCGTCTACCTGCTTTGGAGTGGTGGGAGAGGCTGGCTTGGCGGGATCCTTGTCGACGATGGGAAGAACGATGAGCAGGGCGGGGTGAAGGGCCTTGATGATGTCGGGTTCCCTGGAGTAGATCTGCTGCTGCAGGGCCGTGTACACCACGTCTGCTCTGCCGTACCTGCCAACAAAACGAAAGTACAATCAGTTCAGCGATTCTTGTACGGCCATACCTGTCTATAATGACAACCAAAAGTGGTCCCTGTAGACAGGTGGTCCCTGTAGACAGGTGGTCCCTGTACACAGGTGGTCCCTGTAGACAGGTGGTCCCTGTACACAGGTGGTCCCTGTACACAGGTGGTCCCTGTAGACAAGTGGTCCCTGTGGTCCCTGTAGACAGGTGGTCCCTGTAGACAGGTGGTCCCTGTAGACAGGTTGTCCTCAAGGTGGTCCTTAATTGAAGCCAAAGTCGACTTCGCGAAGTCTTTTTACGGAAGTTCAGTGCTAAAGCTATGTGCTGCCAGCTTCGCAAAGTATACTTTGCCCAGTTAAGGACAGTCTTCATGAAAAGGTGGATTATAAGAAATAACCTTGTCCGTGAGTGAGTTGTCGGGGGTCCTTTGCGATGGTTGTACTGTACTGAGCAGGTGGTCGTAAGGCAAAAAAAATAAATATATAGTCTGTTTACGGTAACATAGGCAAAACAAAATAGGGTCGATAGGTCGGGGTGTTTTTTTCTTCCAAAACACCATATTTTCAAGTTAATTTGCCAAAAAACAAAGACTTTTTTTTTCTTTCCCAAATGCCAAAAAAAAGTTTAGGGTCGCGTGAAAAAAATAGGGTCGGTCGGGATACTGTAAACCGACTATTTCTTTTTTTTGTGCCTAATTAAGAGATGGTCACCTGGGCATATTTATCTGCTTGAGAGTTGAAACTTGCCAAACCCAGCACAGATGATTAGATCAACATCTTTCATCTTCCCTACCTCAGTACCTGTACCATAAAGGTAGAATTAATTAAAAAAAAAACCTATCTTGAAAGTAAACCATTCTGTACAGTTTGTGAGATTTAAAATCAAAGCTGGAAAAAATAGCATTACACTTGACTTACAGTCTACAGACATAGTGCTTGCTGCCGCGCGAGACGAGAAATTTTTTCCTCTTTATCTTTGCTGCGCTGTCCGCAAAACCCCACTGCGCGGAAGTGTGTTTCCAGACACATCGTACGTAGTGTGATTAATTAGTCAATCAATCAATCAATATGAGGCTTATATCTTATATTCCGTGGGTACAGTTCTAAGCGCAGGGATTTTTATTTTTTATTTCTTTTTAATTTGTTTTTTATGCAATTTATATCGCGCACATATTCAAGGCGCAGGGATTTATTTATGCCGTGTGAGATGGAATTTTTTTTTTACACAATACATCACGCATTCACATCGGCCAGCAGATCGCAGCCATTTCGGCGCATATCCTACTTTTCACGGCCTATTATTCCAAGTCACACGGGTATTTTGGTGGACATTTTCATCTATGTCTATACAATTTTGCCAGGAAAGACCCTTTTGTCAATCGTGGGATCTTTAATGTGCACACCCCAATGTAGTGTACACGAAGGGACCTCGGTTTTTCGTCTCATCCGAAAGACTAGCACTTGAACCCACCACCTAGGTTAGGAAAGGGGGGAGAAAATTGCTAACGCCCTGACTCAGGGTCAAACTCGCAACCTCTCGCTTCCGAGCGCAAGTGCGTTACCACTCGGCCACCCAGTCACAACAAAGTACCATCATGCCAAAACTTTCTGGCTTCCTTTGTGTGTGTGTGTGTGTGTGTGTGAGTTGGTGGAACCCCCCTTCAAAATGGAGGTTAATTTACAGATCTATATTATGAACAAGAAATAAGAGAAAGCAAGGTCTAACAAGAGGGGCGGAGGGGAAGTCTTAACCTTCACCGTGCTTCGTGGGTTGTGAACGACCCAGAGCCTCACAAAATCGTCTTTATCTCTGAAACTATCTGGAAGTTTTGATTTAGACTTCATGTAATCTCCAATCACCATACGACCTTCCCATTGCCCAACTTTTGAAAGATTATTTTTGTAAACAAACAAATAAACGATGATGTAATTTGAACTACACAGTCCGGATGATGTGGGTCGTGGACGACCCATATATAGAATTACGTAAGGAATTTTACACTGTTTATCCTTATTCGGATGGAGTGGGTCATTTACGACCAATACGTTTTACGTTAAATCCTTCTTTGGAAAGTATGGATCGTACATCAGGCACATCATCCTGACTGACTCAGACTGTGTAGTCCAAAGCATGATCCAGTGAAGGTTAAATAGCAGGGGATCTTGAAAGGGTGTTCCTCTGTAGGCAGTGTATCAATGTGTGTGTACATTGTGTGTGGGTGTGTGTGTGTATGTGTGTAGTGCATGTGCGCGCATCACATGCACAGTTCACACTTCACAGCATGCGTTCATGTTGTGGGTGCACATTTCTTTCAACACACAGAGCTATGCAGTGCTTATTAAGAACTCAATTTCTCACCATCTCAATTCTTCATTGGTGACATTGGCAGCTATGTGCTGTAGACACTGGATGCCCATCACTTTGTGTTCCGTCACGTGGCTGTCGACCAGCAGCAAGGCAGGGGGGAGCACTGCGTCCAGGTGCTCACTCAGGTGCGGAAACTTCATCATCTGTGTCAGCATCCAGTAGAATGATTCCACAAAAGTCGGGTTAGCCTGCCAGTTATGCAAGGACAATCTAGCTTTCACCACAGTCAGATACCTGCCCAAGAGGGTTGCAGTAGTTGCTTCCCTTGCCTTGCTCTTTAAATCCAGCAACAGCATCTCAGACAGCGAATCCACTTTGTAGAGGATCCTCAGCTGGTTTAATACTAGTAGTGTCAGTTTCTGCACTGAGTCTCTTGACCAGAGGCAGTTTCTGATATTTGCGGAGATTACCACCACAAGGAGGGGAAGGCTCTCATCAACTGGTTTTGTGTCCAGTGTCCCACTGCAACGACAACACTGTTCAAACATCACATGTAGAAAATTGAGAACTAATTCTGTCTGGTCCGTCAGTAAAACGAAATCTTCTTTCTCAAACAGAAAATGGTCCCGATCTTTGAATTCTGCGGGAATAGCAAGTTGTACAACTTCGTTGAACAGAGGAGCAAGAATAGTCGTCTGCATGCTTGCCCGAAGTAATTCTCGATCCAGACCTCGTGTTGTAGTTATGGCTTTACGCACTAAACTGATCTTTTGACTGTTGCATTTTGTGCTCCTTATGCTGTCCATTAAATCGAGGAGACTGCCTGAAGACTGCATGCTAGGACGAGTATTATCTTGCCCAGCATTCGATCCCAACATGTTCGCCGCCATATTTGTCTGGGGGAGGCCGAGCATTATCCCCCTTACTTGAAATGTAAAAAAGGTGCTCTAGACCACAGGATAATTTCAAGACGACCTGTCCGATTGTAGTTTTAGCAGTAACAATACTCCTGCAACGATAAGAAGAAAAATCTCTATATTTTAAAGTATTTGTGTCTTTAAACAAAATATGAACGAAGATACTTTTCAACGGGAACGTGTGCCCGGTAAGCTTAGCGCATAGTATGACGGCTTACTGGTGCCAAAACCTGGGGTTACCCATTATCACGTGATAATTATACTAATTAACGCTGTCAGTTACTGTTTTTACTCGTTAGTTACTCATTTTCACGGGATAATTAGTCATTTTCACGGGAAAATGACTAATTTTTAGTTTTGGCACTAGCAATCCGTCAGGAAGTGATCGAGCCAAAACTAAAAATTAGTTATTAACAGGTGAAAGTTAGTAATTTTCCCGGGAAAATTAGTAATTAACACGTGAAAATGGTAATTATCAATTACAATTATGAGGTTTTGGCACTAGTAAGCCCTATGACGGCTTACTAGTGCCAAAACCTGGGGTTACCCATTATCACGTGATAATTACACATTAACATGCTTCCATTTGAAACTTCGAGGTCTTCATCGGGGATTGACGCCCGACCAAAGGTAATTGAAGCCCGACGGGCATTTGACGGCCCTATGTCATCATTTCTACGAACTTCAGCAGGCTAGGGTGCAGTCGAAGGCTCTTTTGACGGCCCTATGTCATCATTTCTACGAACTTCAGCAGGCTAGGGTGCAGTCGAAGGCTCTTTTGACGGCCCTATATCTTAATTATACAATAATAGGATCACTGAGTCATCTGCGTCTTCCATCGATCTCTGCCCACTGAGAAATTACTACAGACTTCATTTCTCTGAAGTATCATTTTTACCTTTATTTTGTGATTCGTCATGTACGAATCTGGACTGAAAAGCACAACTTGGTTGTGTGGCTTCATTGGTGCTGTTGGACTTGAACTAACATATTTTGGTGATGACATTTTTTTTGTGTGTGTATACATGCATTTGGAATGCTTCAATGAACAGGAGGTATGCATTTCTGTATGTACACGTAATCTGTGTACATGTTTTACACGGTTTGACTCTTGTTGTTATTTCATGTGTATGCTTTTGCTAATGCTTCATTTATTTTGATGATTGTTTGGAATTGCACTGATTTTCTCGATTGATTGATTGATGATTATCTGAGTTTGATGACTTTTAATTGGATTTCTCTGAATGTATTTCATGTCTTGTTATTTTTTTTTGACTAATGTGACAGGCACATTAGGTCTAAGGAGGGGGGAGTGTAGCAGGAGGGCAGTATCACTAGCGTAGAGTTGCGGGCCCTTGGTTACCCCCACCCCCCATTCTCTCTGCCAGAGGCTGGGCCGTATAAAAAGGGGTCACGGCTGCTATGCCGGCAGTACGGTACTGAACAAGTACCGACTCTTTAGCTGTCCTCAGTTATGTAGAATTTTAGTTTCTTGTCTTCTGCTGTGAACGTCCTGTGTTGTGCAGTATATTTTAATGCACGTGTGTTGTATGTCATACTCGGCTGAAAGGCCTTGAGTTGTTATGTTTGTACTGTTGCACTGCTGCAGAAGCAGTGTATTGTAATGCACGTGTGTTACATGTCATACACGGTTGAAAAGCCTTAAGTTGTTGAGTGTTTGTAGTGTTCTACTGCTGCAAAGCAGCGTATTGTGATGCACGTGTGTTGTATGTCATACTCGGCTGAAAGGCCTTGAGTTGTTATGTTTGTACTGTTGCACTGCTGCAAAAGCAGCGTATTGTAATGCACGTGTGTTACATGTCATACACGGCTGAAAAGCCTTAAGTTGTTGAGTGTTTGTAGTGGTCTACTGCTGCAAAGCAGTGTATTGTGATGCACGTGTGTTGTATGTCATACTCGGCTGAAAGGCCTTGAGTTGTTATGTTTGTACTGTTGCACTGCTGCAGAAGCAGTGTATTGTAATGCACGTGTGTTACATGTCATACACGGCTGAAAAGCCTTAAGTTGTTATGTTCGTAATGTTGTTGTGCATGTAAGTTATACGTTATGCTCGGCTGAAAAGCCCTGCAATGTTATGTTAGATTAAGGGGTTGTTCGTTCGTTTGCTCTGTGCTGCAAAAGCTCAGGCTGTTTTGTGTGCGTAGTTAACAGTCTTGTACTGTAGAGTACAAGCATAGGTGATTACCTTAGTTGACTAACATGCTTAATAGTACTGAAAAGTACTGCACTCGGGTAACAAAGATAGGTAGGTAGGCTAAGACTAACCGATAGGTAATTAATCATAGGCGGGTTGTTAAGGTTAGGTAAGGATTAGGGTTTACCAATATTTGTATCATGATGCATTGTTTGACTCTGTTTTGTCCTGCATATCGTGATGTCTAAAGGAAAAAAATAAAACCATGTAATTGTTTTCCTTCGTTTTAGTCCATAAAGTAGTAAAGGTGTGAGCGTGAGCGTGCGTTGCGTCGGCGACTGGATGCAAGTGTGTGAGCCTGATTTCATGTTGTATGTTGTATGTGAAAACCTCTCTCTCTCACCTTAACTTTTGTTGTTGTTGTGTAATCCATGTAAAAGCCGTACGTGATGAAAACATCCACACATAACGCACATACATTCTAGTGGTCCAGTAGAGAAAAACACACAAGGTTTCCTCTGAACACCGAGGTCGGTCAGCGGGTGTAGTGACACTAAGTTTAGATTGAACACAACGCGAGGTATACATTTTCACACACCGCATATTTTAGGACCAGAGATACTGACATCTCTCCTCGGTAATCTTCAGCCTCCCCTTGCAACCTAAAATGTAGGATACGGACACAAAACAAGTCCGGTTACACACATTAACATGCTTCCATTTGAAACTTCGAGGTCTTCATCGGGGATTGACGCCCGACCAAAGGTAATTGAAGCCCGACGGAGCGAAGCGACGGAGGGCTTCAATTAGACTTTGGGAGGGCGTCAATCCACGATGAAGACCGAGAAGTTTCAAATGGAAGCGTGTTAATGTTATTGTAATTCAATCTGACGACGATCTCTTTCCTGCTTTCATGCGATGGTAAACAGACAGAATTGGTTCTGTTCTGTTCACACACTACTTTCAGTCCACCTACCTGCAAGGGTCAAGTCCCAAGAAATATGTCTCTGTATTCCTATCGTATCACTCTCCTCCTGTTTTGTTTTCTTTCACATACATTTTCCCATCTTTTTTGACGGGTTTCTGGACAGCAAACTCAAAACAAATTCTTTTCGTCACAAAAGCGATCTTTGGAATTGACTGACGTAGTCCGAAAGAATTCATGCATCAACTTATGGTCTCGGTATTTCGTCGGTACTTCATAATTATTTCCTACTTGTAAAATGACCCTCAAAGTTAACCGAGACTAGTTGAGGTTGTATCAATGCGCCTCGCCAGCAGGTTGTTAATGGATTTTTTAGCGAGTGGCTACGGCTATCGACAATTAGTCACCTGTAATTTTTAATGAGTTGGGGCATTCTGACCAATCACAGGATCTGTTTCATTAAAACGCAAACTTGATTGAATTAGAATTACTAATTAACGCTGTCAGTTACTGTTTTCACCTGTTAGTTACTCATTTTCACGGGAAAATGACTAATTTTTAGTTTTGGCACTAGCAATCCGTCAGGAAGTGAGCCAAAACTAAAATTAGTAATTAACAGGTGAAAGTTAGTAATTATTTCGGGAAAATTAGTAATTTTCTCGGGAAAATTACTAATAAACACGTGAAAATGGTAATTTTCCCTTGATAATTACAATTATGAGGTTTTGGCACTAGTAAGCCATCATAGCAGTGGCGCACTGCATTCACAAGCACGCGGTCCCCGCATGTAAACAAGTCGTAGTAAATTCAGAACGCGTCATAGGGCTCGCTCAATGTGGTTTTTACAACCATCATCATGTATTCCGCCACTAACCTAGGAAGTGTTTTTGTGGGTCTGCGTTGCCATTTCCATCAAAGCTTCGTCGCTCGCTGTCTAGTGAGCGCGAACCTCGTTGCGAATTTAATCAGCAATCAGCCACGCTTTATCTGTTTAAATTACAACGAGGGAGGCGATATATTATAGATAATCAGCTTGATTACGCTGTGACGTTATGCACAGTTCTGCACTTTGCAGTTTACGCACAAGCGGCTCCCGGTGGCAGGGGGGTATTACTGCTCGGTGTGTGTGTGTATTTCACTGTATGAGTACGTAGCCTACGTGTGTGTGTTTACGCGTGCATGGTGTGTGTTTGTGTCGGTGTGTGTCAGTGTGTCTCTTGATTTATCTTTCTTAGTTTAATTAACATATCTTCTCTTTCTTTATTTCTTTATTTGGTGTTTAACGTTGTTTTCAACCACGAAGGTTATATCGCGACAGGGAAAGGGGGGAGATGGGATAGAGCCACTTGTCAATTGTTTCTTGTTCACAAAAGCAGTGTAATCAAAAAATTGCTCCAGGGGCTTGCAACGTAGTACAATATATTACCTCACTGGGAGAATGCAAGTTTCCAGTACAAAAGACTTAACATCTCTTACATACTGCTTGACTAAAATCTTTACAAACATTGACTATATTCTATACAAAAAACACTTAACAAGGGTAAAAGGAGAAACAGAATCCGTCAGTCGCCTCTTACGACATGCTGGGGAGCATCGGGTAAATTCTTTCCCCTAACCCGCGGGGGGAATATCTTCTCTGCACTTGGTGACAAAGCTTAAACGCGAATCTCAGAATATTGAAACAAAAAACAGAGAAAAAAGAATGTTGTGTGTAAAAGCGAGAGAGAAAGACCACCCCCCCCCCCCAAAATGCGGCACTGGCCCTCGCTAGCTGCATGCTGCGATACATAGTGTGGAGCCGAGCTGCCTACCGTTCCAGTCACACCAATACAAATGCTGTTGTGTTAGAGAGTAACAGATGTGGAGCAGGAAAGGCAAGCGCTGAGTGGGGAATACATCCTTCTAGTGGGAAATAGGAGCACAAGTGAACCCAGGTTTAGCGGAAATGGGCATTACTCGTTCTTTCTTTATTTGGTGTTTAACGTCGTTTTCAACCACGAAGGTTATATCGCAATGGGGAAAGGGGGGGAGATGGGATAGAGCCACTTGTTAATTGTTTCTTGTTCACAAAAGCACTAATAAAAAAATTGCTCCAGGGGCTTGCAACGTAGTACAATATATGACCTTACTGGGAGAATGCAAGTTTCCAGTACAAAGGACTTAACATTTCTTACATACTGCTTGACTAAAATCTTTACAAACATTGACTATATTCTATACAAGAAACACTTAACAAGGGTAAAAGGAGAAACCGAATCCGTTAGTCGCCTCTTACAACATGCTTTGGGAGCATCGGGTAAATTCTTCCCCCTAACCCGCGGGGGGTGGCATTACTCGTGACTAATAGAGAGTGGCATAGCAAAATGGGACATTGAAAACGAATATAATTGGATAAACATTCACAAGCAAGACAGTGGATTATTATAATCTTTTCTTTTATTGCAGAATACAGTTGAGCCGAAGAAATGTTGAAACAGATGAAAACAATGTGTCTATGCAGAACTACAACAAGGATATCATCATAAACATTCCATACACAGAAATGCATCTAAAAATTCGTGTTTCAACCTCAGCTTTTGTCAGTGGTAATACTGGAAACACCTGAGCCAATATCATCATACAGTGGAACCGCGCTTTCAAGATTCCTCTCTTTTAAGTGATGTTCACACACACACAAACAAAACTGCCAAAACTATGCTTGAAAAGCTGAAACATTCCAGAACAGGAACTGCCCCCCCCCCCCCCCCCCCCAAAAAAAAAAAAATAAGGAGAATAAGACAAACAGGGTCTTAAAAGGGAGGGAGTCTTACATCGCGGGATCTTGTACAAAGGGGGGTGTTTCACCGTAGTTGTCAAAATAAAAACATAAAATCAAAGAAAAATGAGATAAAACAAAATCATCTGAAGACCACACATTCACTGTAAAAACAGATGTAGGATAACTGTTGTCAGTCACAAATAACTGAATAACTGAAATACAGCCTTTTAAAATATGACCAACACCCTATTACTGTTGCACTCAAAGATAGACCAAGACATCATCTCCACATTACAACAGAGGATGGGCGTTAGGCCTGGCGCTCACATATGTAACTTCAGCAGGACAGACGACGCACTGCAGATTATCCCAGCCCGCTACACGTTGCGTGAAAGGAAAACAGGCCAAGTACTCATCATAATCCCTATCGCAGCATCAATAATATACAGTGCGTCGTCTGTGCTGCTGAAACTGCGCAGGTATAATCTGCCCTTTAACAACACAGTGCATAATAATCCACTTTCAAAATTGACTCAAAACTGCACCCGTAAAACCCCACAAAATGTACATTTAAGGTCATTGGATGTAGATCTATGACTAATTAAGGTATTTCAGCTGCATGCAGTGTATATTGCAGGCATGCATTACATGGGACACAGACAAACAAGAGAGTCATTCCGAATTGATCTTGTAGAGCAAACAGAAGCTGCCATGAGAGTTAATTACCACTCAGGTATCTTCTGCATGTTTGTTCATTTTAAAATATTTAAACATGAAGTACATGTGTGCAACAAACCTGTCTCAACCCAAAACCCTGTCACAGTGATTTTTCACATTGTACCCATTTATTACAATGCAAACCCCTGAAGGAATATACATGTATATATAAAGCTAGTCAGCACCCTTTTTCATATTTTGGCTATATATTATTATACATGGCGTTTGAACTCACACAAAAAAATATGCAAAGTAAACGCACACACTTGCATACAAGAAAGAGCAATTTTGCGTAAGAGTACTCCTGATTACCGTACTTTCCGGGTGACAAGGCGCTTCGTTATACAAGACGCACCCCCTTCTTTTTAAAAAAAATTGTAATCCAGTCACCCATTGGACGCAGGGGGCCGATAGGGCGCACCAAAATGACCCAGTTTTTGCCATGAGAGGTGGTTCCCCTGTCATATCTGAGAGGAAACACTTCCTGCACCGGGGTCAGTGACCGGTCAGTGACCGACTTTAACTGAGTGAAAATATGTGTGCTCTGTGTGTGCGGCCAGATCAAAGGCATTGTGATAGCTGGGTGGCCTTGTTTATAGACACGACCTTCTTCCCAGGGGTCAATGACCCAGTTTTTGCCATGAGAGGTGGTTCCCCTGTCATATCTGAGAGAGGAAACACTTCCTGCACCGGGGTCAGTGACCGAGTTTAACAGAGTGGAAATCTGTGTGTGCGGCCAGATCAAAGGCAGGGCAGTACCTAGTAGCTGAAACATGCATTATCACAAGTTGTTTGACTGGTACTCAAGCGGTCTCTTTGATTTTTTTCGTATTTCATACACGGATTAGGCGCTTTGTTATACAAGACGCAGGGGTCGAACTCGAGGAAAAAAGTCGCGCCTTATGACCCGGAAAGTACGGTACTTTTCCAACAATACATTGTATATACTTACTTACTTACTGCCTTTCACGCCTGGTGGCGTGTAGGGCAGCGACAAAGGACCTACATTGTATATAGGGGCTCGTAATTCATATCATATCCCTGACAATACATTTTATAAGTTATGAGGCTCTGCACAGGATAAGAAGACAAACAATAAATGATTAACAATCTTCACAGGTCGTAGGACCATTGCCAGGCGGGGATACCATACAGAACCTCCTTAACGCGAGAGGCCCTGCAAAGGATAAGATCACAAGCAAAACACACATGATGATAATTAATGGCTTTACTGAGAAGGCATAAAACTTAAATGTTCAATATGTTTATCAGTCTTCATAGATCATGGCCCGTTGCCAGGCGGGATACTACACAGAACCTCCTTAACGCTAGAGGCCCTGCATAGATCATGGCCCGTTGCCAGGTGGGATACTATACAGAACCTCCTTAACGCTAGAGACCCTGCATAGATCATGGCCCGTTGCCAGGCGGGATACTATACAGAACCTCCTTAAACGCGAGAGGCCCTGCATAGATCATGGCCCGTTGCCAGGCGGGATACTATACAGAACCTCCTTAACGCTAGAGACCCTGCATAGATCATGGCCCGTTGCCAGGTGGGATACTATACAGAACCTCCTTAACGCTAGAGACCCTGCATAGATCATGGCCCGTTGCCAGGCGAGATACTATACAGAACCTCCTTAACGCTAGAGACCCTGCATAGATCATGGCCCGTTGCCAGGCGGGATACTACACAGAACCTCCTTAACGCTAGAGGCCCTGCAAAGGATAAGACAAACAATGACTAACATGATTAACAATCTTCACAGATCGTAGGACCATTGCCGGGCTGGGTAGCAAAGAGAGACCATTGACGCTAGAGGCCCTGCAAAGGATAAGACAAACAATGACTAACATGATTAACAATCTTCACAGATCGTAGGACCATTGCCGGGCTGGGTAGCAAAGAGAGACCATTGACGCTAGAGACCCTGCAAAGGATAAGACAAAAAATGACGAACATGATGATCTTTTACATACATGTACCACTAATGGCTTTACCGAGAGGGCATAAAACTTATATTTTCAATATGTTTATCAGTCTTCATAGATCATGGCCCCATGGCCGGGCTGGGTGGCAAAGAGGGCGTCCTTGACGCGAGAGGCCTTGGCGGGGTTAGGTGCGTAGTAGGTGTCTCTGACTTTGGTCAGCAGACTCATGACGCTGTTGGCTTCCACCAGGGACACGGTACACCCTCCCCACCCGGCGCCAGTCATCCGTGAACCCTCAGCTCCTGCCTCCCTGGAAAAGTAAGGAGAAGACAACATTTTACACAACCAGTTCTTCTTCTTCTTCCTCTGTGTTCATGGGCTGAAACTTCTACTTACAATCGGTTTTTTTAGGCAGCAATATGTCAATTACGGGGTGGACAACCAGTGCTGCGCAAAATATATTCTTCATTCTTCTTCTTCTTCTTCTTCTTCTGCGTTCGTGGGCTGAAACTCCCACGTACACTCGTGGTTTTTTTTTGCACGAGTGGAATTTTACGTGTATGACCGTTTTTTACCCCAACATTTAGGCAGCCATACGCCGTTTTCGGAGGAAGCATGCTGGGTATTTTCGTGTTTCTATAACCCACCGAACTCTGACATGGATTACAGGATCTTTTTCGTGCGCACTTGGTCTTGTGCTTGCGTGTACACACGGGGGGTGTTCGGACACCGAGGAGAGTCTGCACACAAAGTTGACTCTGAGAAATAAATCTCTCGCCGAACGTGGGGACGAACTCACGCTGACAGCGGCCAACTGGATACAAATCCAGCGCGCTACCGACTGAGCTACATCCCCGCCCTGACTGATCTACATCCCCGCCCATTCTTCATTCAAAATGAACATTCTTGGAAAAAGATTGCCTGCTTTTTGCATATTAGCAGCACAATCATGACTGCAAATTGTGTTGTGCTTCTTCAAGGTGTTACGATCGAAAGATAACAGGCAATCCACTCAAGGAAGAATGAGCTTGAAGAAAATAAGTAACGCTTGGGGTCCAGTTGGTCATGTCTTAAAAAGGGGGGTTTCAGTGTAGGAGTGGTCAAGGTACAGTGGAGCCACCATTTAAGACCTCCAAAAACATGAGAAAATCAGGTCTTAAAAGTCGCGTAAGGCGAAATTACTACATTTAGTCAAGCTGTGGAACTCACAGAATCAAACTGAACGCACTGCATTTTTTCACAATGACCGTAGTCCGCCGCTAGTGCAAAAGGCAGTGAAAGTGACGAGCCTGTTTAGCGCGGTGGCGGTTGCGCTGTGCTGCATAGCACGCTTTTCTGTACCTCTCTTCGTTTTAACTTTCTAAGCGTGTTTTTAATCCAAACATATCATATCTATATGTTTTTGGAATCAGGAACGGACAAGGAATAAGATGAAATTGTTTTTAAATCGATTTGTCACGTTTCAATATATCACTCAAGGTGATTATGAACCGGTTAATTACTACTAATTAACTAACCACACCACGATCCACTCTCGCAGGCATACAATTAAATAGAGTCAACAAAAGTATAAGTTTCAGACGCCTGTTTATGTATAAACTCTCCACCTCCCTCGAGCCTTCACTCAAAATATGTTCCTTTTACGTTCTCAACACGTCAAAAAACCAGTGTTCACTGACAAAATGCCAGTACTATGTAGAAAATTATAGTAACACGCTGAACCCGTGTAAATACAGTCGAAATGAGAATGTTCTGTTCGAAAAGCTCTAGTTCGTGCAGGTGTCACACACCCCACGTTGTCACTACTTCAATGAAATCATAGATACGAAAAGACAACGGTGGTCAACGGGGTGCGTACGACATGGTGCACTTAGCTTTATCTCTGCTGCTGCTGCTTAGCCGGTATGCTGGTTAGTCGGTTCGCTGGTTAGCCGGTCCGCTGGTTAGCCGGTTCGCTGGTTAGCCGGTCCGCTGGTTAGCCGGTCTCCTGGTTAGCCGGTCTCCTGGTTAGCCGGTCTCCTGGTTAGCGTAGCCTCAACAGTTCCCGCCAGAGTCAGCCGTGCCGATGTTACGGGAACGTAACGAACGAACGAAACGAACGAACGAAGGAAGGCTGCAAACAGAAAGCATCGGTGCACTAAACATGTCAGCTACCCCTCACCCACCACCTTAAAACATGTCATCTTTAAATATCTCATCGAGCACGTGGGCCTGCACAAAACTGACTTTTTACAACAACAAAACAGCCATTTTCCGTCCTTCTCTCCCTATCTGCAAAAACCATATACAGATTAGTATTTTAGCGTCACAGAGAGTAAATTATGCGCTAACCTGGAAAGAACAACAGAGAGTATTTCATTCCACAACACAGACTCATCAACAGCGTTAAATAATGATTTATTACCTCAAAAGCCTATGATTGTAACTCTCAATGGAAGCAAAGTCCGCCTCCTCCCTGGAACAGTCTCTGTTCGTCAACAGTGACCCAAAACGTCCAGAACCCCTTGTCGAATCCTTATGCGAAAGCCATCGCCGACGAAGGAAATGTGACGACTTGTCCTCAGCAAAATACGTGGCAGAGGAAAGGAATAACTTGTGGAAGTTCCCCTAGAGTGCCGAATATGATACTCGGTGAAAAACCATCATACTCTAGTAACTGTGTGTTAGGTCCTTCCCCTTCTGCCGCTGGGTGTCAAGTGTGTCGTCCTTGAGTCTCTGACAGACCACCTAGCCAAATACACGTGACTGACCTTGTCACCAAACCAGTCCAGCTATACCCAGTTTTGCCTCCCCAAGCAGGAAAAAGACACGAGAAACTCAATCCCTGAAAATCCCGTGCGCGCTGTCAGCGAAAAAAACCGTCAGCCCTATGACAGCAGAAACCTGCACTGTGAAGCTCGTGCGTTTCAAAACATCCGTGCTCGGGAGCACTGTCAGCAAAAACTCTGCTGTGTCCAATATCACGCACAGGCGCTTTCTATCATACATTGACCCAGAACAGGCACTCCACTGAGTGACGCTTTCTTGGTCTCTGTCACCCGATCGTGACACACCTCCCCTCTTCAAGACGAAACCTCGGTTTCGCTCACAGTCATGTTCTCCTCTACAGCCCGAGAGAGAAAGTCAGCTCCAACATTGTTGGCGCCCGGAATGACGCGTACCGTGAATTGGTACGGTTGGAGAATCAACGCCCAGCGCATAAGTCTGGCGTTTGCCAACCTTGCAACCTGAAGATATTGCAGAGGCTGATGGTCTGTTTCCAGACAGAAAGGTCGTCCTCAAGAACGAGCAACCCCTCGTTTCACCCCTGATGACTGCAACCTTCTCTGTCTTCTTGTCTTTGTTCTTCTGGTCTTTGTTCTTCTCCCCGTAGGCTGTCCTCTCTATGTAGGCGCGCAGCAGGTTGGCGTGGTACAGGCGTGCTTTCCCGTGCATCATGATCCTGTAGTCGTTCTGGCCCACCCTCGCTGTCACCTCAAAAGGTCCTTGCCACTGCAGTTGTAGCTTGTTGTGTTTGACAGGTAAAAGTAGCAACACCCGTTCTCCAATCTTGAAGCTGCGCGGCCGTGCCTTGCGGTCGAATCCTCGCGCGTAACGCTGTGCTGCTCTCCCCAGGTTCTCTTGAGCCAGTTTGCAGGTCTCTTCAATCCTGTTCCTGAGTTCTACGATGTAGGTCGCTGTCGTCTGCACCTCCTCGTCAGCTTCTTCGTCCGTCCAAGCCTGACGCAGGATAGCCATGGGACCGCGTACCTGTCTGCCGTACAACAGCTCAAATGGGGAAAAACCCAAGCTCTCCTGAGGAACCTCGCGGTATGCAAAAAGCAATGCTGGGATGTACCTGTCCCACGTGCGTGGTTTCTCCTGAGCTAGTTTCCTCAGCATGGTCTTCAAGGTGCCATTGAACCTTTCCACCAGTCCGTTGCACTGAGCATGGTAAGGAGTGGTGAAGTGCTGCTCCAGTGATAGCAGTCGTGCTGCCTCCGCCATCACTCCTCCCGTGAACTGCGTGCCTCTGTCGGTGAGTACCTCTGATGGAATTCCCAGCCGGGACCACATAGTAACCAGAGCCTCAGCTACTCGCGTGGCTTCAATCGATTTCAGAGGGATCGCCTCTGGGTATCGAGTAGCGTAGTCCACCATGGTCAAAATGTATCTGTTTCCGTCCTCAGACGCAGGCAAGATGGGCCCGATGATGTCCACTGCCACCCGACGAAAGGGTTCGTCGATGAGCGGCATCTTCTCTAAGGGGACCTTCCTCACCCTTCCTTTGGCAACCACCTTCTGGCACTTATCGCAGGACGCACAGAAACGTCGGACATCCGTGCAGATGCCTGGCCAGTAAAAGTGGCGCCAGACACGATCCGTGGTCTTCTTGGTACCAAGATGACCTCCCAGAATCGAGTCGTGTGCCGTTGCCATGACACCCTCGCGAAACTCGCGAGGCACGACAACCTGTTTGAATGTACCTTCTTGGTTGCTGAACTCACGGTAGAGCAACTTCTTGTCCCTGAGGAACTTTGACCTCCCATGCTTCCCGCTCAGCTTCACCTTCCCCGACTTCGCGTGCTCCCGAGGAGTAGCTAAGGTCGGGTCAGAATCCTGAGCCTTCGCGAGAAGCGCGGGGGTCACGTTCCCCAGGGCAGCTCGTGCAGCAGGTAGGGGTTTGAGAGGTTTGTCCTCTCGCTCCGCCTGTGCCCGCGTGAGCACTGAAATGACGTCGGGAGACCGATAAACGGGAACCTCCCTGGTGACGCCGTCCACAAACTGAACCCGGTTTCCAATGAGCAGGTCGCATGGAGGATCGTCCATGACGACGGCCACAATGGTCCCCGTGAACAACGGGGTTACGACCTTGATCACTGCCGTGTTCAAGTCGTAAGCGTGAGATGCCTCGGCCATTCTCACCCTGATGCTGTCTCCTGTGTAGGCCATAGCTGGAACTAGACTCGCCCGAACCACTATCATGTCTGCCCCTGTGTCCCGCAGACCTTCGCCCTTCACTCCGTTAACGTAGACGTTGCAGTGGGGCTGGAAATGTTTCCTGGAGCACGGAACGCAGAGTTGTGGGATGGTGCATGAGCTCGTGACGTCCCTGAACTCCTCACTGCCAACGAAGTGAACGCCCTTCTGGTCAGCCTGTCTCTTGTGGCAGTCCTTCTTCACGTGGCCCCGCTTGTTGCAGTAGTAACACTGGATGTCAGTTCTGGAACTCGATCCCTTGTGTCCCTGATCGTCCTTCCCGTCCTTGGGTCCTGAAGAACCCGAATTTCCCGTTTTTCCTGGCCGTGAGCCTGAAGATTTGCCGGAGATCGCCTGGGCGTCCTCGTGCACTCTGATCCAGTCGGCTGCCTCCTGAGTAGTCTTGGGCTGGTGCTCCTGCACGAAGGTCACCACCTCAGGTCGCAGGCTGGACATCAGTTGTTCCATGACTATGAGGTCGGCAAGGTCGTTGACGGTCCAGTCCTTTTCGGCCATCTCCACCCAGCGCCGCAGGTAGAGGTTAAGGCGTGCCACAAACTGATGACTCAGCTCGCCGCTCAGTCTCTTGCTGTTACGCAGACGTCGTCTGTAGGCTTCAGCAGTCAGGTTAAAGCGCTGGAGTAACGCCTTCTTAAGTGCCTGATAGTCTCTCGCCTCGTCGTCCTCCAAAGCGTTGTAGAGCTGCAATGCGCGTCCTTTCAAGCAGGTGCTAAGGCGGCTAGCCCACGTGGCCTCTTCCCACTTCTGGTCAGATGCGATGCGCTCAAACCGGCGTAAAAAGTCGTCGAGCTCGTCCTTGTCATCGTCGAACGTCGGCAGTCTCGTACGGTCGGCAACAAACGTCGGCGCGCTAGCCTGAGTAAGCGTACCCTTCTCGGCCTGCAGCCTAGCTAGTTCTAGCTGGTGATCGCGTTCGGCCTGTTTGTCCTGTCTGTCACGTTCGGCCTGCCGTTCCCTTTCTTGTCTGTCAAGTTCGGCCTGTCGTTCCTGTCTCTCAAGCTCGTCTTTCTTTTCCTGTCTGTCACGTTCGTCTTTCTCTTTCCGTTCTTGTCTGTCAAGTTCGTCCTTCTTGTCCTGTCGGTCACGTTCTTCTTTTCTTGTCAGTCGCTCAAATTCTTCCTTCCGTTCTACTTCCTTGCGCTTACGCAAACTACGCGCTCTAACGCGTGCGTCTCGCTCTGTCTGTTCCTCGCTACCAGGAGTCTCAAAAGTTAATCTCTTCGTAGGAGATCCCCCTGTAGCCATGGTTAGTTTTAGCAAAGCTTTATTACCAAAGTAAGTCTAACGCAGCTATAGCTAGAACACGCGGTGATGAAAGCGGTGGATACAAAAATCCAGCAACCGGAAAATGCAGAAGAAAAATCCAAACGGTGTAGAACAAAACGCGTAGCCTACTTTATGGCTGCTTTTTGCGGTGAAACAAAGTGTTTCCCACAGCCGTGGCCTACTTTATCGGCTGCTTTTTGCGGTGAAACAGAGTGTCTCCCACAGCCTTGGTTAGGACAGAAGTCCTCGGACCCTTCCCCCCCAAAATTCCAACAAAGTCAAAATATGGAGAAAAATCCAAGTAAAACAAGACGGTAGAAATGTAACCTGTTACAGAATGCGAAACAACAATGTAGAGAAAACTGAGTAAAACGAATAACAAATCCGTTAACCCCGCTCAGCTCTCTGCAACGGAAAACTCTGAACGTACAACAACAAAGATTCACAAACAAAGGAAAGGGAAGTAATCACAGTTAGCGCATACAATAACTCACAAATTACAATTTACATTTCCTGCAAGATGTGAATCGCTTAAGGTGTGGTATATGATCAAAACTATACAAAAAAGGGTAGCACCAAGCAGAAAATAAGTCGAGCACTGACGAGATTATCTGCTCTTAGTTATCCTTAATTGGTGGGTCTTTATCAGTCAGAAATTAACTGAGTAAATCCCGGCTTGGCCCCCACGTGTCACGTTTCAATATATCACTCAAGGTGATTATGAACCGGTTAATTACTACTAATTAACTAACCACACCACGATCCACTCTCGCAGGCATACAATTAAATAGAGTCAACAAAAGTATAAGTTTCAGACGCCTGTTTATGTATAAACTCTCCACCTCCCTCGAGCCTTCACTCAAAATATGTTCCTTTTACGTTCTCAACACGTCAAAAAACCAGTGTTCACTGACAAAATGCCAGTACTATGTAGAAAATTATAGTAACACGCTGAACCCGTGTAAATACAGTCGAAATGAGAATGTTCTGTTCGAAAAGCTCTAGTTCGTGCAGGTGTCACACACCCCACGTTGTCACTACTTCAATGAAATCATAGATACGAAAAGACAACGGTGGTCAACGGGGTGCGTACGACATGGTGCACTTAGCTTTATCTCTGCTGCTGCTGCTTAGCCGGTATGCTGGTTAGTCGGTTCGCTGGTTAGCCGGTCCGCTGGTTAGCCGGTTCGCTGGTTAGCCGGTCCGCTGGTTAGCCGGTCTCCTGGTTAGCCGGTCTCCTGGTTAGCCGGTCTCCTGGTTAGCGTAGCCTCAACAGTTCCCGCCAGAGTCAGCCGTGCCGATGTTACGGGAACGTAACGAACGAACGAAACGAACGAACGAAGGAAGGCTGCAAACAGAAAGCATCGGTGCACTAAACATGTCAGCTACCCCTCACCCACCACCTTAAAACATGTCATCTTTAAATATCTCATCGAGCACGTGGGCCTGCACAAAACTGACTTTTTACAACAACAAAACAGCCATTTTCCGTCCTTCTCTCCCTATCTGCAAAAACCATATACAGATTAGTATTTTAGCGTCACAGAGAGTAAATTATGCGCTAACCTGGAAAGAACAACAGAGAGTATTTCATTCCACAACACAGACTCATCAACAGCGTTAAATAATGATTTATTACCTCAAAAGCCTATGATTGTAACTCTCAATGGAAGCAAAGTCCGCCTCCTCCCTGGAACAGTCTCTGTTCGTCAACAGTGACCCAAAACGTCCAGAACCCCTTGTCGAATCCTTATGCGAAAGCCATCGCCGACGAAGGAAATGTGACGACTTGTCCTCAGCAAAATACGTGGCAGAGGAAAGGAATAACTTGTGGAAGTTCCCCTAGAGTGCCGAATATGATACTCGGTGAAAAACCATCATACTCTAGTAACTGTGTGTTAGGTCCTTCCCCTTCTGCCGCTGGGTGTCAAGTGTGTCGTCCTTGAGTCTCTGACAGACCACCTAGCCAAAAAACACGTGACTGACCTTGTCACCAAACCAGTCCAGCTATAACCGATTCTGCCTCCCCAAGCAGGAAAAAGACACGAGAAACTCAATCCCTGAAAATCCCGTGCGCGCTGTCAGCGAAAAAAACCGTCAGCCCTATGACAGCAGAAACCTGCACTGTGAAGCTCGTGCGTTTCAAAACATCCGTGCTCGGGAGCACTGTCAGCAAAAACTCTGCTGTGTCCAATATCACGCACAGGCGCTTTCTATCATACATTGACCCAGAACAGGCACTCCACTGAGTGACGCTTTCTTGGTCTCTGTCACCCGATCGTGACATTCGGAAATTTTATTTTAATCATAATTTTTATATTTTGATTTTTCAGAGCTTATTTTTAATCCGAATATAACATATTTGTATGTTTTTGGAATCAGAAAATGATGAAGAATACGATGAACGTAATTTTGGATCGTTTTATAAAAAGATAATTGTAATTACAATTTTCCGATTTTTAATGACCAAAGTCATTAATTAATTTTAAGCCTCCAAGCTGAAATGCAATACCTTCGTCAAAGATTGCTTGGCCAAAATTTCGATCAATTTGATTGAAAAATGAGGGTGTGACAGTGCCGCCTCAACTTTTACAAAATGCCGGATATGACATCAAAGACGTTTATCCAAAAAATGAAATAAACGTCTCGGGATATCATACCCAGGAACTCTCATGAAAAATGTCATAAAGATCGGTCCAGTAGTTTACTCTGAATCGCTCTACACACACACACACACACACCACGACCCTCGTCTCGATTCCCCCTCTATGTTAAAACATTTAGTCAAAACTTGACTAAATGTACAAAGGAGAGAGTTTTAAAATGGGGGTAAATTTACAGAGACTATCAATCAATCAATATCAATCAATATGAGGCTTATATCGCGCGTATTCCGTGGGTACAGTTCTAAGCGCAGGGATTTATTTTAAATTTTTTAAATTTTTATTTTATGCAATTTATATCGCGCACATATTCAAGGCGCAGGGATTTATTTATGCCGTGTGAGATGGAATTTTTTTACACAATACATCACGCATTCACATCGGCCATCAGATCGCACCCATTTCGGCGCATATCCTACTTTTCACGGCCTATTATTTCAAGTCACACGGGTATTTTGGTGGACATTTTTATCTATGCCTATACACTTTTGCCAGGAAAGACCCTTTTGTCAATCGTGGGATCTTTAACGTGCACACCCCAATGTAGTGTACACGAAGGGACATCGGTTTTTCGTCTCATCCGAAAGACTATGAAGAGAAAATGTGAAAAAGCAAGGTCTTACAAGAGAAAAAGTCTTACAAGGGGGGGGTTTCACTGTAAACACTTCCCAAATGACGTCACTGCAAAACTCACTTGCAGGCCTGCACCAAGGTGTCCACCTCGGGGTGGCTGCACTGGTACAGGTCCCGGCAGCTTGCGTGGCTCTCGTCCATCAGCCGTCCCAGCTGTTTGAGAGCGTCCAGGGGCGGGTTGTCGCACATCTCTTTGAACTGCAGCACTCTGCTGGCCTCACTGTACACGTGCCTCGCTCTGTCCTGAAGCTTGAACTCACACACTGAAATATTGACAAGATATGATTGTGCAGCAGCAGCCACAAAAAGAACAACACAAAAGCACACACACACACACACACACACACACACACACTAAACCAAAAAACCAAGAGAATTAAAATAAATGAAGAGAGAAACTTGAGGAATTCATCAGTACTGTGACAAGACAAACCAAGCAGATTATTTCAGAGTATTTCTTGTCAGAAAACCAGACATTTTCAGGCAGTTTATGTTGGAAGAGAAATGAAGGAAGTATTTTGCCAACCACACCCTCCAGTCGAAAAGTGAAAGACCCCAATGTATTAAATTAAGTCCGCTGGCACCCATGTCTCACCTTCCAGTGTGTTCTCACTCAAACTGGTTTCAGCCAGTTCTTCGGTGGTGACCTCCAGGATCTTGCAGACCTCGTCCTTGTGGTAAGGTTTCGTGTGGAGCTCCTCCAACACCATTTTCTGCATGTTTTGCAGGCTGGCGCCAAGCTCGATCTGCAGGTCTCCCAGGCGACGAATCTGTCGCCATGGCAACCCCTTAGATTTTGCAATGATCTGCGCACCAGGGAAATAAGAACAAAAACTGCTAAACATTGAAACACACAAACATAAACTTAGAAAATCAGCAGCTGCCCACACTGTGTATACATACAGACACATCCACACATATAATTACCCAAGACCACAAACATCATTCTGCTGCAAAAATCAGAGAAAAAAATGGCTCTCAAACGGGGTAAATTTACAGACGGTATTGTAACCGAGCTAGTGCACGAAGCAAACAATCACCTTTGGAGGCAAACCCAGTCAAACAGGGTTGAAAATTTTAGAGCTAATTTTAAAGCACTACAAAATGGGTACGCAAAGGTTCCCAAGAGCATTCAAGGAGACAGCAGCAGCCAGACCCCATCACAAACAGAGAACTCTACGACTGACAGATATCTAGCCGGCAGCCAGACCCCATCACAAACAGAGAACTCTACGACTGACAGATATCTAGCCGGCAGCCAGACACCATCACAAACAGAGAACTCTACGACTGACAGATATCTAGCCGGCAGCCAGACCCCATCACAAACAGAGAACTCTACGACTGACAGATATCTAGCCGGCAGCCAGACCCCATCACAAACAGAGAACTTAACGATTGACAGATGTCTAGCCGTCAGCATTGAAGAAATGTCGAGCTACTATAAATAGCTTGTGCTCTTTGCCGGCAGTTAACCTTGCAGAGCCTGCTGTGAAGGGAAATTACCGTGTATTTTTTCCCAGTCACAGTATGAATAGAAAGTCTGAAAAAACAAGGTCTTAAAACGCAGAGTCTTAAATTGGGGGGGGGGGGGGGGGGGGAGGATCTTAAAAGAGGGGTTCCCCTGTACCTGCATTGCAATCCTGCACTCAATGACCCTGGTGTTGAAGTCGGAGGTCGCGGCCTTGTTGTGTTCGGCCAGACTGTTACTGACCACAAAGGCTGCCCCGGAGGGAAGATGGACGTCTGTTGTTCTCAGGGGGTTGAATTCAATCAGCTTAGCCTGTAATATAAAAGGGGATCCAGCTTTTGACTCGACAGCTAAGAACAAATGTGGCCACTAGTATACATTATTTGTATTTTTGACCAAAATATGTCATTTTACACAAATCGAGAATGTCAGTGAACAATGACTGTCGAGATCTGTGTCAAATGTCATATTTTGGTCAAATTTCAAATGACATTTATGTATCAATCTATTTTAGTTTGAACTCCTTTTATTGTTTACAATTGAACGCACCCAAGCATGCATGCTTTTGTAGTCTTGGCAGACCTGCCTACCCCTGAAATGTACCATGTGTAGTTTTGGGTGTGAAAATAAGGCAAATGTGTAGTTTGGCAGGTGAATGTGTAGTATTTCAATTCGATCAACCCAAACCGCAAAACAGAACAGTTACTTATACCGTACTAAAACAAACACTCAACACTCCAAACAAAACTATTACAATGTGAACAATACTCCTAATATTCTTTTAGATTTTTTTTTTTTTTTTTTTTTTGCACGGTTGATTGTGGGAAATGTAAGGTTGTGAGATTGTTATGTATGAGTGTATGCATGAAGCACCTTTGTAAACGCCACGAGCTTCCCTTTGGGAAGGTGTGCGCGTATAAATAATAATAATTATTATTATTATTATTATTATTATACAAATACAAACAAAGCCCCCACAAAAATACAAGCCAAGCATTAAGTTTATTTGTTAAGAAAAAAATTATTAACTGTGTAGTTTGGAACATTTGTCAAAAAAAACTATGTTGAGGGGTATATATGCAGTTCCTTATACAGTGGGACCCCCTATTCAAGACCTAGAACAATCTGAGAACATCAAGTCACAAAAAGTAGGGACTGGGAGTATGTGTATCAACATGAAGGCAAATTTGCATATAAACAGAACATTTGTAAAGCAAGGCCTGAAAAAGGGGGGGGGGCATGTGTTCAATCGGGTTTCTTCACAAAACAGTCCAATTTCCTCTGCTTTGGTCGGGATTTCTCGAATTCCTGATGGGAAGTGCTTTTCTTGTGGCGGTTACAGTCGTAAAGCCCACTGTGCTTCACTGAAAAATCTGTGTTGCACACAGTGCAGTGGGCAAAATGCTTCCCTTTTCTCGACGAAACTAGGCATGGATGCTCCTCATGGTACTTTGGCAGAAAAGCCTGGCTGGGAGTTTGACCAAGCTTCTTTTTTTTGCTCGGTGGCGGTTGATCGCCAAAGTATTCTGAATCCGTGTTCGTCGCTGTAGCCATTTTTTTCCCTCCAGAAAGAATGAGCTACGAAGTGACCGCGTTCAGAAAAGTATGTGCTGAAACGCCCGTGATAGTTGTAATAACAGCAGCAAGACCAACTGACTATGCTACTCTTGCGGGCGCCGGGCATGTTTTGCACGCAGTACACAACCGGTTAGTACAAATTACGCATCGGAACTCGCTCGCGTTTTTGCGTATTCAAAATGTCAAAATGTGTAGTCGAAACGAAACGTTTGCGTAGTATAAGACAAGCATGCGTAGTTGCGTAGTTTGGGGACCAAAATCGTAGTTTACTACGCTCAATGTGTAGTGTAGGCAGGTCTTTCTTGGACAACAGCCTAAAAATGAGTTTTAGTCGGACTCTGACGTCACATGGCTCAAAGAAGAGAAATCCAATGGTCAATCGATAAATAACGCATCACAATATACAATTTTGGGAAATACCTCCGTCGGGTTTGTATAAGCTGTGGAAGAGTGACCTTTTCTTGCAAAACCTGGCAAAAACATCGGAGGGGCCAATCACAAGCGAGGGGTGTGTGACAGAATCATTTTCAATTCGTCTATTATGCTGCTCACAAAACACACAAAAAACTTCTAGGATGTGTAATGTTTAGTGCATAGAGCCCGAGAATAAGGCACAAAATGTCGGAACAACAGATAACAGGGTTTGAATTTGGTACGTATGTGCCCCAGAATGAAAGAAATCAAAATGTTTTCAGACACCCCGGTACTTTTCTTCTTTTTTTCATCTTGAAACTTGCGTTTCTTTGGGCATTATACTTGTTTAAGTGAGCGCCTTACTCTGAAAGCTGTAGCGGACCCCTCTTGTTGTGGCATGAAGCAGATTGAGAAAGAACATACAGTGGAACCTGTCCATAACCACCACACAAGAGACCGACCCAAACTGACCATTCCATGTTGAGCCATAAAAGAATCTGACCATTCCATGTTGAGCCATAAAAGAATCTGACCATTCCATGTTGAGCCATAAAAGAATCTGACCATTCCATGTTGAGCCACAAAAGAATCTGACCATTCCACGTTGAGTCATAAAAGAATCTGACCATTCCATGTTGAGCCATAAAAGAATCTGACCATTCCATGTTGAGCCATAAAAGAATCTGACCATTCCACGTTGAGTCATAAAAGAAACTGACCATTCCACGTTGAGTCATAAAAGAAACTGACCATTCCATGTTGAGCCATAAAAGAAACTGACCATTCCGTGTTGAGCCATAAAAGAAACTGACCATTCCGTGTTGAGCCATAAAAGAAACTGACCATTCCATGTTGAGCCATAAAAGAAACTGCAGACCATTCCATGTTGAGCCATAAAAGAAACTGCAGACCATTCCACGTTGAGTCATAAAAGAAACTGACCATTCCACGTTGAGTCATAAAAGAAACTGACCATTCCATGTTGAGCCATAAAAGAAACTGCAGACCATTCCATGTTGAGCCATAAAAGAAACTAACCATTCCATGTTGAGCAATAAAAGAATCTGACCATTCCATGTTGAGCAATAAAAGAATCTGACCATTCCATGTTGAGCCATAAAAGAAACTGCAGACCATTCCACGTTGAGTCATAAAAGAAACTGACCATTCCACGTTGAGTCATAAAAGAATCTGACCATTCCACGTTGAGTCATAAAAGAATCTGACCATTCCACGTTGAGTCATAAAAGAAACTGACCATTCCATGTTGAGCCATAAAAGAAACTGCAGACCATTCCATGTTGAGCCATAAAAGAATCTAACCATTCCATGTTGAGCCATAAAAGAAACTGACCATTCCATGTTGAGCCATAAAAGAATCTGACCATTCCATGTTGAGCCATAAAAGAAACTGACCATTCCATGTTGAGCCATAAAAGAAACTGACCATTCCATGTTGAGCCATAAAAGAAACTGCAGACCATTCCATGTTGAGCCATAAAAGAAACTAACCATTCCATGTTGAGCCATAAAAGAAACTGCAGACCATTCCATGTTGAGCCATAAAAGAAACTGCAGACCATTCCATGTTGAGCCATAAAAGAAACTGCAGACCATTCTATGTTGAGCCATAAAAGAATCTGACCATTCCATGTTGAGCCATAAAAGAAACTGACCATTCCATGTTGAGCCATAAAAGAATCTGACCATTCCATGTTGAGCAATAAAAGAATCTGACCATTACATGTTGAGCCATAAAAGAATCTGACCATTCCGTGTTGAGCCATAAAAGAAACTGACCATTCCGTGTTGAGCCATAAAAGAAACTGACCATTCCGTGTTGAGCCATGAGACTGATGGCTTGGTCCATGCCTCCGCCCTCCGTTCCTATGTAGCGCTCACACTTGGCCGTCAGTTCGGACAGCTCTCTCTGAAAACATAGACATGGTTTTGTACTGCAAAAAGAAACATGCTACCCCCTTCCCTCCCCCAAGATAATGTGCAAATAATACTTGGCCATCTTTTCTGACAACTCTCTCTGAAAGTGAAGACATGGTTTTGTACTTTAAATAAAAACATGCTAACCCCCCCTCCCTCCCCAAAGATAATGTGCAAATAATACTTGGCCATCTTTTCTGACAACTCTCTCTGAAAGTGAAGACATGGTTTTGTACTTTAAATAAAAACATGCTAACCCCCCCTCCCTCCCCAAAGATAATGTGCAGATAATACTTGGCCATCTGTTCTGACAACTCTCTTTGAGTAAGGGTGTGGTTTTACACTGCTTGGTGAAACAAGAGTCTGTCCCTTCCCGTTCCAATGCAGCACAAACACTAGGATGTAAGTTATATTTATCAATCAATCAATGAGTCTTATATTGCGCATATTCCGTGGGTACAGTTCTAGGCGCTCTGCAGTGATGCCATGTGAGATGAAATTTTATACGGCCAGTAGATTGCAGCCATTTCGGCGCATATTTACCTTTCACGGCCTATTTATAACATACATGCTTCTATGATTGCTACAATCAGCCCCCTTTTACAAAACAAGGACAACAACAACAACCTGAAAAAACAAGACTGCTATTTTTCCAAGCAAAATGTAAGAAGATTGGAACAGAACCATAGCTGTACAATAAACGTACACATCACTTCCCTCTTTTTACATTTTGTCAAGTTTTGACTAAATGTTTTAACAGAGAGGGGGAATCGAGACGAGGGTCGGGGCGTGTGTGTGTGTGTGTGTGTGTGTGTCTGTGCGTGTGTGTGTGTAGAGCGATTCAGACCAAACTACTGGACCGATCTTTATGAAATTTGACATGAGAGTTCCTGGGAATGATATCCCCGGACGTTTTTTTCTTTTTTCGATAAATACCTTTGATGACGTCATATCCGTCTTTTTGTAAAAGTTGAGGCGGCACTGTCACACCCTCATTTTTCAATCAAATTGATTGAAATTTTGGCCAAGCAATCTTCGACGAAGGCCGGACTTCTATATTGCATTTCAGCTTGGTGGCTTAAAAATTAATTAATGACTTTGGTTATTAAAAATCTGAAAATTGTGAAAAACAAACATTTTTTTATAAAACGATCCAAATTTACGTTCATCTTACTCTTCATCATTTTCTGATTCCAAAAACATTAAATATGTTATATTTGGATTAAAAACAAGCTCTGAAAATTAAAAATATAAACATTATGATCAAAATTAAATTTTCGAGATCAACTTAAAAACACTTTCATCTTATTCCTTGTCGGTTCCTGATTCCAAAAACATATAGATATGATATGTTTGGATTAAAAACACGCTCTGAAAGTTAAAACAAAGAGAGGTACAGAAAAGCGTGCTATCCTTCTCAGCGCAACTACCACCCCGCTCTTCTTGTCAATTTCACTGCCTTTGCCACGAGCAGTGGATTGACGATGCTAGGAGTATACGGTCTTGCTGAAAAATTGCATTGCATTCAGTTTCATTCTGTGAGTTCGACAGCTTGACTAAATGTTGTATTTTCGCCTTGTTAAAACCTAAGTTTTGTTTTAGATTTTTCTGGTCATACACTCTGTCAATTTGCCTGTGTTTTAAAACTCCCTGTCAATTTGCCTGTGTTTTAAAACTCCCTGTCAATTTGCCTGTGTTTTAAAACTCCCTGTCAATTTGCCTGTGTTTTAAAACTCCCTGTCAATTTGCCTGTGTTTTAAAACTCCCTGTCAATTTGCCTGTGTTTTAAAACTCCCTGTCAATTTGCCTGTGTTTTAAAACTCCCTGTCAATTTGCCTGTGTTTTAAAACTCCCTGTCAATTTGCCTGTGTTTTAAAACTCCCTGCTTTTTGTAGACCTAATTTTCTCAGATTTTTTGTAGGTCTTAAAAGGGGGTTCCACTGTATGCCATTTAACCCACGTAGAAAACACTGCCTACTGACCATGGTGAACTTCCACCCATTGACGTGAGCCATGGCGAGAGCGGCACAGCAGACCAACGCGCTGGAACTGGACAGACCCGCACTCTTTGGGATTCGACCCACCACCAAGGCGTTGAACCCTTTGGCCGACGTTTGACCGGCGTGCTCCATCACACCCTTGATCCCGCAGAGGGCATAGTTGTGCCATCGTCTGTCGGACTTGTCGATAGTGACGTCTGCCGCCTTGCAGCTCATCTCTCTGAAAAAAACAGTCAATGTGACAAAAGTTAAGGTGGTCTTTAATTGAGCCAGAAGTCGACTTGCCAAACTACAGAAAACTCAGTGCTTGAGCTTCGTGTAGCCAGCTTTCGTGAAGTATACTTCGCCTTGTCAACTTTGCTCAGCTAAGAACAGGCTTTAGAACAAGAACAAGAACATGAAATTTATTTTGCCTTATAGCATTTATAACAGCCATTGATATTTAAATGTTGTCAGTTTTCTTTACTTTTTCAGTTTTTACACCCCCGGTATAGGGGTGTGTATAGGTTTCACTCGATGTGTTTGTGTGTTTGTGGCGGTGTTTGTGTTCGCAAGTAGATCTCAAGAATGAACGGACCAATCGTCACCAAACTTGGTGAACAGGTTCTATACATTCCTGAGACGGTCCTTACAAAAATTGGGACCAGTCAAACACACGGTTAGGGAGTTATTGGTGGATTAAAATTATACAACAACTTATAGACGGACACCCCCGTTGGTCAAAGGGAAATAACCATTCTCACTGCCACCGACTGAGAAGGTTATTTCCCTTTCCTTTGACGGGGGTGTTTTTCCTATCAGAGGAATTTCTTGTTTTTTGTGGTTTTGTTATTGGGTAAACTTAAATGTAAACATCTTTTTGATGTCCCTGTGGCTGGTTGGTGCTACCAGTCACAGACATTTGATTAGTGAAGCATGTTAATCTTATTGCACGCTTTTTTGAAAAAAATTGTGTCACCTAAATGTCAGTGATCAGCAGCTATCCTGTTTAGCCGGTCATTCGCTCATAGGTCAGTGCATGCTCTACATCAGCGCTTTCTCCTTCTTAGAAATGAGTTCCGAGGAAATACTACACTTTATTTCAGAAGGCAAAAAATAAAAGTTCTTACATTTTCACCATGTTACTGTGAGATATTTATTAGTATATATCTAACTTGCCTTGCATAAAAATAATTTTAGCCATAAGTGTAAAGATGATGTGGGGACTGTGCATATATTTTGTCTGGCGATACATTTTTACAATAAAATCCAATCAGCAAGTGTCCAAAAGCTTATGGCGTTAACAGCAACAACACCACCACCACCACAGCAACAACAACAGTGTCTTACTCAAATGCTGGGTCAGTGTTGGCAAGGATGATGTTTTCAGCGTTGTTTGACACAGCTAACACTATGTCTTGCTCCACGGCCATAGGTAACACTGCATATCCACAGTAGTCTATGTGCTCCCCTGGTGTCACAGATACAAAGAAACAAGTCAGTCATTTCCACAGTAGTCTATGTGCTCCCCTGGTGTCACAGATACAAAGAAACAAGTCAGTCATATCCACAGTAGTCTATGTTCTCCCCTGGTGTCACAGTATACAAAGAAACAAGTCAGTCATATCCACAGTAGTCTACGTGCTCCCCTGGTGTCACAGATACAAAGAAACAAGTCAGTCATATCAAACACCCATTGTAGTTTCTTTGGTCATATCCACAGTAGTCTATGTTCTCCCCTGGTGTCACAGATACAAAGAAACAAGTCAGTCATATCCACAGTAGTCTATGTGATCCCCTGGTGTCACAGATACAAAGAAACAAGTCAGTCATATCCACAGTAGTCTATGTGCTCCCCTGGTGTCACAGATACAAAGAAACAAGTCAGTCATATCCACAGTAGTCTATGTTCTCCCCTGGTGTCACAGATACAAAGAAACAAGTCAGTCATATCCACAGTAGTCTATGTGCTCCCCTGGTGTCACAGATACAAAGAAACAAGTCAGTCATATCCACAGTAGTCTATGTGCTCCCCTGGTGTCACAGATACAAAGAAACAAGTCACTCATTAATGGGGGCGGGGATGTAGCTCAGTCGGTAGCGCGCTGGATTTGTATCCAGTTGGCCGCTGTCAGCGTGAGTTCGTCCCCACGTTCGGCGAGAGATTTATTTCTCAGAGTCAACTTTGCGTGCAGACTCTCCTCGGTGTCCGAACACCCCCGTGTGTACACGCAAGCACAAGACCAAGTGCGCACGAAAAAGATCCTGTAATCCATGTCAGAGTTCGGTGGGTTATAGAAACACGAAAATACCCAGCATGCTTCCTCCGAAAGCGGCGTATGGCTGCCTAAATGGCGGGGTAAAAACGGTCATACACGTAAAAGCCGTGGGAGTTTCAGCCCATGAACAAACAAACAAACTCATTTATGGGTGCATTTGTAGAAACTAACAAATCAATTTTAAAATTGGAACCAAATTGAGTTTTGGACAGTTCACACAGTAAAAAAAAAAAAAAAAGACTTCCAGAAATTCTGTCTGTCTGCTGTCTAATTTTGAATTGTCTCTTTTCTTCATATATCTGATTGATCATCTTGAGTTATATAACTTATACTGCAGTGATAGCGCTAAATATCTTACAAACCTGTTTGACATAATGAGCTGATCACAATGCTCTCACGTAAATCAGTCAATCATTTTATTTTTATTATTGACACTCTCTCTCTCTCTCTTACATACAAATGATTTTCTTTTTAGTCTTTATCCCCCCCCCCCCCCCCCCCACCACCACCACCACCACCACCCGGTCAAACCAAATAACAATCGGTTCGTCTGACCGAGCACCCATCTCTTAATCGGTATTGGCGAATCTCAGTCGGTAAAATACCGGAAATTACCGGTAAACGCGATCCCTGTACTGTTTATGTTGCTAATTACTTTATGATTCTAAAACAAACTCACCAATGAGGTTTACTCTTCCTGGTGACCTTGCATAGAAAACTGGATCATGGCCATACCGATCCTTGAATTTTTGGCGCAGATCTGCATACCTGCACGAAACAAAAATTACTCCAGAAATATTTTTGTGTCTAAAAACGTACTTCGAATTGCCGACACCTCCCCCCCCCCCCTCCCGCCTACTTTGGCAGAATAGATCATGACTGTGGCCATATATGTGATTGAAGTAATTTGTAATGGAAGAAGACACACAAAAAAAGGTACAGAGATTTACAATGATCGACACGTACCCCAGCAACGAAAGTATCAAGCAGGTAGGTTATCAGAACTTTTCTCAAAGTTGCTATTGTGTTCTTGTCCTCTCTATATCTCCCCATGGGGGGGGGGGGGGGGGGTGTGTGTGCAAGCGATGCCCGCAGAATCCTTCCGTGTGGTGGCGCTTTCAGACACCTCATACCTTGCCTGATATAGTACTGATCGAGAAGGTTTAGGCCTAAAAAAAAATAGGTGTGGTTACGGTAACCCGACCTACCCTATTTTTAGGGGCCGACCCTATAACTTTTTATTACATTTGTCAAAAAAAAAACAAAAAAAAAACCAAGAAAACGAGTGCAGAAAACGCAATGAAAGCGAAAGCGCCGGAGTCGCACACTTATTTCCCTGTCAGTGTCAAGTAGGTTTAATTTGTACAAATTAGAAAAAAAAGTTAAATAAAAAAAAAAGTGATTGCCTACCTTCCTACCCTATTTTTTTTGGCTATGTTACCGTAACCACACCTATTTTTTTTTTGTTGTTGCCTGATCGAGGTTTAGGAAACGACTCTCTTCTTCGGGGCAAAGATCAATCCAATGCATGTTTACTGAACAATGAAGCACGCGCACAACAGTGACAACCTAGAGTTTTGACAGCAGTGAACAGTTCTGTTCTTGAATGCTGGGAAATACTCGATCCTGCCTTTACCTTTCGTGTTCAGCTTCTAGAAGTTTGCGAACTCGTGGAGGATTGTCCGCCATGTTGCAGTCATGTGATTTCTGCCTCTTCTTCCTTCGTGTCAATGACTTTTCTACCCCCAAATATGATTGAGTACAGATGACAGCAAACGTAAACTTAGCTGACACAATAAACAATAGTTTAAATTTCATCTTTCGAAAAATACAGTAATTTTGCCAAACTTTCAAGCGTTGAAATAAGAAATCGTAATGTGTGTGCATTTTACTACGAAACTACTACTTGCCGTTTGTTTCGTTTTCTTTCTGCAGCGTTGGGCTACGGTAATATGTATTCAAATTGTAAAGTGAATCTCAACCTTGATTTGTATCATTAGTGTTTTACATACACATTCATAGCCGAAAAGAAAAGAACAACATAAACATACTAACAAACGTTACTCCGCACCAGAGACATAGATAAAATGAATGTATGTATGTCTTACATGTGCTGTGTGCACGTGCAAGCGACGTCAAAACTGAGGTTCAACTTCAAGCCTACATTTATTTGGAAATTCCCACCAACCTATTTTTAGGCCAATGACGTATAGGAAGGGGGATCACTACCAATCAGTCTTCGTAGTTCTTGTTCGTGATTGATTCTTCAACATGGCTGAAAACGTGGCTGCTGGTGTGGCCAAGATGAATGTGACCGACAAGGCATGAAGCTTTGTTCCTTCTCTTTCGTTTCTCTGCAATGTTTTCTTCACGGAATTTAGTTCGTTTAGCGAAGCGGATAGGAATCTCGTATCGAAGGATGATGAGTATGGTGTGTTTGAGTTTCTCATTCAGGCCGTACCTTCTCTTTCAATGTAGTCAAAGATAGCGGCTGAAGCTAACACCCGAATAAATCATTGCGTAGTTCTTTGTTTTTGCATGTGGTCCTGTTGTGATAGCCGTTGTGATCAGTTGCAGTGGATTTTGTGGGAAATATTAACTGTAGCGTTTGATGCTGTTAGTTGACTGAAGATCCAAATAGCCAATCTTCGTGGGTGGGGCAGTGTTTTTGTTTGGTACCTCTGATTGCATCATCCTCATCAAATGAAATTATTATAACTATAAGTTAATCAAATCAGTTAAAAAGTTTATTTTGTTGATATTTCATATTAGTAATGTAATGTTTTCAGGTGTCATGACCTTGAACTGTTTCTCTGCACGTTAAGTTTGATAGTATTAACTAACTTTTCTCTCATGTGAAGTGTGGTCATTATACTTCCATTCGCTTGTTGTTTGACAGATCTTATAACTGTTACTAGAATGGTTAGGAAATTGATATATTTCTTTCTGTTGCTTTTCATTTTAATGGAGTGAAATGTCATGTGTCTTCGCAGACTTTGGTGTGATTTGGGACTATTGAGGTCTAACGAATGACGTATCACAACGTGCGCGGTCGTCCTTGGCGGTCAAGAAAGCCGCGGGCGCCGCCGCGATCATTGCGCAGACGACACTTCTAGACGGCCAATATTTTTTGTGCGCATCACGTGCTCCACATAAATTGGCCGGAAACGAAGCAATTGGGAAACCTGGATAGCCGGCTACTGGCTATAAAAAAACATTCAGAAGGTGTTTCATCATCCATTGCTTCCTATAGACCTTTTCGGTATCTGAGCAGCTCTCGCGAGACACGCTCTTTGTTATGCTTTGAACATCACGAGAACTTCGAACCTTGGCTTGTGCAGCTCGCACGAGATCGCTATACCGCATGCTTTGCTATGCTCTGAAGTTTGCGAGAGATTACGAGAGCTTGGAATACCGATAGGGTCTATTGCATCAACCCCGTTGACCAGAAGTCCTCATTGCTGTTACTTGATCTGAACCCTAGAATTTTTTTTAAATGTTCTGTACTGCCAGTACAGAATATATTTCGTACTTTGTGGGGGACAGTACGTATCAGAGTAGCTAGGTTCACTGGACTGTAACACGAAAGAGTTTGAATTTCACTTGTTTATGAGAATGTTCTACTGGTCTCAAGTTTACTTTTGCTTTGGTTGAAGAACTAGTGTGGCAGTTAAATCCGCCGAAATGGTATGAGTACTTGTACATTTTGTTAGGCAAAAAAAAAAAAAATAGGTCTGTTTACGGTAACCCGACCGACCCTATTTTTTTCGCGCGACCCTAGACTTTTTTTTGCATTTGGAGGAAAAAAAAAAAATCTTGTTTTTTTTTGCAAAATAACGTAAAAATATGGTTTTTTGGAGAAAAAAAAAATCCCGACCTACCGACCCTATTTTTTTTGCCTATGTTACCGTAAACAGACCTTTTTCTTTTTTGCCTTAGCTTCCTTTGCAAATATTGATGGAGTTTAGGAGTATTAATTGTATTGCATGTTCAAACTTATTAACTTAATTGTTTCTTTGTCATGATCCTTTTAAATTTCTTTAAAGGAAACACTGTAGGTGTTACTCTTCTTCTGTGAATCTGTCTTCTGCGTTCGTGGGCTGAAACTCCCACGTACACTCGTGTTTTTTGCAAGAGTGGAATTTTACGTGTATGACCGTTTTTTACCCCGCCATTTAGGTAGGTGTTACTGAAAACAGATGATCAGAAAAAACCTGTTCACTGGAATATGCTTGCAAACACATAATTATATTATCACATACTTGCTCAGATTTTAAACTGTTTGTTTTGATTTTGTGGTTTATAGAGTAGTTTACTTTTAGATAAATCTCATCCCCGACAGGTGTGGTGAAATTGCTGTAAAGAATTATGTAACTACTAACTGTACACCAATTACAATTTGAAGTTTACTTTTGTTATAAAAAACAAGAAAGGTAGGTTGTTGGAACGTTTGTTATTGACAAAACAATACATTCACAGATATTTCAACCCAACGGTCTTTTAAGTGAACAGACAAACAAATATTCACACAAAACTTATCTTGATAGTTCTATCGGTTTACGTGCACTCATCAGGAAGCCGAGCGAATGAAATTTCGTTGGGTTGAAATATCTGTGAATGTATTGTTTTGTCAATAACAAACGTTCCAACAACCTACCTTTCTTGTTTTTTGATTCTGAATTTTGGAACGTTGGCAGTCTCTTTGTTTTTGGATTTACTTTTGTTAACATTTTACAAATGAGGCAGAGTGCTTTTTTAAGATCTGATATACATATATATACAAAGAGAAGTGGGCACGATGAATGCATACAACATATATATGCAATAGACTTAGTGAGAGTCATGCGGAACCTACCTCCTGGCATCCGAGAGATTAATGAACAAGCATTGAAATGAACAAGTGACAAGAACTGGGTGGCCACCCCCCGCGGGTTAGGGGGAGTCCCATATTGGTTGGGACGAGAAAGAATTTACCCGATGCTACCCAGCATGTCGTAAGAGGCGACTAACGGTTCTGTTTCTCCTTTTACCCTTGTTAAGTGTTTCTTGTATAGAATATAGTCAATGTTTGTAAAGATTTGAGTCAAGCAGTGGGGTGTAGCTGAATACGGTGTCCAAATTTGAAAAAGATCCACCAAGAACTTTGGCTTTGGTGTGTCGGTATGGGGGCCCGGGTAGCTGAGGTGGAACCAAAATCGGTTCAGCGCTGCGCGCTGAGAGCACGTGTTGAAATATCGACCAGGTTGTGTCCTGTCCCGGGTGTACCTGAATATGCCCACCAAATTTGAAGCAGATCCATCGAGAACTTTGGCCGTGCATCGCGCACACACACATACACACACACACACACACACACACAGACAGACAGACAGACAGACACAAGTCGTATATATATATAGATATAGATACATTTATCGTGCTCTCTTCCCTTTGTTTATCAGATCTTAAAATAGCACTCTGACTCATTTGTTTAAGATTGATCATGCATTCTTCCCTTTGTTTATCCGTTCTTGAAATAGGGTTCTGCCTTATTTGTTTAAGATTTATTGTGCTTTCTTCCATTTGTGTATCAGATCTTAAAATAGGGTTCTACCCCTTGTCAAACTTGTCAAACTTAAGAAATGTGTGATTGTGATTTTCAGGAAGCGAAGCCCAAGGGAAAGAAGGGGAAGGAAGCGGCAGGTGCTGGGGATCAACCCAAACGCCCGTTGAAGGTGAGTCACCTTTAGTAGTGTTTGCCTGGACACGGAATTTCCAATGTTTTGCCAAGATTTATATGAAAATACCAGAATGAAATTGAAAATCGTCAATGGCGTGATTGACTGATTCTGTCGCTGCACGCTATCCCCAGGGATAGAAATCAGAATTTCCACGAGGGAATAGACGATTTTCGGAAATAACTCCGTTGGGTTTGTAGGGGTTGTGGAAGAGTGACCTTTTCTTGCAAAACCTGGCAAAAACATTGGAGGGGCCAACCACTAGCGAGAGGTGTGAAGGAAACACATCTATTCCCAAGGGACATTAAGATATATATATAAACCAAATGCAAAAACAAAAATAAACCCCTAAAAATTGTCTTTGTTTTCAGCTTGAACCCCCGCCGGAGTTTATCGCCAAACGCCAGCAGTTGTGGGACAGGCTGAAGAAGGAGCATGATGAGTGGCTGGCTGCCCAAGTACCGCAGCCAATCAAAATCACTCTACCAGATGGCAAGGTGGTGGACGGGCAGTCATGGAAGACAACTCCGTACAACGTTGCTTCGGGCATCAGGTTGGACTGTCTTTCTCTGCTGGCTTTTGTGTGGAATTATCTGAATTACTGCTGAAAAGTTTAGACATTATTCTAATATTTTGTTCTATGCAAAATGTGAAGCTAAAGAACATGTAGAAGGTGCAACCCCCACTTTTTATATTATAAAAGAGGAAAACCATGGATTAGTGATATTTTGCTGATGAATTATGTATGAGCACAAACAAAACCTGGAGGTACAGACTGAATGAATTGTAATAGAAGACGACTTTAGTAGTGTTCACATCTTGCATGGTTGCGAAACAAGGCCAGTAAATCTTCTTAACAATTGAGAATTCCTGATCTTGTGAGTTTTTTTTTTTACAGCATTGCAAATCTTAAGGTTTGTTTGCTATTAGTGTTTGTATTAGTTATACACAAAGTACACCGGGAAGATCAATGCTGTGGGAAAAAGTGCTCTTTGTAGTCCTGAAATAGACAGTGTTCAGCAATCAGTTTAGCTTTAAGAGTTCTCTTCAAAGCAGTGAAGCAAACACGCCACTGATCAGTGGAGACAAGCATTCATAAAGTTACAGTGAAGTTATGAGTTATGGTCCTGCACAACTCTGGCCTACTCTATTACTCAATGATGTATGCATGTAGAGCGCTTACTCTATTACTCAATGTTGTATGCATGTAGAGCGCTTACTCTATTACTCAATGTTGTATGCATGTAGAGCGCCTACTTCCCTTTGTTGATCACAAGTTGCAGTGAATTAGCTACCATTTGCAAACCATGCAGTGTCCGATCAGTATGATCCCTTTTTGGGAAAATCTGCTCATCAGAGCTCACTATTTACTGAGTCAATAATCGCTTTTCACCACTGATCAGCGGCCACATGTATTTGCCTCATTGTTTTGAAAAGGCAAATCTTGGACAGTCAATGAAAATCTTACTGACAGAGTTGATAAAGATACGGAAGTTGTCTGTTATTGTATAATACTTTTTGGCAGGCAGACATTTCTCTCAAAATAAGGCGGTGTAGTGTAAAAAGTTATCTGACTTGGGCCAACGTGTTTCTTGTTGTGTGCACCATGCAGTCAGGGTTTGGCGGACAGCGTTGTGATTGCCAAGGTCAACGACCAGCTGTGGGACCTTGACCGACCGTTTGAAGGTGACGCCAATCTCAAGCTCCTCAAGTTTGACGATCCTGATGGTGAGTGTGCTGTGTTGAACTTGTGGTGATAATTCATGCCTGACTGTGGTCTTGCAGCCACCTCCCAATTGGCTTTTATTATAATAATAATAATAATAATAATAAAGTGTATTTATATTGCGCCTATCCCTTACAAAAAAACCAAAAATATTTGGCTCTAAGCGCATTACAACATGTGTAGGGACTTGGTACAATCAAGTCTGACAAATACAATAACACAATATACAGTCGGTCTCTTAGGTAAAACTGGGAAAAGCAGCTTCGACATTTAAACACTGCTACTAAAAAAATCCTCTAACAATGCATACTGCTTTACAATATGCATTTATGTATAAATATAGTTAAAGAACATCGAGTTAATAGGAATTAGAAAAGGTTCTTATGATAAAACTATCTAGCGAACGACGAAGAAGAATAAAACTATCAATGTCGATGTATAACAAGTCATTCAACGTAAATGGCCAAAGAACAACAACAAAGCAGTGATGATAAAACAGTTATACCCAATGGCTAATAACGAGGCAGAACTAAATAGTATCGATACAAGATTAAAACAAAACATATTCCTGGAGACACATTTATACATGTATCAAATAATCAATATACAAAATACAGCCCTCGCACACTCGCACACACACGCCAAGGCACGTGTGGTCGCACTCATAGTGCACATGAAATAGCAACCCGCCCCCAGCCGGCCCACAGGGAAGGATAGTTATTTTCTGGAATGAAGACAAAAATGAACCAAATATTGTTAGTAAATGTAGCAATTTTAAACAATGCATAATTTATTCTTTACCTGAAGTTGCCAGGAGATTGGTTCCGCACAACTTTCACTTACTCTGTTCCACATGTATGTATTTAGAGCGCTTACTTCCCTTTGTTTCTCAGATATTAACCTACAAGAAACAAACTGCTTAGGTTTTGCCTTCAAATGCTGTCATGTAGAGCAATATATATTGTGGACAAAACAGACACTAATCAAGCATAAAAAAAATCCCCAGTCAGACTGTTTGCATTCAATTTTTCTTCTTTCTTCTTGGCGTTCGCTGGCGCTACACACTCAGTACAGCTTGGGAGATGACGGTTGTTTTGTATTCAATAGGCTGTGTACTCACTTGTTCAAGTTGTTCCGTGTTAAAATTGAAATGAACTGACACTTTCATTGTGTTTGTAGGTCAGTACGTGTTCTGGCATTCAAGTGCTCACATCCTGGGGGAGGCGATGGAAAACCACTACGGGGGTCACCTGTGCTACGGTCCCCCGGTGGAGGGGGGCTTCTTCTATGACATGTCGACTGACGAGTAAGTTGCCACCATTGCATGCTCCCTGGTACAGCACAGTGGAACACCCTTGCATACAGAATTGCATACACCGTTTATTTAGCCGTTTATACAGCAGTCCCTCTCATGAACGGACACCCTTGGGCCATAGCAAAATTGTCCGTACATTGCAGGTGTCCGGTCACGGGAGGGGTGACCACACCACCCCCTCCCCCATACACTCACACAGAGACACACAAACAACAGGATTGAGTCTATGCTAATCACTTCTTGTGGCTACTAAACAATAACAATAAACTCCTAATACTTCTTTAAACATTCTGTAAAAAGGATTTGTATGAAAAGTGTTGAAAAGAAGAGATAAAATAAATCCTCAAGGCAGTGAACACACTCACCATGCACTGACATGTATACGAAAGCAGCCACACAAACACAGCACAGAGGAGCGTGTGCAGATGCTTTGCAAGAATAAGCTTGAAAACCAGTTTGAATAAATAGCAGATAGAGCTGCATGTCATAATCAAGTAATTTATTTGTTTCTTGTCTGGCTTTATTGACTGCATGCCGATCATGTGGCATGGCAGTGACTTTTCACTCTTCAGTCGGAAATACACTGTACATAACACAGCTCCCACTCTCCCTCACTAATGCCTACCCCAAGCCGTGACGACTGATGCTTGGAAATTGTGTGGAAGAGTACACCTCTCTATTTCTCTCCAATGCTCTTCCTGCTGACATGCGGTGACACCGAACACCCCACAGAGTTTAGCCAGCTAACCCTCCACCCCCCCCCCCCCCTTTCTCTCTCTCACTCCCTCCAGCCATGTACTGTTGGGGGCTGTGGCCAGAGAGGCCAGCTGCACTGTTCACTCAGAGCAAAACCAGTTGACTGTGTCGTAACTTTTGACAAAGCAAGACAACTGAAGGGTTCATAGATTAGGCAACCGACTCACTGGTCAAGGCTGAGGGGAAACAAGAGTATCTTGTCAATGAAAGAGGTTACACACAGACACACGATGGGTACACGTGCACTCAAGTTATCAGTGACTGTCATCACACCATTGCGGCTGTGATCTTTGTACCAAGAGCCGGACTGCTCTGTTATCGATTTTGTTGTGGTGAAAATTTGACGATGGTCTGTCCGTACATTGGAGGTATGACCTGCTGTTGGGACCGAAAATGAGTGTCCGCGTCCACGTTTTGCAGGTGTCCGTTTAAGGGGGGGCAAATATAGAAGGAAAACACTCCGTGCCGAGCAAATGTGTCCGTACATGTCAGGTGTCCGCTCACGCCGGGGGCCGTACATTGCAGGGACTGCTGTACCGTTTATTAATATTTCTAATGTAAAATAGCACCAGTGTGACCAGAAGAGGTTCAACCTCCAAACTCAGAGAGAAAAACAAAATGACCAGAAAACAAAATATCACTTTTTTCACTGTGGTGTCTCCCCTTAAGAACCCCCAATTTAAGAATTCCTCTGTTTGTAGACCCTCTGTTCTCAAGAGTTCTGTTCATAGCCTCTGTAAATTGACAGGACATTATAGGCCAGTCACTAGCGAGGTGTGTGTCTGAAACACGTGACATTATAGGCCAGTCACTAGCGAGGTGTGTGTCTGAAACACGTGACATTATAGGCCAGTCACTAGCGAGAAGGTGTGTCTCAAACATTATAGGCCAGTCACTAGCGAGAAGGTGTGTCTCAAACACGTGACAAAACCAGTCACTAGGGAGGTGTGTGTCTGAAACACATAACATTATAGGCCAGTCACTAGCGAGGGGTGTGTCTGAAACACGTGACATTATAGGCCAGTCACTAGCGAGGGGTGTGTCTGAAACATGTGACATTATAGGCCAGTCACTAGCGAGGGGTGTGTCTGAAACACGTGACATTATCGGCCAGTCACTAGCAAGGGGTGTGTCTGAAACACGTGACATTATAGGCCAGTCACTAGCGAGGGGTGTGTCTGAAACACGTGACATTATAGGCCAGTCACTAGCGAGGGGTGTGTCTGAAACACGTGACATTATAGGCCAGTCACTGGCGAGGGGTGTGTCTGAAACACGTGACATTATAGGCCAGTCACTAGCGAGGGGTGTGTCTGAAACACGTGACATTATAGGCCAGTCACTAGCGAGGGGTGTGTCTGAAACACGTGACATTATAGGCCAGTCAGTAGCAGGGGTGTATCTAAACATGTGACATTATAGGCCAGTCAGTAGCAGGGGTGTATCTAAACATGTGACATTATAGGCCAGTCAGTAGCAGGGGTGTATCTAAACATGTGACATTATAGGCCAGTCAGTAGCGAGGTGTGTGTCTGAAACACGTGACATTATCGGCCAGTCACTAGCGAGGTGTGTGTCTGAAACACGTGACATTATAGGCCAGTCACTAGCGAGGTGTGTGTCTGAAACACGTGACATTATAGGCCAGTCACTAGCGAGGGGTGTGTCTGAAACACGTGACATTATAGGCCAGTCACTAGCGAGGTGTGTGTCTGAAACACGTGACATTATAGGCCAGTCACTAGCGAGGTGTGTGTCTGAAACACGTGGACAATGAGTATGTGTTGAAAGCTTGCCTCACTAAAATCATTCACTCTATCACAAGGCATACAAACCCGACAGAGTTATTTCAGGACTTTGTCTATTGTGTCCTGATGTGATTCATCTCAAGACTTCAACTATTGTTCTCCTCTTCTTGTGACAAGGCATATGTCTAGCAACAACTTCCCCAACCTAGAGGTACTGCCCTTTAAATGATGTCTATTGTTTAATAAGCAGATTTGTATGAATGACTTAAGCTAGTACCGTACTTTCCGGGTGACAAGGCGCTTCGTTATACAAGACGCACCCCCTTCTTTTTAAAAAAAATTGTAATCCAGTCACCTATTGGACGCAGGGGGCCGATAGGGCGCACCAAAATTGAAAAAGTATACCGGTAACAAACGGTGGAAGAATGAAAATAAGCTGCACATCAAAGGAAGAATACAGAGTGGAAATATGTGAGAGGTGGCTCCCCTGTCATATCTGAGAGAGGAAACGCTTCCTGCACCGGGGTCAGTGACCGGTCAGTGACCGAGTTTAACAGACTGGAAATGTGTGTGCTCTGTGTGTGCGGCCAGATCAAAGGCAGGTCAATTGTGATAGCTGGGTGGCCTTGTTTATAGACACGACCTTCTTCCCAGGGGTCAATGACCCAGTTTTTGCCATGAGAGGTGGTTCCCCTGTCATATCCTGCACCGGGGTCTGTGACCGGTCAGTGACCGAGTTTAACAGAGTGGAAATATCTGTGTGTGCGGCCAGATCAAAGGCAGGTCTTTTGTGATAGCTGGGTGGCTTGAGAGCTCGAGGAAACTTGGCCAGGGCAGTACCTAGTAGCAAGTTGTTTGACTGGTACTCAGGCGGTCTCTTTGATTTTTTTTCGTATTTCATACACGGATACACGGATTAGACGCTTCGTTATACAAGACGCAGGGGTCGAACTCGAAAAAAGTCGCGCCTTATGACCCGGAAAGTACGGTATACCCTCTTCTTCAGACTAGGCAAGTGTGTAGCAATGACTCCCCCAACCATGATGAGAATTGCTTAACACTCTGATTATTTCAAGACTCAATCTAAAATCCCCCTTTGCATGTTGTGATATTATTATCCCCCTTTGCTTGTTGTGACCAGGACGGTGTCGAGCAACGACTTTCCCAACCTGGAGACGCTAGTGAAGGGCATCGTCAAGGAGAAGCAACCCTTTGAGCGCCTCGAGGTCAAGAAGGAGGACCTTCTGGAAATGTTCTCCGTGAGTACACAATTTCTTGGTTTCTTAAATTGAATCATACAGTGACGGACCGGCGCAGTGGTCTTGTGGATAAGACATTTTCCTCCAAGGCAGAAGGTTGCGGGTTTGAATCCCGGCTGCACCTGGTGCATTAGGGTGGAGATTTTTCTCAATCTCCCAGGTCAACTTATGTGCAGACCTGCTAGTGCCTTATCCGCCTTTGTGTGTACATGCAAGCACAATACCAAGTGTGCACAAAAAAGATCCTGTAATCCATGTCAGAGTTTGGTGGGTTATAGAAACACAAAAATACACTGCATGCTTGCCCCGAAAGCGGCGTGTGGCTGCCTGAATGGCGGGGTAAAAACGTTCATTTGGTAAAAATCCACTCGTTCAAGAGACGTCACATGAGTGAACGTGGGAGTTTCAGCCCATGAACGAAGAAGAAGATCATACAGTGGAAACCTCCTGTTAAGATTCCCCAATTTAAGGCTTACCCCAAATTTAAGGCTTACCCCCTTTTCTGTTCATTACCTCAGTAAAGGTACCTTCATTTTAAGACTCTCTCCTTTAAGACCGGATTTTCTCAGATTTGTGCAGGTCTGAAAAGGGGGGGTTCCACTGTACTTGATTAAAGAGAGGTTCCACTGTACTTGATTAAAGAGAGGTTCCACTGTACTGGATTAAAGAGAGGTTCCACTGTACTGGATTAAAGAGAGGTTCCACTGTACTGGATTAAAGAGAGGTTCCACTGTACTGGATTAAAGAGAGGTTCCACTGTACTTGATTAAAGAGAGGTTCCACTGTACTGGATTAAAGAGAGGTTCCACTGTACTGGATTAAAGAGAGGTTCCACTGTACTTGATTAAAGAGAGAAAAGAAAGTCAGCGTGCCTTGCAAAAACTCACACAAGTGGCAAAGACACAACCCCGTCAACCATCAATTACTCCCAATCATTTCTGTGGAAAGAAGAGTTGCAGGTAGTACAGTGGTACTTCGATCTGGTGTAAGACCTCTGCCAGTCTGAGAAATGTAGGTCTGTGTCTTAAAATGGAGGTAAATTTAAGGACACTACATGACGGGCGCAGTGGCGTGGTGGTAAGACGTCGGCCTCCTAATCGGGAGGTCGTGAGTTCGAATCCCGGTCGCTGCCGCCTGGTGGGTTAAGAGTGGCGATTTTTCCGATCTCCCAGGTCAACTTATGTGCAGACCTGCTAGTGACTTAACCCCCTTCGTGTGTACACGCAAGCACAAGACCAAGTGCGCACGAAAAAGATCCTGTAATCCATGTCAGAGTTCGGTGGGTTATAGAAACACAAAAATACCCAGCATGCCTCCCCCGAAATCGGCGTATGCTGCCTGAATGGCGGGGGGAAAAAACGGCCATACACGTAAAAATCCACTCATGCTAAAAACATGAGTGAACGTGTGAGTCTAAGCCCATGAACGAAGAAGAAGAAGAAGGACACTACATGTGTAAAGAAAACAGTAGAGAAAGTGGGGTCTTGTAACGGAGTGTGTGTGTTGACATAGGTTACATTTTTCCGGGAAGAAAGCATAGTAATATAATAATCGTATTTTCACTTGTTTGTTGCTTTGTTATTTGTGAATGTTTCGGGATAGCTAACTTATATTCTCTTTTTTAGTACAACAAGTTCAAACAGAGGATCCTGAACGAAAAGGTTACCACACCCACCACCACTGTCTACAAGTAAGTTTTCTTCTCAATAGACATTTTCCGGAAATAACTCTTGTCAGAATTGTCGGCGGTCTTGGGGAGTAGGTTCCCCTCAAAACTGCAGTCAAACTTCACAACTTCCGGAACACTTTCCACGCCTCTGAAGGACTGTATCCCGCGATTGACATGTTAACCAACTCCCTCCAGACCGCTGATAATCCTGACAAGAGTTATTTCGGAAAATCGTCTGTTATTGCCAGCCTTGTTGCGTTTTGATTTGTTTTCGTTTTTTCCTTGTTTTATGCTTTTGTTCTTTTTCGTTTTTTGACTCACATGCGAAGCAAAAGTGAGTCTATGTACTCACCCGAGTCGTCCGTCCGTCCGTCCGTCCGTCCGGACGTCCGGACGTCCGGACGTCCGGAAAACTTTAACGTTGGATATTTCTTGGACACTATTCAGTCTATCAGTACCAAATTTGGCAAGATGGTGTATGATGACAAGGCCCCAAAAAACATACATAGCATCTTGACCTTGCTTCAAGGTCAAGGTCGCAGGGGCCATAAATGTTGCCTAAAAAACAGCTATTTTTCACATTTTTCCCATTTTTTCTGAAGTTTTTGAGATTCAATACCTCACCTATATATGATATATAGGGCAAAGTAAGCCCCACCTTTTGATACCAGTTTGGTTTACCTTGCTTCAAGGTCAAGGTCACAGGAGCTCTTCAAAGTTGGATTGTATACATATTTTGAAGTGACCTTGACCCTGAACTATGGAAGATAACTGTTTCAAACTTAAAAATTATGTGGGGCACATGTTATGCTTTCATCATGAGACACATTTGGTCACATATGATCAAGGTCAAGGTCACTTTGACCCTTATGAAATGTGACCAAAATAAGGTAGTGAACCACTAAAAGTGACCATATCTCATGGTAGAAAGAGCCAATAAGCACCATTGTACTTCCTATGTCTTGAATTAACAGCTTTGTGTTGCATGACCTTGGATGACCTTGACCTTGGGTCAAGGTCACATGTATTTTGGTAGGAAAAATGTGTAAAGCATGTGAGTCGTATGGGCTTTGCCCTTCTTGTTTCAAAAACATTTGTGGTTTTCAGTATTAACATTTCCAATAACTGGAAAGAGACAATAGTTCTTGTGTTGTATGTTTTTTCTGGATTTGCACTTGTGCATGATATATATTGACTTGTTTCAAGCATTCATCTTTTTGTACTTTTCAGATGATATAGTGACATGTTACAAGCATTCATCTTGTACTTTTCAGATGCGGTCCCCTGATTGACTTGTGTCGCGGGCCTCATGTACGTCACACCGGCAAGATCAAGGCCATGGCTGTCACCAAGGTCAGGGTCTTTCGTCATCATTTTCCATTTGGACGTTTAGTTTATGACAAAACAAAACATCACAAGTATGTTAACCCAAATGTCTTTAATGTGGAGAGACAGGCAAACACTTATGGTACAGATAATAAACCTAGCTTCAAAAGTTATCGAGGATTCGGGCTTGTTGCTGGGTAGTTATAATTTGGTTGCTTGGCGGTTATCAAAAATAAACACCCTTTTCCACTTTACAGATAGAGGGGGGAATAAATAATGATACCCATAACTCATATCTGTTTCCATTTGTATTGGCTTAATTCCTGCCATGTTTGAGCATTTATGATTTCGTAAAACTTGCAGTTGTTACTTTGGTAAGATTTTTTTAAAGGCATATTAACTCGATGAATATACACGCTAATTGCTTTACCAACAGCTGGAGACATGCTAAATTAAGTTCCCTGCAAAATATTGTGGTCTAGGACCCCTTCAATGTTGAGATATGTTCATTTTCATTTTCATCTGGATCGTCCTATTTATAGATTTGCCAACAGAGGTAGCGTTGACGCAAGGGAAATAACTCCGCGTCTTTGTTGACATCCTCACTTTTTCAGAGGCTAGAACAAGCTGTAATGCATGTATATGGTCCGCGCATTGCGACATATCGTCATTACATGGTCTTATGGTGCGTTTGACATCGATTATGGGCAAACTACACTTTGTAAACACGGGAGCGCGTACATATGCCTTTAAGTTTGAAATTGACGGAGTTGTGTTTGATGTGATGTGGGTTAATGGGGTTAATCGGGTTTGGTTCCACTGTTCCCTAACTTGAATGTGTTCACTCCTCTCTCAGAACTCGTCGACCTACTGGGAGGGCAAGGCGGACGCGGAAACACTGCAGAGGATTTACGGCATATCCTTCCCCGACCCCAAGCAGCTCAAGGAGTGGAAACAGTTCCAGGAGGAGGCAGCCAAGCGCGACCACAGAAAGATCGGCAGGGTCAGTGACGCTACATCAGTGACTGGTTTACACCCGCCTTTAGCATCGATGACTGTTTTACACCTGCCTTTAGCATCTGTGACTGTTTTACACCCGCCTTTAGCATCGGTGACTGTTTTACACCCGTCTTTAGCATCCGTGACTGTTTTGCACCCGCCTTTAGCATCGGTGACTGTTTTACACCCGTCTTCAGCATCGGTGTCTGTTTTACACCCGTCTTTAGCATCGGTGACTGTTTTACACCCGCCTTTACCATCAGTGACTGTTTTACACCCGCCTTTACCATCAGTGACTGTTTTACACCCGCCTTTACGATCGGTGACTGTTTTACACCCGCCTTTACCATCGGTGACTGTTTTGGACCTGTTTTTATCACCTGTGACTTGTCGACACAACTTCTCCGAAGACTGTATAGCTGCTAAATTGGCTGGGGGAAAAACGGTCATTGGCTTCAAAAATCACTCATGCACGACACATGAGTGCATAAGAAGAAAAACCCTGTGTATATTTAAATGTGATATTCTTTATTTGTACCTGCTCTTGTATTGTTTTTGTCTCTCTCCCAGTGTGCCCTCATTTAATCTCTTAATTCTCTGTGAATAGTTTGTGGGGTATGTGTCCACTGTGTATCGGTAGGTTGTGTAATTATCCCTGTCTTGGTTCTGCAAAGAAAGTGCCAAGAGCATCAAATACATTCTACAGTCGAACCTCCCCTTGTGGCCTCCTCTTGAACGCGGCCACCTTGAACACGGCCACCTCACGAATGCAACTACCTACCCACAACAACCACACTAAGGAATTGGAGACAAATTTTTGTATTAAATAATTCACCTTTGCATTGCGACCGCCTGTCTACAACGTTGATCGGTCTCTTAGTTGGTTGTTACAGAAACATTCTACTGTACAAGATGTTCTTTTCTCCACCTGAGCATTTTTTGTTGTTAAAAGCTTGGTCCATTGGGTCTTTCTTACAAACCGCAGGGGAGTGCGAGTGTATAAGATTGTCTCTTATTAAGCTTTTATTTACACGCGTGGGAATTCTCCTTCAATCCAAGGATTTCCGTGAAAAGCTTCACATGTCAAGAGAGAAAAACATTCCTCTGCCGAGAAAAAAAAATCGAGAGAAGCAAAAATGAGGAACAAAAATGGAAAAAGACAATCTGCCTAGTATGACCAAGGTCCTCCATAAAACCGTCCCTTCATTCAGTGAGATTCCGCCCGTGTGAGTCACTTTTGCAAACAGCCTTTTGAAAGAGCCTACAAGTGGCGTACGCAAAGCAGGCAATCATAATTTTGAATGCAGATCTATTTCGTGGCATTATTTTCCGCCGTGTTCGAATTAGACGCTGTCTGCGTTCATCCACACTACAACAAAGTCGTGCATTTCACAGATAATTAATCGGGGCGAAACTTTTGTCGAAGGTGACATTCCAATTATAAGTTAAGATGTTGTATGTATAATCAGAGGGTAACTGTGTTTGCAGGACCAGGAGTTGTTTTTCTTCCATGAGCTGAGTCCTGGCAGCTGCTTCTTCCTACCCAAGGGTGCTCACATCTACAACTTGCTCAAGGAGTTTATACGGGTGAGCTGTCTCTGTCCTGTTGTTGTCTGGGGACGTTTGACGTTTTGCATGTGCATCAAGTAGTAGCCGTCTGTTATCTCTCTCCTTTTGTGTAGGGACAGGGGTTGAGGCAAGGGAGTGGAACGTTTTGTGTGTGTTGTGTTTAAGTCCTGTGTAATTGTTTCTGGTAATAGATTTCTATCTTCTGGACAAAAAGGAAAAGGGTGAATGCGCATTGTTTGTTACGGTCAGATTTGGACTTTTTGGCATTGTGCCTTGTATTTTGTGAGGTTTCGTTTTCTATCTATAACTAATCTTGGCTTTCTGAATTATTTTTAAAGGTTTGCTGACGCTGCAATGTTGTCTATGTTTGCAGAAAGAGTACTGGAAGCGGGGGTTCTCGGAGGTGGTGTCGCCCAACATCTACAACTCCAAGCTGTGGGAGATCTCGGGCCACTGGCAACACTACGCTGTCAGTCCCATGTGCTTGGACACTGTTGAGCGCATCTTGTGCACTCTTTACATTTTTTGTCGTTTGTTTTTTGCTGTCCCAGCTCTTACTCAGAGCTGACACAGTTTGTTTTGTATTATTTTGATGATCAGATGAGGATGATGATAATGATGAAGCTAAAGATTTTCATTATGGGTTGAGAGTATGTGACAGGGCAGAACTTTATGCTTACTGTCATATATCCTGGCATCAACCAGTACCCTGACACGCGATGAAGGCAAAACAGAATGTAGCACAGTGGAACCTGCCTGTCACTAACTGGTTATGGCATGATGATGTCACTAACTGGTTATGGCATGATGATGTCACTAACTGGTTATGGCATGATGATGTCACTAACTGGTTATGGCATGATGGTGTCACTCACTGGTTATGGCATTATGTTGTCACTAACTGCTTATGGCATAATGGTGTGTCTTTGGTTGTGCAGGACAACATGTTCTCGTTTGACTGTGAGAAGGAAAAGTACGCCTTGAAACCCATGAACTGCCCAGGCCACTGGTGAGTGACACACAAGGCCGCATGTAATATTATTGAGCGTCTTTTTGTGTGTATGTGGGGTGGTTGTTGATGTAGCCTTCTTGATTTTCTTGAAAAAGAGAGAGAGTTTTATACAATTTGTTTAAATGATAATAGGGCTGAGTGATATGATATGTCATCACAGCATAATGCTCACATACAACAACAGTGATTGTCATCATTTTCACGAGTTTTCATTCACAAGCACCTGGGAAATAAATCTCATGTTCCCCGGGGAATAAATCCCCGGTTACCACAGTTGCAGGAAGCCCTATTACATGGATAATCAAAAGCAAACCCAATAGAAACGCTCGAGGATTCTTCGGCTCTTTTCATTGGCGTTTCCCCAGACCTAAACAGACGACAAGACACTGCTTTGCAAAGTTCCAAAAACCAACTGGCAAACTGGCAAAAGTAAACAAAAAAACAAAACTACTTCAATAAATTCGTCACAAACAAATGAAACCTACCGATATGTTATGTCTTCTTACAAAGTCATGGAGTGCGTGTATCTTTGTGTGAGAAACACGAACGTCAAGTTCAAGTCAAACCAATTGACCCCTGACACACACATTTTGACCCGTGCACAAGACATTGTATCGATAAACGAAGCACAAATAAGAAATAATGATAAAAGCAAAGAAAATAGCAACAAGATATGCAAACATCTCACAAAGCCGAGCAAGCAGATTGACAGGTCTAATGAAAAACAAAGAGGTACTGAGTCGGAAACAAGATCGCGATTCTTTCCTTCGCTGCACGACGCAAGCTTAATACTCACAACTGAAAGCCGATGGAGTGGAATACCGAGATGAACAAACAGAACTGTGCATCCTCAAACCTGACATATTCATCCCAACATTTTATGAACTCAAAAATACAGAAAGTTGCTTTCACACGCCAGCTTTGATTGCCAGTGGTTATCCGCACGGAACTCGTGTGGTTATCAGCACGGAACCCGTGTTTCAAAGCATGGCTCCCTGTGTTGATTGTTATCTTATTTTCTCACTACCAAAATGATGACAAAAACGATGTTTGGTGGTTTGTTGTCAGATTTACATCGTTCCCATCGATAGAGAGTGTAAACCAAACGCAAGATAATACACCTGGTCTTTCTTGTAAAAGAAACATCAAGATAACAAATTTAAAAAAGGCAGGGAGTAACCCAGAAAAATTCATATCCAGAGAGTAGAGCTCAATATTAGTGTAAAAGCTTGTACTCTTTCGGACGGTCAACATCTTGAGTTTCTCATTGAGTCACTTGAGAAAAAGTGACTCTATGTAATCGGTCAGTGTTAGTCTGTCCGGCCGGCCGGCCGTCCGGCCGGCCGTCCGTAGACACCACCTTAACGTTGGACTTTTCTCGGAAACTATCAAAGCGATCGGGCTCATATTTTGTTTAGTCGTGACCTCCAATGACCTCTACACTTTAACGATGGTTTCGTTGACCTTTGACCTTTTTCAAGGTCACAGGTCAGCGTCAAAGGAAAAATTAGACATTTTATATCTTTGACAAAGTTCATCGGATGTGATTGAAACTTTGTAGGATTATTCTTTACATCAAAGTATTTACATCTGTAGCCTTTTACGAACGTTATCAGAAAAACAAGGGAGATAACTAGCCTTTTCTGTTCGGCAACACACAACTTAACGTTGGGCTTTTCTCGGAAACTATAAAAGTGACCGGGCTCAAATTTTATGTGAACGTGACTCATTGTGTTGTGAATAGCAATTTCTTCCTGTCCATCTGATGCCTCATATAATATTCAGAACTGCGAAAGTGACTCGATCGAGCGTTTGCTCTTCTTGTTTAACTGTGTGTTTATTTTTCTTATTTCTCCCTCAAGTCTGATGTTTGATCACCGACCACGCTCGTGGCGAGAGTTGCCGCTACGCTTTGCTGACTTTGGCGTGCTTCACCGCAACGAACTGTCCGGGGCACTGTCAGGACTGACCCGCGTCAGACGCTTCGAGCAGGATGATGCTCACATATTCTGCAGACCTGACCAGGTAAGGGAAGTTCTTGTCACAGAACTTTGATACACAGATCTCCCCTGAAAGCAGTGGATGGCTGTCTGAATGTCGTGGTGAAAACTGTCATGCAGGTAAAAACCCACTCGTGCAGAAACATGAGTGCACGAGGGAGTTTCAGCCCATAAACGAAGAAGAAAAAGATACACAAATCTGTTTTTTTTTGCGCTAAGGTTTGAAGACTTTGGGGCAAGACAGAAGGCAAACAGAATTTCAATCTCAGCTTCGCTGGGGTGGGTGTTTTTTTTAATCTGAAGAGAGGATCTTGATTGTCTGGCTACCAGCCCCCATTAACCTCGTTCTGCTTCACAGCTTTTCTTTGCTCATGCTCAGTGTTGCAGAGCTACCAATTGATCTGCTCTCAGTGCAGCATGCTACGTACGTTGTAGCAGAAATTACTATGCTCCTACGCCAAGCAAGGAAATGCTGAGCTAAAGCAAACAGTATAGGGGTGTGAATAGGATTCGGTCGATGTGTTTGTTTGTTTGTGTGTTTGTGTTCGCATATAGATCTCAAGAATAAACGGACCGATCGTCACCAAACTTGGTGAACAGGTTCTATACATTCCTGACACGGTCCTTACAAAAATTGGGACCAGTCACACACACGGTTAGGGAGTTATTGGTGGATTAAGATTCTACAAGGACTTATAGAGGGACATATTAATGGTCAAAGGGAAATAGCCTTCTCAGTTGGTGGCAGTGAGAATGGTAAGGACGGGGGTGTTTTTCCTACCTCGGAGGAATTTCTTGTTTTGCATTGGTTTTGAGCTTACTTTGCATTCGATATCATCAGTAAACTGTTGTTATACTTCCCAATTCGTAAAACGTTTGCAGTTTTTGACTCCTTACATGAATGTCAATGAAACTTGTATTTTTTCAAATGGATAGCGGCCTGAGGCATGACTGAAAGCACTAACGCCTCCGTGCACCTGAACGTGACAAGTTCAGTGACTTTAATGTGCATGGATGTGATTAACCTGTGATCTCTTAATTCCCTTTTGCCAGATCAAGGAAGAGATAGCGGGCTGCCTTGACTTTATGAAGACTGTGTATGGAATTATCGGCTTCACCTTTGACCTCAAGCTGTCCACTCGCCCCGAGAAGTTTCTGGGAGAAATCGCTGTGTGGGACAAGGCTGAGCAGGTCAGTGGATAACAAACAACCAACCAACCAACCAGCCAGCCAGCCAGCCAGCCAACCAAACAACCAAACAACCAACAAACAAACAGCCAAAATAACTACCAACCAAACAAACAAAGACAAAATACCACACTGGTACGATCAAAATAACAGCTTCATTTGTAGAGCTGACTAAGACAAGCCTAAATCAAGTGAGACGTCGGGGTAACACCCGGGAACTTGTCATCAGCAATCTAAATATCTTGGGCAGTCAGATCGTGATGAGTCATGCTGGCAGTCAGATCGTGACGAGTCATGCTGGCAGTCAGATCGTGACGAGTCATGCTGGCAGTCAGATCCTGACGGGTCATGCTGGCAGTCAGATCCTGACGAGTCGTGCTGGCAGTCAGATCCTGACGAGTCATGCTGGCAGTCAGATCCTGACGAGTCATGCTGGCAGTCAGATCCGGACGAGTCGTGCTGGCAGTCAGATCCTGACGAGTCATGCTAGAATGTGATGTTGCTTTCCCAAAACTTGTGTTGGTTCCGGCTAAATCCAAATAGGTGTGATTTTGAAAATAGAAGCTGTGTGATTGAACCTGTGTGTACAGTCCAACCTGTGTGTACAGTGGAACCCCTGTTTTAAGACCTATATACAAAAAAGGGAAAATAGGGTCTTAAAAAGTAGCGAGTCTTAAAATTGAGGTAATTTTACTCAGGCTTTGAACAGAAAGTTTGAAAAAGCATGGTCTTAAAAGGGGGGAGTCTTAACCCTTAGGCTGGTTGTCGCGACATATGTCGCGCTACTGGCTCAGTCTGTTTGGTCGGTTCCGATTACCTCCCATGGATGCGAAAACCTATATGACCGTTTTTCTTTATTTTTCTCTCTGTTCATTCACCAGTGGCCATGTAACATGTGTTACAGAATTGCACCAGTGTAAGGGTTAAATTAGGGATCTCAAAAGGGGGTTCCACTGTATTGGCATCATGGTGTCAACAAGTGTACAGTGATCTCTAAGTTGTTTTTTAAGTTACATTGTTGTTGTTTACTGGATTCCATGGGGTTGTAAAACGCTAATGTAAACAAAACACTGTTTGAAGAAAATGTAAAGCTGGGTATGATGTTTTTGACTGTTTAAAGCCAGTGTAAAGTTGGGTATGATGTTTTTGACTGTAAAGTTGGGTATGATGTTTTTGACTGTTTAAAGCCAGTGTAAAGTTGGGTATGATGTTTTTGACTGTTTAAAGCCAGTGTAAAGTTGGGTATGATGTTTTTGGCTGTTTAAACCCAGTGTAAAGTTGGGTATGATGTTTTTGACTGTTTAAAGCCAGTGTAAAGTTGGGTATGATGTTTTTGACTGGTTAAACCCAGTGTAAAGTTGGGTATGATGTTTTTGACTGTTTAAAGCCAGTGTAAAGTTGGGTATGATGTTATCATGCCTGTCTAAAGAAAATGTAAAGTTGGGTATGATGTTTGCTTGCAGGCGCTGTCAGAGGTGTTGGACGCCAGTGGAGAGAAGTGGGAGTTGAACCCTGGCGATGGCGCCTTCTATGGACCCAAGGTGAGCGTCTCCTGTCATTGCTGTTCTGCTCTGCCAGTGATGGAATGAATAAGTATCAAATGGTACAGAAATCGTCTCCTGACATTGCTGTTCTGCTCTGCCAGTGATGGAATGATAAAGTATCAAATGGTACAGAACTCATCTCCTGTCATTGCTGTTCTGCTCTGCCAGTGATGGGATGATAAAGTATCAAATGGTACAAAACTCGTCTCCTGTCATTGCTGTTCTGCTCTGCCAGTGATGGGATGATAAAGTATCAAATGGTACAGAACTCATCTCCTGTCATTGCTGTTCTGCTCTGCCAGTGATGGAATGATAAAGTATCAAATGGTACACAACTCGTCTCCTGTCATTGCTGTTCTGCTCTGCCAGTGATGGGATGATAAAGTATCAAATGGTACAGAACTCGTCTCCTGTCATTGCTGTTCTGCTCTGCCAGTGATGGGATGATAAAGTATCAAATGGTACAGAACTCGTCTCCTGTCATTGCTGTTCTGCTCTGCCAGTGATGGGATGATAAAGTATCAAATGGTACAGAACTCATCTCCTGTCATTGCTGTTCTGCTCTGCCAGTGATGGGATGATAAAGTATCAAATGGTACAGAACTCGTCTCCTGTCATAGCTGCTCTGCCAGTGATGGGATGATAAAGTATCAAATGGTACAGAACTCGTCTCCTGTCATAGCTGTTCTGCTCTGCCAGTGATGGGATGATAAAGTATCAAATGGTACAGAACTGGTCTCCTGTCATTGCTGTTCTGCTCTGCCAGTGATGGGATGATAAAGTATCAAATGGTACAGAACTCATCTCCTGTCATTGCTGTTCTGCTCTGCCAGTGATGGGATGATAAAGTATCAAATGGTACAGAACTCGTCTCCTGTCATTGCTGTTCTGCTCTGCCAGTGATGGGATGATAAAGTATCAAATGGTACAGAACTCGTCTCCTGTCATTGCTGTTCTGCTCTGCCAGTGATGGGATGATAAAGTATCAAATGGTACACAACTCGTCTCCTGTCATTGCTGTTCTGCTCTGCCAGTGATGGGATGATAAAGTATCAAATGGTACACAACTCGTCTCCTGTCATTGCTGTTCTGCTCTGCCAGTGATGGGATGATAAAGTATCAAATGGTACACAACTCGTCTCTTGTCATTGCTGTTCTGCTCTGCCAGTGATGGGATGATAAAGTATCAAATGGTACACAACTCGTCTCTTGTCATTGCTGTTCTGCTCTGCCAGTGATGGGATGATAAAGTATCAAATGGTACACAACTCGTCTCCTGTCAGGCATCTCTAAAAGGGAGTTTGTGCGAGGAGGCTGACAGGATGATTGTTGTTGTTGTTGTTGTTGTTGTTGTTGTTGTTGTTGTTGTTGTTGTTGTTGTTGTTGTTGTTGTTGTTGTTGTTGTTGTTGTCAGGATGGTTGTTGTTGTCTTGTGTTGTTGTTGTATGTGGAGACTCAGACAGGGTTGTTGTTGTAGGTCAGTGTAAGTAGAACTCTGAAAGGTTAAGTACAATGGGAACCCCCCCCCCCCCCCCCCCGGTCATTGTTGTTGTTGTATTTGGATGCTCAGACTGGGTTGTTGTTGTTGTATTTGGAGGCTCAGACAGGGTTGTATTTGGAGGCTCAGACAGGGTTGTTGTTGTTGTTGTTGTATTTGGAGGCTCAGACAGGGTTGTTGTTGTTGTTGTTGTATTTGGAGGCTCAGACAGGGTTGTATTTGGAGGCTCAGACGGGGTTGTTGTTGTTGTTGTATTTGGAGGCTCAGACAGGGTGGTTGTTGTTGTTGTTGTTGTTGTATTTGGAGGCTCAGACAGGGTGGTTGTTGTTGTTGTTGTTGTTGTTGTATTTGGAGGCTCAGACAGGGTTGTATTTGGAGGCTCAGACAGGGTTGTTGTTGTTGTTGTTGTTGTATTTGGAGGCTCAGACAGGGTTGTTGTTGTTGTTGTTGTTGTTGTTGTATTTGGAGGCTCAGACAGGGTTGTATTTGGAGGCTCAGACAGGGTTGTTGTTGTTGTTGTTGTTGTTGTTGTTGTATTTGGAGGCTCAGACAGGGTTGTTGTTGTTGTTGTATTTGGAGGCTCAGACAGGGTTGTATTTGGAGGCTCAGACAGGGTTGTTGTTGTTGTTGTTGTATTTGGAGGCTCAGACAGGGTTGTTGTTGTTGTTGTTGTTGTTGTTGTTGTATTTGGAGGCTCAGACAGGGTTGTATTTGGAGGCTCAGACAGGGTTGTATTTGGAGGCTCAGACAGGGTTGTTGTTGTTGTTGTTGTATTTGGAGGCTGACAGGGTTGTTGTTGTTGTTGTTGTATTTGGAGGCTCAGACAGGGTTGTATTTGGAGGCTCAGACAGGGTTGTATTTGGAGGCTCAGACAGGGTTGTTGTTGTTGTTGTTGTATTTGGAGGCTCAGACAGGGTTGTATTTGGAGGCTCAGACAGGGTTGTTGTTGTTGTTGTTGTTGTTGTTGTTGTTGTTGTTGTTGTTGTATTTGGAGGCTCAGACAGGGTTGGTGTTGTTGTATTTGGAGGCTGAGAGTGTTCTTGTTGTTGTTGATGTTGTATTTGGAGGCTGAGAGTGTTCTTGTTGTTGTTGATGTTGTCGTATTTGGAGGCTGAGAGTGTTCTTGTTGTTGTTGATGTTGTATTTGGAGGCTGAGAGTGTTCTTGTTGTTGTTGATGTTGTATTTGGAGGCTGACATTGTTGTTGTTACGCAGATTGACATCACCATCCAGGATGCCCTGCGCAGGTCTCACCAGTGTGCCACCATCCAGCTCGACTTCCAGCTGCCGGAGAGATTCAGTCTCACCTACATCGAGTCAGTTTCTCTCCTCTTTCTCCTCTCTACTTTACACACTAACTTGCATTAAATTACATATTCTTACCCCAATTCTCATAAATGCATTGACTTCAATCTCACATGCTAGATGTCAAAAAACTACTCAAATTACCTGCCCTTGCAAGGGTGGTAACCAAGCTAAAAACAGACGCCATAGCCATTGCTATGCCCTGTCCCACCTGGTTACCCATAACTCACCGCGCACCACGTGAGCGCCGGCATCCGGAATAATCATTCTCGACTTTCGACGACACACGTCAGACGTGCGGAATTCGTCTGCTCACTTGGCTTTCCCTAGCCATAAGGTTTTTGAGAAGTCTCGAATGATTATTCCGGATGCCGGCGCTCACGTGGTGCGCGGTGGGTTATGGGTAACCAGGTGGGACAGGGCATAGCAACGGCTATGGCGTCTGTTTTTTGATTGGTTACCACCCTTGCAAGGGCAGGTAATTTGAGTAGTTTTTCGACATCTAGCATGTGAGATTGAAGTCAATGCATTTATGAGAATTGGGTAAGTATATCTTCTTCTTCTTCTTGTCGTTCGCCAAGGGGTAAGACTTAGTATATTAATCAAATGAAAATTTACCATTGAAATTTTCCATTCAAAACAGCTGCCAGAGGGGTGAAGTGGCGTAGTGGATAAAACATCGTCCTCCTAATCGGAAGATAGTGAGTTCAAATCCTGGCCGCGACCGCCTGGTGGGTTAAGGGCGGAGATTTTTCCGATCTCCCAGGTCAGCTTATGTGCAGACCTGTTTGTGCCTTATCCCCCTTCGTGTGTACACACAAGCACAAGACCAAGTGCGCACGGAAAAGATCCTGTAATCCATGTCAGAGTTGGGTGGGTTATAGAAATACGAAATACTCAGCATGCTTCCCCTGAAAGCGGCGCATGGCTGCCAGAATGGCGAGGTAAAAACGGTCATACACGTAAAACCCCACTCGTGCAAAAACATGATTGAATGTGGGAGTTTCAGCCCATGAACGTAGAAGAAAAAGAAGATCGACATGTGAGGAGGACGCCTGATACTTCAAAAGAACTATAACTCAATGTCTCCTGGCCTTTGCATGCATAATATATAGCCATTCTATTTCAGCTCCAGACAGCAGGACTTCAGTGTAAATGCAGTCAAATGTATCATAGTGTACCATAGCAACAGTGACAGTCTTCTTCTTCTGCGTTCGTGGGCTGAAACTCCCATGTACACTCGTGTTTTTACACGAGTGGAATTTTACGTGTATGACCGTTTTTACCCCGCCATTTAGGCAGCCACACGCCGCTTTCGGAGGAAGCATGCTGGGTATTTTCGTGTTTCCATAACCCACCGAACTCTGACATGGATTACAGGATCTTTTCCGTGCGCACTTGGTCTTGTGGTTGCGTGTACACACGAAGGGGGATAAGTCACTAGCAGGTCTGCACACAAGTTGACCTGGGAGATCGGAAAAATCTCCACTCTTAACCCACCAGGCAGCCGCGGCCGTGATTCGAACCCTCGACCTTCCGATTAAACAGTGACAGTGAAACTAAGTTCACTGCTATGAATCAGACTACCAAGAATATGATATGATACTTAAAAAAGCTACAGCACCCAATCCTTTCTGACGGTTATAGTGGTACAGTAGAAACCTTCTTATACGTATGACTTTCACAAATCTGAGAAAATTGAGTCTTAAAAAGGAGATAGTCTTAAAATAGGGGTGAAGTCGCAGAGGTTGTGAATAGTAAATCTGAGAAATCAGGGTCTTAAAAAGGAGGGAGTCTTAAGTCGGGTGTCTTAAAAGGGAGTTCTACTGAACAGTACGTGTGTGTGTTTATGTTCCAGTGACCACGGAGAGCGACTGCGTCCAGTGATTGTCCATCGTGCCATACTTGGGTCAGTGGAACGTCTGATGGCCATTCTCTGTGAGAGCTTCGGCGGCAAGTGGTCAGTATCCATCAAGAGAAGATAACCTTATACCTTCAGGCAGTGTCATGATTTGGAAATCATGTGTGACTAACTTTGTACTGTTGTGAGAGCTTTGGGGGTCAGTATCCATGAAGAAAATCTTTGGATGTCCGCTGGTGCTGACTGTAAAACAAGCCGGGCTACTATTGTGCTGGAGGCCTAATCATAAGAAGTTAAAATTTGAGGTGGTGATAGCGGTTGGAACTTCTTTAGCTAGAGCACTCTAAGTTCTGATTTTAACTGGCATTCATGTGACCATCTTTAAACGCCTTTAGCTAACGAGGTTCTTACCTCGCTTCTTGCTCTGTACGCCTGCGCACAAACACCCTTATCGAAGGAAATCACCGCCACTTGACGCTACCCTACTAGCGGATAGAAGCACGGTCAGCGATGCGCCCCATTGCATAAGACCACCTGTGGACACAGCCATCCAAACATTAATAGATAGCGCCCCAATGCATAAGACCACCTGTGGACACAGCCATCCAAACATCAATAGATAGCGCCCCATTGCATCAGACCACCTGTGGACACAGCCATCCAAACATTAATAGATAGTGCCCCATTGCATAAGACCACCTGTGGACACAGCCATCCAAACGTTAATAGATAGCGCCCCATTGCATAAGACCACCTGTGGACACAGCCATCCAAACATTAATGGAAAACTGGCGGCATCACGCCGCTAGCAATTTTAGCGGCGAGAGGGAGGTCCTGTAAGGTTACAGCCGTCACGTGACTTGGGCGGGTCAAAATTGGGTTTCATGAATGACGATTAGGGCGACTTACAGCTCAAACAGCACCACCATGCGGTCAAGTGCCGCTATTCAGCTTTTATGAATCTGGACCCTGCTTTTTTTATTACATTTAGTCAAGTTTTGACTAAATGTTTTAACATAGAGGGGGAATCAAGACGAGGGTCGTGGTGTGTGTGTGTGTGTGTGTGTCTGTCTGTCTGTCTGTGCGTGTCTGTCTGTCTGTGCATGTGTGTGTGTAGAGCGATTCAGACTAAACTACTGGGCCGATCTTTATGAAATTTGACATGAGAGTTCCTGGGAATGATATCCCCGGACGTTTTTTTCATTTTTTCGATAAATACCTTTGATGACGTCATATCCGGCTTTTTGTAAAAGTTGAGGCGGCACTGTCACACCCTCATTTTTCAATCAAATTGATTGAAAGTTTGGCAAAGCAATCTTTGACGAAGGCCGGACTTTGGTATTGCATTTCAGCTTGGTGGCTTAAGAACTAATGAATGAGTTTGGTCATTAAAAATCGGAAACTTGTAATAAAAAAATTTTATTTATTAAACGATCCAAAAATAATTTGATCTTATTCTTCGTCATTTTCTGATTCCAAAAACATATACATATGTTATATTTGGATTACAAACAAGCTCTGAAAATTAAAAATATGAAAATTATGATTAAAATAAAATTTCCGAAATCGATTTAAAAACAATTTCATCGTATTCCTTGTCGGTTCCTGATTCCAAAAACATATAGATATGATATGTTTGGATTAAAAACACGCTCAGAAAGTTAACGAAGAGAGGTACAGAAAAGCGTGCTATGCAGCACAGCGCAACCACCCCCGCACTAAACAGGCTCGTTAATTTCACTGCCTTTTCCACGAGCGGCAGACTACGGTCATTGTGAAAAAATGCAGTGCGTTCAGTTTCATTCTGTGAATTCCACAGCTTGACTAAATGTAGTAATTTTGCCTTACGCGACTTGTTAAGTGTTTCAATCAACTGTCCTACACACCAAATTGGTTGGAAGTTCACCTAGTGTAAAAGATAAAACCTTGCATTGGCATGTATTGTCAGAAGCACAGTGACAAAGATGGCGCTGTATGATGTGTGTGTGTGTGTGTGAACTTTTTGCAGGCCTTTCTGGCTGTCCCCTCGCCAGTCCATCGTTGTACCAGTGGCGCCACCCTTTGACGAGTACGCTCAGAAGGTCAGTTTACGGATTTATTCTGCTGTCGGGAGGAAGAAAGTCGCTTGTTCATTTCAATGCTTGTTACTCTCTCAGGTGCCAGGAGACTGGTTCCGTATAACTCTCATTTACTCTATTGCATATATTGTATGCAAGAAGAGGACTTACTTCCCTTTATTTCTGAGATGTTCAGCGGTCGGTCTTTCTTTTGTAGAATTCGAGAAAATAGTGACAAACAATAGAAATGAGAGTGGACAGTAGGAGTAGGAGCTGTTTTCAAAAGTCAGTGCACCTTTCATGGTGGCACACGGAGAATCCAGTTTCAATTCGAATTGAAATGACATTGTAAGCTATTTATCAACAATTTGTGAGATCGGAACATGTGTTCCCCTGTTGAATGTTTGTTTGTTGTTTCTATGGTAACCAGGTGAAGGAGCAGATCCACAGCGCCGGGTTTCTGTGTGATCATGACCTTGACACTGGGACCACCATGAACAAGAAGATCCGCAACGCTCAGCTGGCTCAGTACAACTTTATTTTCGGTCAGTCTTTTTTTTTTTTTTTTTTTTTTTTAAATTTTTTTTTTATTATTCTTTTTTCTTTTCCAGACAATATAACATAAGACAGATCACAAACAGTCTACATAGGGTAACGAAAATAGCAAATATCCAGTTGAGGCCATCTCAACCATATCACTTACACACACACATATAAACAGACAGTACAAAAAGGATAGAGAGAAAAGAGAGAGGAAGAAAGAAGAGTGACAGAAGAGAGTAAGGATCAGGGAAAGAAGAGGAAGAGGATAGCGAGCGGTGACCAGGCTAAAAAAATAAAAAAAATAAAAAAATTAAAAAAACATAAAATCATTCAATCGCATGCCTGTACAGATTCCAGTTTCTGTTGAAAGAAGTTAACTCATTGTTAACCAATGCATTGTGCTTCTCTGCCAAAAATCGGTCAGTCGTCTTATGACTTTACAATTAGAAGAATTCAGAAAATAAGTGTCAGGTTTTTATGGGGTGTAAAAAAGTTGCTTTCTCTTGTTTTTTCTTCACACACACACTCTCTTCTGTTAATTTAAATGAAGATAAGACGGGTGCAGATTGTTCCTGGTTCCATTTAACCCTGTATGAACACGAGATTTAATCCTTCTAATGTATGCTAATTTAGCAACTCTGTGCTACCCATTTTGTTTTCTTTCCTGCATGCCTGTAGTCATGTTTTCTCAGGCCTGAGACTTTCGCTGTGACCTTTTGATCTTTATCAAGCGCATGCATGCTCAAGGGGGTGTTCTGAAACCGAGGAGAGTCTGCACCACATTGACTGAGAAATAAACCGCTTGCCGAACATGGGGGTCAAACCCACGCTGATAGCGACATCTGGTTTCAAGGCTAGAGCCGCTACCGACTGAGCTATCCCCCAAGTCATTGTTCATGATTTTATCAAAATGATGTTTTATGTTTCAGTGGTGGGAGAGAAGGAGCTGGCCAACAACACAGTGAACGTTCGTACCCGTGACAACAAGGTGCACGGAGAGCATTCAGTGGACAATGTCATCCAGCGATTCCAGCATTTCACCGAGGCTCATGTCCTGGACTCCGAAGATACCTTTTAGGGAACCCTCAGTAGAGCACACTCTGTTACCCTCAGTAGAGCGCACTCTGTTACCCTCAGAAGAGCGCACTCAGTGAATGAACTTACAGTAGATACAAGACTTTCATCATTTGTTTTGGCTGAAGGCTCTCTGTTCTGTGATTGTGTATCGTCAGTGGATGCACAGCTTTCATAACCTTTAAAGGCGCTGTGTTCTCTCAATGTGTACCATTAATGAATACGACGCTTTTCATGCTGTGTTTTCAATGAGGGCGCTGTGTGTTTTCTGAAGGTTTACAATCAATGGATACAACGCTTTCATGCTGTGTTTTCACGGAAGGAAGCGTGTGTTCTGAATGTGTTATCATACAGATCGAGTTCCTCACGTCTTTTCATGTGTTCTTGCTCCACCATGTGATTTGTATTCCTTTATGTTTCATCAACATTACTGCTATCCCTAACCCCGTTTCATCGCCAGCGATGTCGTAGTTTTCTTTGAGTGGGCATGCCAAGCTATTTTCATTCCATTATGCAAAGCAGGTGCCCTTTATAAATGTTGATTGGACAAACTTTGCATCTCACCAGCCGGCACATTTTCCATCGTAAAGTTATTAACTGTCAGTGAGGGTCGTAACATGCTGAAATGTTAGATTTAACGTGGTTATCTCGCCATCCTTTGCAGGAAAATGATTGAAGAGGAGCTGCAAAGCAATGAGATGCTCAGATGTGTCAGAAATGATTTTAGAGGTATCGAGCACATTTTCTTGAATCTGATATTATTGACTATTGTTCTTTTGTTCATCATGTTGTTTGAAAATATATTTAAAATACATAAATTAAAATGATATGCATACTGCTGCTCAGGAGTTTTTCTCAAGCCGTAGACAAGGACAGTCTGTAGGTGTCGCTGAATTTATTGTGCAGAAATTGCAAAAGTCTACAGACTTTTTCCTGTGCGTTTTCTTCTGTTAGAAAATATACTCTCCATTCACTTTTGTTTTTCTTTCTTTTAACACGAAGTTCCATCACTGGCACTTTACAACTTTCATGTTGATTGTTGCACTTATTCATTCCCATGCTGCACTGCCATTCACTTTGTTTACAACATGCAGGGTATATTGCTAGTTCATCACAAGATATCAGCCACGGGATTTTGATGATGAACTAATGTGATCCTTTACATTGGAGATGATCCGACCACACTTGTTGTGTGAACCGCAAAGAATCATGCACCTACTTCATGCAGTAAAACATCTCCAGCAATCTCATTTCTTCTCACATAGCACTCTTCAAGAAGACCATTCTCCACGGTGGAAGTCATTGGTTAAGCCTTGCTTTTAACCGACACCTATTCTCAGCGTAGTACATCACAGAAGACCATTTGAACTTTTCATGTATTCATTTATGAATTTAAATTACAGCGTATTTGAATCCTATTGTGATCTGTGACTCGCTCAGCTTGACTCTCGCTGAACATTTTTGAATTTGAACTCTGCTTATTTCCTCTCACTATCAGCACAGGTAAAATGTGCTTAATTAAAGTGACGTGTCCCAGCGGTTAAGTGTCTGTTGACAGTTCGTACATTTGTCGTTACCCCCCGCGGGTTAGGGGGAAGAATTTACCCGATGCTTCCCAGCATGTCGTAAGAGGCGACTAACGGATTCTGTTTCTCCTTTTACCCTTGTTAAGTGTTTTTTGTATAGAATATAGTCAGTTTTTGAAAAGATTTTAGGCAAGCAATATGTAAGAAATTTTAAGTCCTTTGTACTGGAAACTTGCATTCTCCCAGTAAGGTCATATATTGTACTACGTTGCAAGCCCCTGGAGCAAATTTTTTATTAGTGTTTTGTGAACAAGAAACAATTGACGAGTGGCTCTATCCCATCTTCCCCCGTCGCGATATAACTTTTGTGGTTGAAAACGACGTTAAACACCAAATAAACAAATATTTGTTGTTCCTTTGTTCAGGAAATGTTCATGATTTTTGTGTGGTACATTTCAAGAGATGTCACAAAGACTGTCCAAGTAAAGCTCATCTGATGTGCTCAGGCTCTTTGTTTTAATTACTGCCCTTTTTTTTTTTAAAGTGTGTGAGTGTTTGTGTGTGTGTGTGTGTGTGTGTGTGTGTGTGTGTGTGTGTGTGTGTGTGTGTGTAATTGATTCAAATATTTTTTCCAAGCCGTCGTATACTCAGAAACATATTTCATTTTAGCAGACGCAAAATTGCTTTTAAGTCAATTTAACAAACCTCGCCCTCACTTTTCTGCTGCAGACTATGCATTGAGAGTATGTGTGGTGGTTTGTTCTTACTAGAGGCTTCCAGGACTTGAGCTAGATTCTCATCTCACAACTTACAGTATTTCTGTTGTAATGTATGGTCACTATAACTACTAATTGAATCACAAGTTTTATTGATGAAACCAAGTAGCTATACACGTATCTAAATGAGACAAAGCTGCAAACACAGTTTCCACTCCAGGGAACCCCAACGAGTGACCTCAAGCACCTGATCACCGTCTGTCTGGCCTTGACCCTTGCACTTGCTCACCGTCGCTCTGACCTTGACCCGCAGCCACCTTTTAGTTTTACCACCTATCTGACCGTGACCCGCAATACTCTACCATTTATCTGACCGTGACCTACACAGTTGCTTAAAAAGCAGGGGCAGACGTGAATCGATGAAGCGAAACAGGAGAGAGGGTCACGCACAGCTAGCTAGCTGTCTCTTCTGTCACTTCGTTTTGGACAGAAATGGGTCAGTCAGATCTACATCCTGAGATCTTTAGCCAGAGAAAACACTGCAACGAAGCAGATCTCACAGTTCCATGTTCTATTCATCCCAATAAAATCAAGTTATTGCTATAGAGGATAATCATATATCATTTCGTTTGTTACAGACCCGTGGTCTTTGTTGAACAAAGACATTCCAACAAATTGACAGTGTTCTCATCTGCTCTAGATCTAAGTTTTGCTTACTTTGACCTTCATTTCACCTGTCATCAGTAAACTGTGGTTCCAACGCCAGAAAAGGTCAAGTTCAAGAGTAGTGTCCCAAATTCAAGGGTACCAAATTTATCAGACCGACAGAACCGTGTCAGTGGCTTGAAAAAGGTTAAAAAAACAAGAAGGGCAAAGCCCATACGACTCACATGCTTGACCTTGACCTTTACATGACCTTGACCTTCAGCTAAACCTAGCAATGACATCATACACTAAGAACTGCTTTACACATTTTTCCTACCAAAATACATGTGACCTTGACCCAAGGTCAAGGTCATCCAAGGTCATGCAACACAAAGCTGTTAATTCAAGACATAGGAAGTACAATGGTGCTTATTGGCTCTTTCTACCATGAGATATGGTCACTTTTAGTGGTTCACTACCTTATTTTGGTCACATTTCATAAGGGTCAAAGTGACCTTGACCTTGATCATATGTGACCAAATGTGTCTCATGATGAAAGCATAACATGTGCCCCACATAATTTTTAAGTTTGAAACAGTTATCTTCCATAGTTCAGGGTCAAGGTCACTTCAAAATATGTATACAATCCAACTTTGAAGAGCTCCTGTGACCTTGACCTTGAAGCAAGGTAAACCAAACTGGTATCAAAAGATGGGGCTTACTTTGCCCTATATATCATATATAGGTGAGGTATTAAATCTCAAAAACTTCAGAGAAAATGGGGAAAATGTGAAAAATAGCTGGTTTTTAGACAACATTTATGGCCCCTGCGACCTTGACCTTGAAGCAAGGTCAAGATGCTATGTATGTTTTTTGGGGCCTTGTCATCATACACCATCTTGAAGGTGCCTCAAAGGAACAGTTCACGTCCCAGCTGCAGTACAAGGAAAAAAAGACAATCATCAAAAACAAGAGGAAAACCAGAGCGGAGAAAGATGACTACCACCTGCTCCAACGTGAAGAACAAGTCGTCCTACTCAGACTCCGCACTGGACATAACAGACTAAACCATCATATGGCCACAAAGCTGAAGCTAGTTCCCTCCCCCCTATGTCCGTGTGGCAAGAATCAGACAGCAGAGCACATCCTGCAGGCTTGTCCATACCACAGTGCTCTGAGGGACACCACCAGGCCAGAGGAGACAGCGCTACAAAAGAAGCTATACGGCCCCAGAGAGGACTTGGAGAGGACAGCACGTTTCGCCCTGCAGTCCGGACTGACGATCTAACAGCGAACAACAAGAAGAAGATACACCATCTTGCCAAATTTGGTACTGATAGACTGACTCGAATAGTGTCCAAGAAATATCCAACGTTAAAGTTTTCTGGACGGACGGACGGACGGACGGACGGACGACTCGGGTGAGTACATAGACTCACTTTTGCTTCGCATGTGAGTCAAAAAACACGTGGTGGAAACTGTGCGATAATGTCGACTTTGAAATTCGATAAATTCCGTAAAACTTGTCATGTTCAAGAAACTCAGTACCTACATGCACTGTTCTTGAATGTTAGGACAGACATTTACAGAGTTGAGAACAGGTCAGTCTGCAAACATAAAACAATGCGATGTCTACCAGAAATAATCGAAGATTTCTTCACCTGAAAAAAACCAAAACATTTTCCCCAAATGATATGACGCAAAAAGTGACGACAAACATTTGATGCGTCATCACGTCTTCACCTGTATAATGTTCTGGAAAAGGATTTACATGAACACGGAGGAAGACTCGACTTGTGATGATTCGTCTGAGGTAGAAAATGGTCAGTCGACAAGTTAATACAATCCTGGTTTGACCATTTTTGTTTTTCCCCTGAGTGTTTCCTTGTTGCTGGGTTTTTCACTTTTTTTTTAAGGTTCCTTAATCTTACCATTCTTCTGTGTATTTTCTTTTTATTCTCCCTCCGTTCACTGCGAAAACGTCGGTGTACTGTAACGTAGGAATTACCTTGCACAAGTTTTACTACTTTAAAGTTTGCCATCCTGTTGACGCCCCCCCCCCCCCCCCATTAGTTGTACGGTTATTATTACTATTATGATATAGACATAGGCCTACGTAGCTACTGACTAAACCTGTGAAAAACTTAACTCCGTTCTTTAGGCCTACATGGATGGGACAATGATCAATTTACTCTCTCTCTCTCTCTCTCTCTCTCTCTCTCTCTCTCTCTCTCTCTCTCTCTGTCGCCTGTCTCTCTCTCTCTCTCTCTCTCTCTCTCTCTCTCTCTCTCTCTCTGTACGCATGTCTCTCTCTCTCTCTCTCTCTCTCTCTCTCTCTCTGTCGCCTGTCTGTCTGTCTCTGTCTCTCTCTGTCTCTCTCTCTGTCTGTCTGTCTCTCTCTCTCTCTCTCTCTCTCTCTCTCTCTCTCTCTCTCTCGCTTTCTCTCTCATTGCCCTTGTTAATAAAGACCCCCTCCCCCAACCTTCTCTCTCTTTCTCAGTTTATTGGTTTGAGTGTGCGGGCAGGTAGTGAATGCAAGAGAGTTGAGCCAGTCGGTTCTGACTCACGTTCCACTTGTGCACCGTGACACACAAACACTGGCACACACACACACATACACACACACACATACACACAAACGCACACCACACATACACACACACACGTACACACACACATACACACACACACAAACGCACACCACACACTGATACCCACACTGACACACGCCATACACGCACACACACACACACACACGCAAACTATGGCACACGCACACTAACAAAGGATGGGCTTTGTCTTTGGTCGTCACTGAGTTTGTGTGTACGTGTGTGTGTGTGTGTTTGTCTGAGCCGAAAGAGTGTGTGTGAGAGAGAGTGTGTGTGTGTTACTGTTCTGGTGTGTGTCACGGTGTGTGTGTGTGTGCCGTGTGTGTGTGTTCTTTGTTTCTTTGTTTTCTATTTCATTTATTTTTTGTCGTAGCTCCAAGTTAGACTCCCTTCAGTTACTAGCATCTTAAATGTTGAATAGCCAAAGCTCCGTGACTGACGGTTGCGCGGACTGTACGTTGTCACAATGATACATTTTTGCATTGTAACATAATTAATACCTGCCTGGCAGGTTGGAGTAAGCGTATTTATTACACGGAACTATGACTGATCATGCTAGCCGGTATGGAAACAGCGAAAGTATGGTTTGGTTGAATTAGAGAATTGACAAATCTTCATGTGCCTGTGCTCAATACTGTAAGATGCCTATTTTTGGATTTCGTAGGTAGTCACATGACTTGTCTAGTGTACCACGTGTTCAAAACATCAACATGGCGGTAGTTTGCTGAAGCAGACTGTGGCTCTCCACTGTCGCTCTTTTCGAGCGCGTCTTTTCGTCCCGAACACAGCATGCGAGCGCAACATTCACAATGGATTTGAATATGAAAAGAACCAAAGCAGACGACAATGATCAATCGAAAGCGGAGGGCCGCGAGAGTGTCAGGAGGCGCATTCGTAAGTTTGCTCGATTTTCTTCAGGGACAGGGGGAAATGTGCAAATGATTATGGTCGTGGGATTGTTATCGTCTGCTTCAGAACGGCTAGGTCCGCATTTGGATTAGGCATGCCTTTGGATTAATGCAGGAAGCAAGAGAAAGCGTGCAGATGTTCGTGAATGAGGATATCAGTGGGTTGAGTAGCGGGCAGAGGAGACGCGCAGCTGGCACATTACGAATGATGGAGTTTCGGGCTTTGAAACTGGAGTTGGACCATCGTCAGATCACTGAATTGGGTTTAGGTAGCCCAGCTTTAAAAGTTAAATGTTCTGTGAAGTATTTCATTTTAAAGTCCAATCATGAAACTTTGTTGTGTATTTATGCAACGCAACTGCCAGTGCTAATCAACCACAACTACTGAACTAGTGAACTAGCTACTGGTAAAAGTAAAACATGATTGTAAATTTGTAGTCATGCAATTACTATTAAATCTGATTCCATTGGACGAAACAACAGCTGAACTACCGGCAGTCGCAGGGGGTAGGGACGGGACAACCCAATTATGCTGTCTATTGATCCAGTGATTACAGTATGCCTCATTCAGAGTCACTGCAGATAAAAATGTAATAAAGCAATGTGGTGCAGCTGGGGAGTGTGGGGACTAGCTATAGTGATCGACTGGTATTGTACATAATATATCTATGGAGATGGGTTGTAATTTGTATGTTACTGCTACAACACAGTAGTTTGATGATGACTGGGGCTCTGATTTATGTGCATCTGCATGTTCTCATAACAGCTAGACTGCATAAACGACAATCAATTTCATTATCAGACACTGAGACAGGGATGGCCAAATCTCAAAATTTTAACTCACAAACCAGACGAGTTAAACTTCAAGAAATTTTAAGTTACTATATAGCCCGCCAAAATTTGTGCTGGCCCGGTACATACCACAGTTGCTGTATTTGATTCTTGTGTAAATTGTATTCCCTTTCGACAACTGGTGCCCCTCGTCTTCATTCCACACATGCACACAAGCACACAGGCGTTGCCTGTAGTTATATTCGTAATACCCATTTATTGTCTATCAGTATCAGTGCTCTGCTAATTAGTGATTTTCCCAGGCCTCGGTCTTTGGTAATTTATGCATACGTTTTTTTTTAATCTGACGCAGTTTGTTCTGTCCCCATGCTGTGTGTATGGTTATAGTGTTTATGATGTTACAATGTTAGCTGTGTGGCAAGTGTGTGACTGTGTCTGTGTTGACTGACCCAAAGCACTCCTGCAGGGCTTCGCCTAGAATGGACAAAGCAGCAGCAGCAGCTGTCAGGTAGAGCATGCAGTGTGCTCACATAGCATGCAGTTGCTGAAGCCTCCTATAATCCAAAACAAAGTGTTTATGCTATTACAGTGGAAACCCCCTTTTAAGACCTCGAATAATCTGAGAAAACGAGGTCTTAAAAAGGAGGGAGTCTTCAAATGGGGGTTAGAACCTTACAGAGGTGATGAATAGAAAGTCCAAGAAAACAGTCTTACAAGGAAGAGAGTCTTGAATTGGGGGGTCGTAAAGAGGGGTTCCACTGTGTCTTGTACAGTTATTGCAATAACTGTCATCACTCTAGGGTTTTCTCTGGTCCAGGTGCAGACATTGAAATTAATTAAATTCATCTTCCATGTTTGCATGCCCTCTGGTCCAGGTGCTTTTACTGTTTGGAGCAGGAGTATTGACTGTTCAGGGTGTGTTCTCCTGTGACAGCAGGGTTTGGTTTCCTAAGGCCTAAAAAAAAAAAAAAGGTGTGGTTACGGTAACCCGACCTACCCTATTTTTAGGGGCCGACCCTATAACTTTTTATTACATCTGTCAACAACAAAAAAAAACCACCCGAGTGCAGAAAACGCAATGAAAGCGAAAGTGCTCAAGTCGCACACTTATTTCCCTGTCAAGTAGGTTTAATTTGTACACATTAATAAAAAAAGTTTAAAAAAAAAAAGTGATTGCCTACCTTCCTTCCCTATTTTTTTTGGCTATGTTACCGTAACCACACCTTTTTTTTTTTGGCCTAACGCACTATTGCATCAACATTAGGGCATACAATCTGAAAATGACCCTAGAGAATTACCTTCAGCGCGTCAAAATTACATACACTGCACCATCAGCACACAGACACACACAAACACTCACACACACACACAGACAGACATGCATGCACACACACACACACACACACACACACACACACACACACACACACACACACACACACACACACACACACTGACAGTTGTAAAGTTGTGAGACCTAAGGCAGGCTTGTTAGTGATAGACTTGTCAAGTTATGAGACTGAACTCAGGCCTATTAGTGATAGAGAACTTTATCAAGTTGTGAGACTGAAATCAGGTCTGTTAGTAATTGAGTTGTCAAGTTGAGAGGATAAACTCAGGCCTGTTAGTGATAGACTTGTCAAGCTGTGAGACAGAACTCAGGCCTTTTAGTGATAGACTTGTCAAGCTGTGAGATTGAACTCTGAGGCCTGTTAGTGATAGACTTGTCAAGCTGTGATGCTGAACTCAGGCCTGTTAGTGATAGACTTGTCAAGCTGTGAGACTGAACTCAGGCCTGTTAGTGATAGACTTGTCAAGTTTTGAGACTGAACTCAGGCCTATTAGTGATAGAGAACTTTATCAAGTTGTGAGACTGAACTCAGGCCTGTTAGTAATAGACTTGTCAAGTTCTGAGACTGAATGCAGGCCTGTTAAGCAGGAGACAATATGGTGGCTGCTTGTGAGAGCGAGAAATTAAAAGACCAAAACATACTGTACGCACGTAGTAATGACAAATAAATAAAAAATATAAATGAATTAAAAGATTGTCGTTATTGTTAATACGTGAGTACACTATTTTTTGGGTCTAAATTCTAATTTGTTTGTATCTTATTGCAGGTCTGTTAGAGATACTGATGTTAGAGATACTGATGTTAGAGATACTGATGTTAGAGATACTGATGTTAGAGATACTGATGTTAGAGATATTGATGTTAGAGATACTGATGTTAGAGATACTGATGTTAGAGATACAGATGTTAGAGATATTGATAGAGTTGTCAAGTTGTGAGGCTGATGGAGACAGGGCCCAGATGTTGCCACATCCGCATGCATTCAGTCAGAAGGGTAATTTGTATTCCCCCATGACTGTGTAGATCTTTATTGACCCCAGGATGGCCTTCCACACGGATGTGTCATAGGCTGGCTGGGGGGGGGGGTGTGCATCAGTAGGACAAATTGAAGGGGGGGTACTGTGTGCATATAAGTTGAACATACTGAGGTGATTGGGCTTCCAGTTTGTATAATGCTCAGAGCATACCTATAGCTGTTGTGCTGTCTTCGCCATCCAGAAGTAATACTCTGAATGCAGTTTCTGTTATGAATGGCTTGTTTGAGTGGGCTAAAAATGAGCACCTAGTTTGTTTTGTTGTGTCTCTTCCCCCTCCCTCCTCTCCCACCCCAACCCCTCTGTCTGGGTCTCTCTCTCTCTCTCTCTCTCTCTCTCTTCTCTCTCTCTCACTCTCTCTCACTCTCTCTCACTCTCTCTCTCTCTCTCTCTCTCTCTCTCTCTCTCTCTCTCTCTCTCTCTCTCTCTCTCTCTCTCTCTCTCTCTCTTCTCGCGCATTCTCTTTATTTTTAATTCTTCATGCCAGTTTATTATGTCTAGGTGATGGAGTTTAGGGCAAGAAAAGATAAAAAAAAAGAAAGATTGTGGGTAAAAGGTTGAAGTTTAATCTTGTGTAAGGAGTTTAAATCAATCTCTCTCTTTTTCTCAGTATGTATGTGTGTGAGATTGAAAAAATGCAGTGAGCTTTTTAGCCAAAAATGTACATACATTACAACACACAAATGCATCTGCTACTAAAGCAGGAATTGTACGTACGCCCTCAGATGGTGTGGAATCCATTGAGCTGGTCTGCAATTTAGCTCCCAATTCCCAAAGTAGAACACGCTTTTATATATCATACATTATTAAGTCATGTTATGGTAATGACAGTAGGAGGTGTCCCGTTGATGAGTCGTGTTCTGTGTGTAGCGGAAACTGCCATTTCTGTTGCACTAATCAGTTTGGTTGCTGATGCTAGCGTGTTAAAACTGTTGCTAATATTCCCTGAATCATGCATAATACTGCTGTTCTGGAGACCTGAGATACAGTGTTCATTTTATATTATCCTTGTGATAGTGTTCATTTTATATTCTGGTGATAGAGTGTTTATTTTATGATATCCTTGTGATGGAACGTTAATGTGTAGCATCCTCTTGATGTGTCATTTTATATTATTCTCCTTTAATCCATATCTCCAGCACTTTCCTAGACTTCTATTGTGTCTTCATGAGTGCTTAGAATTCCCTTGAACCTATTCAGTGACTGGATGCATTATTTTACCCTTATTTATGTGAGTTTTGAAATTTTCTTCTTTTCCTGCGAATGGTGTTAAGCCTGCTCAAAACAATATTAATGTAGAATGCTTGTTACACCCCCGGTATAGGGGTGTGTATAGGTTTCGCTCGATGTGTTTGTTTGTTTGTTTGTTTGTGTTCGCATATAGATCTCAAGAATGAACGGACCGATCGTCACCAAACTTGGTGAACAGGTTCTATACATTCCTGAGACGGTCCTTACAAAAATTGGGACCAGTCAAACACACGGTTAGGGAGTTATTGGTGGATTAAGATTCTACAAGGACTTATAGAGGGACATATTAATGGTCAAAGGGAAATAACCACACTTGTTAGCAGTGCCTGCTCAGTTGGTGGCCGGCAGTGAGAATGCTAAGGACGGGGGTGTTTTTCCTACCTCGGAGGAATTTCTTGTTTTACTCGTTTTCTTCATTAATACAGAATGTGTGTTTTGCTTGTTTTCTGTTAATGCAGAATGTGTGTTTTGCTTGTTTTCTGAAGTAATGCAGAATGTGTGTTTTGCTTGTTTTCTGAAGTAATGCAGAATGTGTGTTTTGCTTGTTTTCTGAAGTAATGCAGAATGTGTGTTTTGCTTGTTTTCTGAAGTAATGCAGAATGTGTGTTTTGCTTGTTTTCTGTATTGACACAGACTGCATGGTAATTGGTATCCTCATGTTTTGAATTCCAAGTAATTTCAGTTTTGATGTGATTCTTATTGACTGAGATTGATGGAGTCGCTGAGTGGTTTGGTGTTTCGCTGATCAATTGCAGCTTTTCTCTTTGATGCAGCTGAATTGATAAAGTTGTGCTTTGTGTAAACTGTGATGTAGACATGACACGTTGACGTGATAAAATAGAGTGCAATGTATTGGTTTTTATCCTACATACGTGAGAGATACACTCGTGATCCCCCCGCGGCTTAAGGGGAAGAATTTACCCGATGCTCCGCAGCATGTCGTAAGAGGCGACAAACGGATTCTGTTTCTCCTTTTACCCTTGTTAAGTGTTTCTTGTAAAGAATATAGTCAATTTTTGTAAAGATTTTAGTCAAGCAGTATGTAAGAAATGTTAATTCCTTTGTACTGGAAACTTGCATTCTCCCAGTAAGGTCATATATTGTACTACGTTGCAAGCCCCTGGAGCAATTTTTTGATTAGTGCTTTTGTGAACAAGAAACAATTAACAAGTGGCTCTATCCCATCTCCCCCCTCCCCCCCCCCCCCCCCCCTTTCCCCGTCGCGATATAACCTTCGTGGTTGAAAACAACGTTAAACACCAAATAAAGAAAGAAAGACACTCGTGAGATAATAATCATTCAAATCACACGTGTGAATATATATATTATATCATGTAAATGAGGTCATGTCAAGCATTAGTCTGGCAGGGACCTGTTTTTGGCTCACGAAGTGTAGCCTATGCGATGCTAACTTTTGTCTGTCTGTGCGTGCGTGCGTGCGTATGTATGTATGTATGTATGTCTGTTGTGGAGATCGCTAGATACCACTGGAATCGAATGGAAGGATAAAGAACATTATGGAACTTACTTTGATTAAGTGCGCAGTCACTCATGACGTAAGCGTAGACGCTCATCGAACAGATGGAACTGTGTAGATCTAACCAGATTAGTGTCGATGTTTCCCGAATATTCTCGTATGTCCATTAACTATATAAGTAGGGCTGCGCACACGTATTGTTGTTCTTTACCAGTCTTGCACTTGTTCTTTCTTACACTGTGCTGAGAGATATTGTCACCGTTGTTCCAGCTGTTAATAAATCTACAGAACCTACACATATCGTTGTGTCTCCTTTGCGACTGAGAGTGACGAAAGGAAAAACACGACAACTGGCGTCGCCGACAGTTACTTCCCTTGTCTATTCGGAGTGACTTATTACTGCAAAATGACGGAAACAGAGCAGCTGATAACGCTTCTGAGGCAGCAGTTGGAGCAACAGCAACGCCAGCACAAGGAAGATATGGAGCAACAAATGCACCAGATGGAGATGATGATGAAAGTGTTCAGTGGTGCCGCAGCTTCTGCCAGGGAGGAAAGCTACGACGATCCGAGTGCTTCGAATCTACGTTTTCCCATTACTACACAGGCAGCTGCAATCCCATCTTTTGTTGCGTTTGATGCAACATCGGAACTGTGGCCTGACTACTGGTCAAGATTTTGCACGTTTGTGATCGCCAACTCCGTGCCGGAGCAGCGCAAGGCTCAAGTTTTCTTGACGAATCAGACTGCTACGGTCTACAAACAACTGGCAAATCTGGCTACTCAGCAAAATCCGCCCAAGGACATCAACAGTTTGACAATGGACGAAATTGTCAAATTCATGAAAGAACAGTTCGACCCAAAACTCTTCATAGTGCGAGAACGTTTCAAGTTCTGGAGTGACATGAAACGGAAGCCAGGCGAAACTCTCCAGGAGTTAGCAGCGCGCATACGCCAAGACGCCGCTACCTGTGACTTTCCTTCGATCAAAAACCCACAAGACGAAGCTCTGAGACAGAGATTCATATGTTCTGTCAACAATGAGGCTGTCTTAAAGGCTCTATTCAAGATCAAGGACACAGAGCTGGATTTCGCACGTGCTGTCCAAGTCGCGATTGAGACTGAAGACGCAGCGAAGGTTGCCAAGGAAACTGTCTACGGTTCCAAGACCATGCCAGTCAACAAGGTCCACCAGAACAAGACTACGGGTCCACGAAAGAACCACAAGCAGTCTAATTCCACAGACAGGAAGTGCTACCGATGTGGAAAGGCCCACAAAGCAACAGACTGCCCCTACAAAGAAGCCAAATGCCGATACTGTGACGTCACAGGACATTTGGAAGCTGTCTGTAAAAAAAAGCAACATCAGAATCGGGAACGACATTCCCAAGCTTCCGTGAAGAGAGTCACGAAAGCAGAGCTTGTCAACGCGATCCTCGGTAAAGTTCCCCAAGATACTCCTAGGTTGGATGTACCCATAACAATCCAGGACCGACAGTTCACCATGGAACTGGACACCGCAACTACGGGAAATTTTGTTTCTCTTCCGGTCTGGAGACAACTAGGAAAACCGAAGCTGGATGACGTCACACATCGTTACGAGTCTGCCAGCAAGCACGACCTGCCCGTGCTGGGAACTTTCATGGGCCAAACCAAGGATCCAGTGACTGGTAAGCAAAGCTCAATTCCGTACATCGTCACCAAGATCCCTCATCTGAATCTGCTAGGACGCAACGCAATCCAGACTCTGGGAATTTCTGTGGACAATGCTCTAGGACTGAGGAGCATAGAGAGTCACGCAAAGAGTGAGGGTGCAAAACCTACGCATCCAGCGACCTCCAACGCGCCTTATGCTGCCCTGCAACGAGATTGTCACAGACTGTCTGATAAATTCCCAAATCTCTTCAAACAAGAATTGGGATGTCTCAAGGACTTCGAACTGGACGTGAAGTTCAAGTCTGATGCGAAGCCGGTTTTTCACAAGGCACGTCCGGTACCTTTCGCTCTTCGTGATGACCTCGCCAAAGGCTACGAAGAAGGCATCGCCAAAGGAGTCTGGAAGCCAGTCCAGTTCAACGAATACGGAACGCCAGCGGTACCAATTCGTAAGGCACAAACCTCGGGCACCCTGAAGCCCAAGTTACGGATCTGTGGTGACTACTCAGTGGGCATCAATGATCAGCTTGAAGATCACCGTCATCCAATGCCACTCCCAGAGGAACTGATGCAGAAGCTAGGAGGTGGATTCGGATACACCAAGATCGATCTTGCTGATGCCTACAACCAGATCAAGCTGGCACCAGAGAGTCAACGCAGGCTAGCCCTCAGCACTCACCGTGGGGTACTCCTGCAGCAACGACTTCCTTTCGGGATAAAGTCAGCACCTGGTTACTTTCAAGAGATCATGGAAAACCTGACCTGTGATCTACCTGGTGTTGCCGTCTTCCAAGATGATATACTCGTCAGCGGGAAGGACGCCAACGACCACCTGAGCAACCTGGAACGTTTGCTCACTCGTCTGAACGACAAAGGACTCAGATGTCGTCGTGAAAAGTGCGAGTTCGCACAAGCCAGTGTGGAATACCTTGGACATACCTTATCGGCCGAAGGGATCTCCAAAGGATCGAAGGTCGAGGCAGTTTTGAAAATGCCAGCCCCTACGGACGTCTCAAGCTTGAAGTCTTTCTTGGGCTCAGTTCAGTTTTACGGGAAGTTCATCCCTAACCTGGCCAGCATGGCAGAGCCGCTCTACCGCCTGACGAAGAAGGCGAACCCCTGGAAGTGGGGAGATGAGGAACAGGCAGCATTTGAACAGTTGAAAAATGTGCTTTCCTCGGATCAAGTTCTGGTACACTTCGATCCAAACAAGACTTTGGGACTAGCTTGTGACGCGTCCAACGTTGGAATTGGAGCAGTCCTATTTCATCGCTATCCAGATGGAAGCGAGCGCCCAATCGCCAACGTGTCCAAGACTCTCACGGCTGCAGAAAGGAACTACAGCCAAATCCACAAGGAGGCATCCAAGTCTCAGATGACTCCAGACTTGAAAGCTGTCGTCAAGGTAACCAGACAGTACAAGGCCGGAGATCCTGTGTATGCTCTGTACCATGGACCTCGCCGAGACAAACAACACCGATGGGTACCAGCAGTCATCAAGAAGTCTCTGGGTACTCGCTGCTTCAACGTCATGGTCATTCCTAATGGTCCAGTATGGAGACGACACTGGGAACAGCTACAGCCACGCTACACCACTGAGGAAGACAATGAACCTGGTGAGGAAGTGGACACTGTTTCTGAACTTGTAACAGATCACCCCATGGAGATCTTGGAAACTGTGCCACAAACTCGGAGACAGACCAAACCCAAAGGTACTCCATCCGTTCCAGAGTATGGACCAGACAATCCAAGACGGTCAAAGAGAACACGCAAACCCACAGAGAGACTTTGCTGTTGATGCTTCAGGAGTAGCATCAGTTTAGGTGGGGAGGTGTTGTGGAGATCGCTAGATACCACTGGAATCGAATGGAAGGATAAAGAACATTATGGAACTTACTTTGATTAAGTGCGCAGTCACTCATGACGTAAGCGTAGACGCTCATCGAACAGATGGAACTGTGTAGATCTAACCAGATTAGTGTCGATGTTTCCCGAATATTCTCGTATGTCCATTAACTATATAAGTAGGGCTGCGCACACGTATTGTTGTTCTTTACCAGTCTTGCACTTGTTCTTTCTTACACTGTGCTGAGAGATATTGTCACCGTTGTTCCAGCTGTTAATAAATCTACAGAACCTACACATATCGTTGTGTCTCCTTTGCGACTGAGAGTGACGAAAGGAAAAACACGACAATGTCTGTGGTAGAAACTTTAACATTTGAAGACGTCATATTACATTGACGTCACATTATGACGTACGAGGGTTAGACGTCACGCGATGGAATTACTGAAAGTCTCGGTGATTGTTATTTTGAGCGGGCCGAGACTATTTGGCAGTCGTGTCCATGTAAGTAGGCTACATGCAGACAGACAGATCTAGATCTAGTGTCTCGCTTTCTTGCACAGTTTCACCTATGCTCTTTCTGTGTGTGTGTGTGTGTGTGTGTGTGTGTGTGTGTGTGTACTGTGTTTGTGTATGTGTGACGGAGTGATTGAGTTTGTGTTACTGTGTGTCGATTTCTTACGTGAGCCTTGAAGGCTTCGCCTCTTGTTCCACTGCTTATGATGCCAAAATCACCGAGACAAACGTCATTACAGAAAAACAAATTGCGCTCGCTAATTACCCTCGATGAATTTTTAGAACTACCACGTCACGCCACACTTTCAGAGTGACGTTTCTTTGCTTTGACGTAATAGATTGCACGAGGCTTAAGAATTTAGAAGAGATCGAGGTTCCAAAACAAGCATCTTCAATTTAGCTGCCTTGACCGCAGGACATTTTCAGTAAAATACACGTAAGTACAGTATGTAGGATAAACAGAATACTACATGGCTTGCTGTGTCGTACCAGATTTACACTCGTTGCTTTTTCAAATAGTGAACAGCTCGCTTTTGCTCGCAGTTCAATATTTAAAAAACTCGTATAAATCTGGTAGGACACAGCAAGCCATGTAGTATTCTCTATTTAATTTTTACCACCTTCGTGCATATTGCGTGTGTGTGTGTGTGTAATCACAATAACTTGAAACCCTCTGTGATGCCGCATGTACTGTTTATATTTATGGCCAAAAGTTTGAATTATCTATACGTTTTAGGATTGTGATAGAAGTGCAATGCATTAGTTACTATCTCTTACCAGCAACTCATGTGCGTGCGAGTGTGTCAGTGTGTGTGTGTGCAGTATGCATGTGGCGGACGTGCTTGTCTGGAGTACTTTGGGTGTTCTTACTTTGTATGTTTTATTGTTTTTATTTTTGTTTTTTAAGGTTGTTGTCATATGTTGTTTTGGTTGTTTTAAGAGCAGATGAACCATTGTAATTAATTGTATGGACAATAAATGATCTTATGTCTTATGACATTCACGTCATATGTCATTACATGTGATATAACTGGCCCTCACAATACTTGAAAACAAATTCACTTATTGTAAAATGCTGAAATACATGGATGTTTGCACCATCGATCATTTAGACAGAATGCTTCTTGATGTTGATTAGTCTCGTTTAGTCTCGTTTAATCTCGTTTAATCTCGTTTAATCTCTCACTCTGTGAGTGATACAGTGGGACCCCCCTTTTATCACCTTCATAAATCTGAGAAATTGAGGTCCTGAAAAGGAGGTAGTCTGAAAATGGGGGTATATTAACAGAGGTTATGAACAGAAAGTCTGAAAATGGGGGTATATTAACAGAGGTTATGAACAGAAAGTCTGAAAATGGGGGTATATTAACAGAGGTTATGAACAGAAAGTCTGAAAATGGGGGTATATTTACAGAGGTTATGAACAGAAAGTCTGAAAATGGGGGTATATTTACAGAGGTTATGAACAGAAAGTCTGAAAATGGGGGTATATTTACAGAGGTTATGAACAGAAAGTCTGAAAAAGCGAGGTCTTAAATAGAGGGGGGGGGGTCTTAACAGGGTTTTTTTTATTGTCTGACTACTTGGACACATGTCGTGAATTTTGTTGAATAGTTCTGTCACTGTGTCAGGGTTGTTAAATGTGGTCGGAGAAACAGTGTAGCAGAATGCAGAAAAGTTGAGAGTACACAGGCACTACATACCAAGCAGCAGTGCTAGGACAGTGAGACAATAGTTGGCTCACACAAGTTCACCGTTTCAGCAGAGCAAGGCACACTTCAGCAGTCTTGATAACCGGCACGGTTGGCCAAGTGGTAAGGCGTCCGCCCCGCCCGTGATCGGGAGGTCGTGGGTTCGAACCCCGGCCGGGTCATACCTAAGACTTTAACATTGGCAATCTAGTGGCTGCTCCGCCTGGCGTCTGGCATTATGGGGTTAGTGCTAGGACTGGTTGGTCCGGTGTCAGAATAATGTGACTGGGTGAGACATGAAGCCTGTGCTGCGACTTCTGTCTTGTGTGTGGCGCACGTTATATGTCAAAGCAGCACCGCCCTGATATGGCCCTTCGTGGTCGGCTGGGCGTTAAGCAAACAAAAAACAAACAAACAAAAAGTAGTCTTGATTACAGTTGGTTCTGTGGGGTACATAATATGCCTCACAGTCACTAAATTAGGACTGAGTTTTGGGCCCTGATAATGGCAGGGTGAACCCAAACAAGGAGAGAAACTCCTTAAAACTGAGTGAGAGAGAGGGGCAAGCAAACAGAAAAATCAATACTTGCCTTACACTATGCATTGGCTTGTTGCTTTCTGTTCCCCAAACTCCCAGCTCTGATAACAGTACTGCTCTGGGCTTTATACAGCCAAACAGCTCTTCCTTGCTTCTGCAGCTTGGTAGTGTTCAAATGAGGTAATGATCACTCAGCCGAAAGGCCACTCTGTATAATTGTCACTCTTCAACTGTTGATGTTGTTCCATTTTAAAGCAAGGGAATCTTGTCAAGTTGTAAAGTTAGCTTTGCGGCTGATACTATTTGTGCTCATCCTTTTTCTTGGTAAAGGTACAGTCAAGAGACTGTTGCATCTGAGAAAGACTGTGCTCTGCAAAGTCTTATTCAGTTGTTGCAATGTTGGTGTCGATTTAAAGGCAAGGGAAGCTTGTCAAGTGGTAAAGTTTTCTTTGTGGCTGAACCTATTTCTGCTGATCCTTTCAGGTTGATCGAGACAACAGAGTGTTGCGTCTGAGATCAAGACTGCCTTGCAAAATCTTATTCAGTTGAGTTCATTGGTCAGCAGCGCTGGAGATGATTACTCTTGATAACAAAGCAGCCGTCTGTAGTGTACGGCACATTGACGGGCACTGACGGGCACTGCAAACAGAACTGGCATAGGGTAGACTCTGTGCCTTTGGGGCTTCTGCTTTGATTGGAAACTTGCATTCACATCATCAGCTGATTGCACATGCAAGCACACACACTCACACACACACACACACACACACACACACACACACACACACACACACACACACACACACACATATCTACCCACACACACACACACACACACACCCACACACACATACATACACACACACACACACATCTACCCGCAGGAGCTGTATAGTTGTCATTTCTATATTGATTGTCTGTATATTGGACTGCTTAACTAATTGTCTTGCTTTCTTCCCTTTGGGGACATTTTCTGTGATAGCCTTAATTGTATGGAAATTAGCGCCTACCACAGCATGCGGGTTATGTTTAGAAATAACGTTTGTCGGACTGATTTCACCTGACTCATAGGTCTGTTTTGCTGATGCTGAAGAGCTTGTGAGCTGAAAGTTGTCAATGTGTTTAGTAGGAGCGAGTGTGCTTTGATCAAGACACATACCTGGCCATTTAGAAGAGAAATATGTTGGATGTGTAGCACTGAAGATGTTTTTGCAGGCGATGCTTTGAGACAATAAATAACACATATGTTGTGTATGGTGAAATGCAGCGATGTAGAAGAGGAGTTTTGAAGACTTCAACCTTAGAAGAGTCTGATTCTGGTGTGTATAGTACTGAAGATGTTTTTACAGTGAGGCTTTGAGACAAGAAAATAATAAGCGTGTGTATGCAGCGCTGAAAGTCCACAAAATGGGGCACTGGCCTTAATGGTTTTACTTCTCATAATTTACTAGCCAGAGAGCAAATTTTACTCGCCAAACCAACCATTTGTTTCAGCAACTTTACTCGCATTTAGCGAGTAGATTAACATTTCTACTGGCCATTAACATGTTTCTACTCACCACTTTCAGACCTGGTATGGTATTGGCAGCATTGTAAACTCTGCCAAAACATTATTGCACCCATTTTCGTACCCCAACTAAAACATTCATTCCCATGTCACTTCGTTCAAACTTTGTATGCCATAAAAGCCAGCTTCCACTTGGCTATCTGGCACACGGATCAAAGATTTCTGTTATAGGTGTCATGTGACCGCCACCGAAGTAAGGTACCCCCAAAATCGACCTGACAAAAACGTCGGGAACCAATTCAAAAATTGAAAAATATTCAGAATAGGCGCAACTCAATTAGCTATCCAGAACAGGTTGTTTTGTTTTGCTATCTTGCGTATCTCTTGTGTTATGTCATTTCTACTGATGCAGGTGTGGATCGCATGAGCAGTAGAAACAAGAGGTGTTTTTTTTCAATTTAGAGGGGTACCATGGCAAAAAGCACTTTATTTTTGCAATGACTAAATGGATTGCTTCGTACAAGAACGGGTGCAATATTTTTTTGGCAGAGTTTAGAAGAGACGCTTTGGAGACAATATCGTTGAGTCAATACAGTCTTAGAGGCGTGTCACTGTGGTGTGTGTAGTGCTGAAGAGGTTTGTACATTGATCAGGCTTTGAGAGAAGACAATAACACGAGTGTTGTGTGTAGGGTATTGGCAACATTGTAGAAGAGACGCTTTGAAGACAATACAGTACAATAATAAAAAGTCTTAAGAGGAGTGTTACTGTGGTGTGTGTTGTAATGAAGAGGTTTGCACGCCACATGTGAGGCTTTGAGACAAGACAATAACACATATGTTGTGTGTATGGTGTAATGCACCATGTAGAAGAGGGGCTTTAAAAACGATACAGTTTTAGAGGAGTGTTACTGTGGTGTTCGTGTGCAGCGCTGAAAATGTTTGGGAGGAAGTTCAACTCCAAGCGCCTGTTGGTGTCCAGCAAGGTGTGGATGCACACCATCCCGACGGAGGACTGCGACATCGTATTGACCCTCCCCGCCACCACCAGCGACGCCACCCTCATGTGGCTTCTGGCCAGGTTGCGCTCCAGGGTGCCACACCTCTCCGTCCACTTCCGTCACCATAGCAACTCCGCCATCTATGGTCTCTACATGACTGCTTCCTATGAGAGGTGAGCGCAGTGAGATCAACCTCCCTTTTACCACCTTCAAATATTTTAGAAAATCGGGTCTTAAAAAGGGGGATGTTTTATAATTGGGGGTAAATTTACGGAGGTTATGAGCAGAAAATGTGAGAAAATTGGGTCTTAGAATGGTGGGAGTCTTAAATTGGGGGGTCTCCACAGAGGGGTTCTACTGTAAAGGGGGTGTGTGTACTGGGGGGGGGTCTCCACAGAGGGGTTCTACTGTAAAGGGTGTGTGTGTGTACTGGGGGGGTCTCCACAGAGGGGTTCTACTGTAAAGGGTGTGTGTGTACTGGGGGGGGTCTCCACAGAGGGGTTCTACTGTAAAGGGTGTGTGTGTACTGGGGGGGGGGTCTCCACAGAGGGGTTCTACTGTAAAGGGTGTGTGTGTACTGGGGGGTCTCCACAGAGGGGTTCTACTGTAAAGGGTGTGTGTGTACTGGGGGGGGGTCTCCACAGAGGGGTTCTACTGTAAAGGGTGTGTGTGTACTGGGGGGGGGGGTCTCCACAGAGGGGTTCTACTGTAAAGGGTGTGTGTGTACTGGGGGGGGGGGGTCTCCACAGAGGGGTTCTACTGTAAAGGGTGTGTGTGTACTGGGGGGGTCTCCACAGAGGGGTTCTACTGTAAAGGGTGTGTGTGTACTGGGGGGGGGTCTCCACAGAGGGGTTCTACTGTAAAGGGTGTGTGTGTACTGGGGGGGGGTCTCCACAGAGGGGTTCTACTGTAAAGGGTGTGTGTGTACTGGGGGGGGGGGTCTCCACAGAGGGGTTCTACTGTAAAGGGTGTGTGTGTACTGGGGGGGGTCTCCACAGAGGGGTTCTACTGTAAAGGGTGTGTGTGTACTGGGGGGGTCTCCACAGAGGGGTTCTACTGTAAAGGGTGTGTGTGTACTGGGGGGGGTCTCCACAGAGGGGTTCTACTGTAAAGGGTGTGTGTGTACTGGGGGGGGGGGGTCTCCACAGAGGGGTTCTACTGTAAAGGGTGTGTGTGTACTGGGGGGGTCTCCACAGAGGGGTTCTACTGTAAAGGGTGTGTGTGTACTGGGGGGGGTCTCCACAGAGGGGTTCTACTGTAAAGGGTGTGTGTGTACTGGGGGCGGGGTCTTCACAGAGGGGTTCTACTGTAAAGGGTGTGTGTGTACTGGGGTGGGAGTCTTAAATTGGGGGTCTTCACAGAGGGGTTCTGCTGTGTGTGTACTGGGGGGGGGGGGGGGGGGTATGAAGGAGATAGGTGGGTGTGTGTGGGTGGATTGAAGCATCGTGCTGGTATATGAGTGTTCAAAAGTGATGTGCATCCTTGCGTCTGTGAGTTGTGACTGTAACGTATTCACACATCTTCAGGCCACTGTACCTGCTTGAAAGGAAAGTGAGTTGTGTTTATCTAACGGGGAAATAGCTCAGTCCGGCAGTCGGTATTGTCGTGGGCTTCAAAACCAGTTGTCCCAATTGCCGTGGGCTTCAAAACCAGTTGTCCCAATTGCCATGGGCTTCAAAACCAGTTGTCCCAATTGCCGTGGGCTTCAAAACCAGTTGTCCCAATTGCCGTGGGCTTCAAAACCAGTTGTCCCAATTGCCGTGGGCTTCAAAACCAGTTGTCCCAATTGCCGTGGGCTTCAAAACCAGTTGTCCCAATTGCCGTGGGCTTCAAAACCAGTTGTCCCAATTGCCGTGGGCTTCAAAACCAGTTGTCCCAATTGCCATGGGCTTCAAAACCAGTTGTCCCAATTGCCGTGGGCTTCAAAACCAGTTGTCCCAATTGCCGTGGGCTTCAAAACCAGTTGTCCCAATTGCCGTGGGCTTCAAAACCAGTTGTCCCAATTGCCGTGGGCTTCAAAACCAGTTGTCCCAATTGCCGTGGGCTTCAAAACCAGTTGTCCCAATTGCCGTGGGCTTCAAAACCAGTTGTCCCAATTGCCGTGGGCTTCAAAACCAGTTGTCCCAATTGCCGTGGGCTTCAAAACCAGTTGTCCCAATTGCCGTGGGCTTCAAAACCAGTTGTCCCAATTGCCGTGGGTTTGATCCCCATGTTTGGCGAGGGATTTATTTCCCAGAGTCCACTTTGTGCAGACTCTCCTCGGTGTCTGAACACCCCCATGTTTGGCGAGGGATTTATTTCCCAGAGTCCACTTTGTGCAGACTCTCCTCGGTGTCTGAACACCCCCATGTGCATGCATGCGCACGATACAGATCCCAAGTTCATAGCGAAAGTCTCAGGGCTTAGAAACATGAACATGCAGGTAAAATGTAAAAAGATGGGTAGCGCCGTACTGTATGGCAGCTTGCTTTCCCCAGTAGTTTTCACTGGCTGTGTGTAGTGTGCATATAAAATGTGAAGCAGAACGTGAGTACTTTCCCTGGCTGTGTGCAGCTTGCTGCAGGGGGCGGAAGAGCTGGGGATCCCCAAGCCCCTGAGGGGGGAGTTTGGCGGCGGCATGAAGGAGTTCGTGCTGGAGGACCAGGAGTGCTTTGAGGGAGTGTCGGAGGAGCGCAGCTTCCTCACCAGCCAGGAGCGACAGAGCATCGTACAGCACATGCTGAACAACCTGCGCGCCACCGAGGGGGAGGAGCTGGACAACGTCCGCTTCCTGGAGGGACAGCCCATTGGTCAGTCATTTTTTTCATTTCATCCCATTGCTGAATCAAAAAACTAGATTTAAAAAAAAAATTTACTTTTTTTTTATAAATCTTGTTTTCTGATTTTTGGAACGTTGGCAGTCTCTTTGTTTTTGGATTTATCCCATTGCTGGGAAATTCAGGTTGCTTCCTCCCAGTGGAAAGCTAGCAGCAACAAGAGTCGCGCTACCCAGGTGTGTGTTTGTGTTTAGATGTAATCAGCCACCTGCACTTATGACAGAATGACCAAGGTCTTTAAGAGCCACAGTGGTGACACAGGGTTTGGATATGGATACTGTCTCTAAGTCTGCACATTAAGTTGACCCGTGTCCATCCCGGTCTGGTCCTTGAACCAGATGGGTGATTGAATGGACACACTTTTGGAAACTCATCTCAGATGGCCTGGTGGGTTACCACATGGCTTGTTGGGGAGTCATGTGACCTGTTGAATTTCTTGGTGGGTGGCATGAGGTGACCTGGCTTGGCCAGTCATGTCACATGACCTGGCGAGTCACCTACTGAGGAGCTGGGCAGTCTAACAGCTGAGTCCCACATTATTTATTACCTGATGGTAGAAAGAGCTTCGTCTGTCGGAGTCAACGGATGGGCGGTATTGAGACACAACTGATCCCCCCAAAATGGCTTATGCTGCCAGAATGGCCGGGTAAAAACGATCATACACGCGAAAATCCACTCGTGCTAAAACCAGAGTGAACGTTGGAGTTTCTGCCCATGAACGAAGTAGAAGAAGAAGACACTGCTGAAATGAAGAAAATAACCAAGAGAAATAGTGTTGCAGAACTTGTGTATGCATGTTTTGCTTGCTGTTTCAGTGCCGAGGCTGGTGTCAAAGAACGTGGTGTCGGGCGTGTTCCCCATGCACTGCCAGGACGACCTGATACGCCTGCGACACGCCTGGGTGCTCAGCTTCACACGACCACAGCCGCTAGGTGAGGCTTTCTTCTGCCTGCGTGGGATGAAACTCCCTCGTACATTTGTGTGTGTTAGTGTTAGTGTGTGTGTGTATGTGTGTGTGTGTGCGCGTGTGTGTGTGTGTGTGCATTAGTGGGTTTTTACTTGTATGACTATTTTACCCCGCCATTCAGGCAGCCATATGCTTATTTCAGGGGATGCATATACTTGGTATTTTCGTGTATCTATAACCTACCAAACTCTGACATGGATAACAGGACTTTTCTGTGGGTACTTGGTGTTGTGCTTGCGTGTACACACAAAGAGAGATAAGGCACTAGACGGTTTGCACATAAGTTGACACACAAAGAGAGATAAGGCGCTAGACGGTTTGCACATAAGTTGACACACAAAGAGAGATAAGGCGCTAGACGGTTTGCACATAAGTTGACACACAAAGAGAGATAAGGCGCTAGACGGTTTGCACATAGGTTGACCTGGGAGATGAGAAACATATCAACCCTTAACCCACCAGGCGCTGAAGGGATTCAAACACTCACCCTTCCTCAAGGGATGCCTGCTCCTTACCCACTAGGCGGGGATATAGCTCAGTTGGTAGCGCGCTGGATTTGTATTCAGTTGGCCGCTGTCAGCGTGAGTTCGATCCCAGGTTCGGCGGAAATTTATTTCAGAGTCAACTTTGTGTGCAGACTCTCTTCGGTGTCCGAACTCCCTCCCCCCCATGTACACTACATTGGGTGTGCACGTTAAAGATCCCACGATTGACAAAAGGGTCTTTCCTGGCAAAATTGCTTAGGCACAGTTAATAATTGTCTACCTATACCCGTGTGACATGGAATAATAGGCCGTGAAAGGTAAATATGCGCCGAAATGGCTGCAATTACTGGCCGTATAAAATTTCATCTCACACGGCATCACTGCAGAGCGCCTAGAACTGTACCCACGGAATATGCGCGATATAAGCGTCATTGATTGATTGATTGATAGGCCATTGCACTCGTCAGTGAAAACATATCTGGTAGCAGGAGGGCACTGTGGCTTGGTGATTCAGTAGTCATAGTGTAGGCAAACAGTCGCTTTCCTTCTAAGTGTAACAGTGGACCCCCCCCCCCCCCCCCCCTCCCACCCCTTTTAAGACCTCTAAAAGTTTGTAAAAATCAGGTCTTGAAACAGAGAGAGTGTTAACATGGGGGTAAATGTACATATTATGCACAGAAAAACCCAGGTCTTACATTGGGGGAGCCTTGACAATCGGGGGGTCTTAAAAGGGAGGTTCCACTGTACTCCTTTGCCGTGTGGCTAGGTGATTCATCAGTCACGGTGTATGCAGTGTGGCTAGGTGATTCATCAGTCACGGTGTATGCAGTGTTGCTAGGTGATTCATCAGTCACGGTGTATGCAGTGCGGCTAGGTGATTCATCAGTCACAGTGTATGCAGTGTGGCTAGGTGATTTATCAGTCACAGTGTATGCAGTGTGGCTAGGTGATTCATCAGTCACAGTGTATGCAGTGTGGCTAGGTGATTCATCAGTCACAGTGTATGCAGTGTGGCTAGGTGATTTATCAGTCACAGTGTATGCTGTGTGGCTAGGTGATTCATCAGTCACAGTGTATGCAGTGTGGCTAGGTGATTCATCAGTCACGGTGTATGCAGTGTGGCTAGGTGATTCATCAGTCACAGTGTATGCAGTGTGGCTAGGTGATTCATCAGTCACAGTGTATGCAGTGTGGCAAGGTGATTCATCAGTCACAGTGTATGCAGTGTGGCAAGGTGATTCATCAGTCACAGTGTATGCAGTGCGGCTAGGTGATTCATCAGTCACAGTGTATGCAGTGTGGCTAGGTGATTCATCAGTCACAGTATATGCAGTGTGGCTAGGTGATTCATCAGTCACAGTGTATGCACACGACCATCACTTACCTGCTAAAGTGTTACTCCTTTATTGTGTTTGACAAAAAATTCTTTTCCATGGAGTGGGATTGAAAGGTGGTGTGTGTTTCAGATGATATTTGCAGGTACTTTGGGACCAAGATCGGAATGTACTTTGCCTACCTGGGCCACTACACCATGTGGCTGGTGCTGCCGGCGGTGCTAGGGGTGGTGCTATGGCTGGTGCAGGGACTCAGTCAGGTGGGGTGTGTGTGTGTACTCTGTGTGTGTGTGTGTGTGTGTGTGTGTATGTGTGTGTATGTGTTTGTGTTGGCGCCTTATCCGACACCACTGTCCTTATCTGAACTTTGTTCTTTTACACGTTATTATAGCTTTTTATCGTGTATTTTTTTAATGAGGAAGTAAATTCAGTTCGTTATCTTTTCGAGTTAGGTTCTAAATTTACGTTTAAATTCAACAAACATGAGAAATCTCACTTTTTATATCTTTTTACAAAATAATGCTAACTCCCTTCGTGACGCACTGTCAGGGTTGAGAAGCACCAGGGGGAAATATGAAACATGTAAATAAAGATATGATTTCTCTAAAGTTTTGAACAGAAAATCTAACAAGTCGCGTAAGGCGAAAATACAACATTTAGTCAAGCTGTTGAACTCGCAGAATGAAACAGAATGCACTGCAATTTTTCAGCAAGACCGTATACTCGTAGCATCGTCAGTCCACCGCTTGTGGCAAAGGCAGTGAAATTGACAAGAAGAGCGGGGTAGTAGTTGCGCTGAGAAGGATAGCAGACTTTTCTGTACCTCTCTTCGTTTTAACTTTCTGAGCGTGTTTTTAATCCAAACATATCATATCTATATGTTTTTGGAATCAGGAACCGACAAGGAATAAGATAAAAGTGTTTTTAAATTGATTTCGGAAATTTATTTTTGATCATAATTTTTATATTTTTAATTTTCAGAGCTTGTTTTTAATCCAAATATAACATATTTATATGTTTTTGGAATAAGAAAAAGATGAACGTAAATTTGGATCGTTTTATAAAAAAAATATATTTTTTACAATTTCCGATTTTTAATGACCAAAGTCATTAATTAATTTCTAAGCCATCAAGCTGAAATGCAATACCGAAGTCCGGCCTTCGATTGCTTGGCCAAAATTTCAATCAATTTGATTGAAAAATGAGGGTGTGACAGTGCCGCCTCAACTTTTACAAAAAGCCGGATATGACGTCATCAAAGACATTTATCGATAAAATGAAAAAAACGTCCAGGGATATCATTTCCAGGAACTCTCATGTAAAATTTCATACAGATCGGTCCAGTAGTTTAGTCTGAATCGCTCTACACACACACAGACACACACACACATACACACACACAAACACACACACACACACACACACACACACACACACACACACACACAGACAGACACACACACCACGACCCTCGTCTCGATTCCCCCTCAATGTCAAAACATTTAGTCAAAACTTGACTAAATGTAAAAAAGCAAGGTCTTGAAAGGGGGAGGTCTTAATTTAGGGGGTCTTTAGAGGGGGGGGGGGGGGTGTTCCAATGTAATCATTGTGTTACTTATTCACTGTAATGGAATCTGTCTGTAATTTGTACCTAATGATTGTGCTGTTGATACAATCCGTTGCCACAGTGGTGGGACGACGTGAGCTGGGTGATGTTCAGCGTGTTCAACGTGTTCTGGGCCACACTCTACATCCTCAGCTGGAAGAGGACCGGGGCGCTGTTTGCATACTGCTGGGGCACGCTCGACAGAAAGGATGACCTGCTCAAAGACTCGAGGCCACTCTACAAGGTCAGGCTCATACTTCTGTCTTTGGCCTCGCATCATCTTCAAACGCGTATGCTAGGGCGACTTCTGTGTTGATCATTCAAGAAAAAAAAGTAGTAGAGTCTCTGATTGAAGGCTGCAAAACAGTTGTGGTTGGTGTAACATCTTTGTATGCATGTTGGTGTATGTAGAATTTCACATGACTCAAATTTAGTCTCATATGTTGCTTTGTTACCCCTACCTCAACCCCCCACCCCCTTACACCCAAGTTTGAATTTATTGTCTGGAATCGACAAACTCCGGATATAACTCTGTCGGGATTGAAAGAGAGAATAGTTGATGAGGCAATCTTTACAAACGTGCGCTTTGTCCACATGTTTTAGACACACCCCTCGCTAATGATGGGCCTATGGCCTTATCCCATGTAAAAGCGCTAATGATGGGCCTATGGCCTTATCCCATGTAAAAGCGCTAATGATGGGCCTATGGCCTTATCCCATGTAAAAGCGCTAATGATGGGCCTATGGCCTTATCCCATGTAAAAGCGCTAATGATGGGCCTATGGCCTTATCCCATGTAAAAGCGCTAATGATGGGCCTATGGCCTTATCCCATGTAAAAGCGCTAATGATGGGCCTATGGCCTTATCCCATGTAAAAGCGCTAATGATGGGCCTATGGCCTTATCCCATGTAAAAGCGCTAATGATGGGCCTATGGCCTTATCCCATGTAAAAGCGCTAATGATGGGCCTATGGCCTTATCCCATGTAAAAGCGCTAATGATGGGCCTATGGCCTTATCCCATGTAAAAGCGCTAATGATGGGCCTATGGCCTTATCCCATGTAAAAGCGCTAATGATGGGCCTATGGCCTTATCCCATGTAAAAGCGCTAATGATGGGCCTATGGCCTTATCCCATGTAAAAGCGCTAATGATGGGCCTATGGCCTTATCCCATGTAAAAGCGCTAATGATGGGCCTATGGCCTTATCCCATGTAAAAGCGCTAATGATGGGCCTATGGCCTTATCCCATGTAAAAGCGCTAATGATGGGCCTATGGCCTTATCCCATGTAAAAGCGCTAATGATGGGCCTATGGCCTTATCCCATGTAAAAGCGCTAATGATGGGCCTATGGCCTTATCCCATGTAAAAGCGCTAATGATGGGCCTATGGCCTTATCCCATGTAAAAGCGCTAATGATGGGCCTATGGCCTTATCCCATGTAAAAGCGCTAATGATGGGCCTATGGCCTTATCCCATGTAAAAGCCTGGTTGGACTTGAGATGGTGAGCCGAACCGTTTTCACCAGAAGGGCTGTGCCCTTGAAGAGATATGATACCAATACGCGCCCAGCCTGATGGTGACGTTACAAGTATTTTTCCACTGCTGATAATTATGACAAAGCCATGGAGACAGTCTTTGTCATTTCCTCAGGAGACTTACAATCTTAAGAAGTGATCGAACTTTAGCGCGACGCCCTTATTCATTTTAATAATCTTCTCAAACTTCATTTCACTGTTGTCATCAAAGATTTAACTGTAGATGGGAGGGTCAGGAAGAGACGTCTTGGTTTGTTTATACTTTTATGAATGTGCAATTTAGTCAGTGTGTGTGTAACTGTGTCCCTGGCATCCTCTGACTAATTCTCTCCCCTGTATTTTCTCTCTTTGACTAGAGTTTCTTCCCTTTTGATTCCCTCCATCTTCTTTTCATACCTTTTTTGTTCCGTGCTGCTTTTGCTTGTTGTTTTCATCTGTGTTTGTTTGTTTGTTAGTCTTGAAGAACCCTCCATAGGCCAACATTTGATTTAGTTTTGTATGTGTTTGTTTGTTAGTCTTGAAGAAGCCTCCATAGGCCAACATTTGATTTAGTTTTGTATGTGCTGTCCTTGTATAAAAAATATATGTGAGTACAGAATTCTTTTGTTTTTAAAACTTGGTTTGTTCAGTCGAGGTAGCATCTCATTAACACGCTGTTGCTTGTTACCAGGGCAACCTGCAGCGCTCACCAATCACGGGCCACCTGGAGCCCTTCTACCCGGTGTGGAAGCGCAACTTGTTTCGTTACTGCGTGTCGGCTCCGGTTATCTTCCTGTGTCTGTGTATGGTCTTTAACACCATGCTGCTCATCTTCAAGCTACAGGAGTGGGTCAACGTCTTGGTTGCCGGCGGCGACACTCCAGGCTTTTTGCGCTTTGTGCCCAAGATTCTGATGGCGGTCGCTATCAGCGTGCTTGACGAGCTGTACAAACAGGTGGCTGTGTGGCTCAACAACAAAGGTGTGTGTGTTAGTGTGTGTTTGTGTGTGTTTGTGTGTGTGTGTGTGTGGGTTAGTGTGTGTGTTAGTGTGTGTGTTAGTGTGTGTGTGTGTCTGGGAGGGTTAAAATGGAGGTGATCAGTGTGCCCAACAATAAACTGTACAAATGCGTGGCTGTGTGGCTCATCAGAACAAGAAAGGGCTGTGTGTGTGTGTGTGTGTATGTGTAAGCACATGTGCGTGTGTGAGTGCGTGTGTTTGTGTGTGTGTAGGGGCTTGAAGGGGAGGTGATCAGGAAGCTAGAGGAACTGTTCAAACAAGTGGCTGTGGCTCAGTAACAAAGGTGTGTTTGTGTGTGTTGTGTTTGTGTGTGTGTGTGGCAACACGGATGGAAACATGAAAAATGAAGGTGGTGGTTGCGGATGATGAAGCGTCACAACCAGCTGATGACTCACCAAGATTGGGAATGGGGAGCGAGGTTTGAGGAAGGTGAAGAACTGTGGAGACAGGTGACTGGGTGGCCTTAGAAGGGGGTTATGAGGGAGATGGGTTGACCTTGTTTGCTTTGTTCATTCCAGAAAACCACCGACTGGAGGAGACGCATGAAACGAACCTGGTCATCAAGTTAGTGCTGGTAAGTATTGGATGCCTGTTGAGAGACCTGCCACTGTTGTCTTGGATCTTTTTCAATGGATGCTCATAATCTAATGTAATCTGGGAGTTCAATTGCTTTATACTCACTTGCCTCTCAGACTAAGGTTGCCTTTGTCTAGTGCATTCTCAGGAGTAGATAAGTTCTTGTGAGCTGCACAGTGTGTGTAGTGCAAAAACATCACCTTCAGAATTGTTATGCTTGCTGCTAACGTTATCTTTTTTATGCCTGCTGCCAATATAGTTATGTTGTTAGGATACCAATAGAACACTGATAACGCAGCCTGCTGGATGGTGTTTGTTGCAGTTCCAGTTTGTGAACTCGTACCTGGCGTTGTTCTACGTGGCTTTCTACATGCAGGACATGGACCGACTGCGTGAGGTCAGTGCGGGGTGCAACTAGTTGAAACCAGTTTGACTGGACAGTGCTACGCCCTTTTAGGACCTTGAACAATGGGCAAAAAACCAGTAGGGAGTGACTCCTGAATGGGGTTATTTTTACAGAGCTATTGAGGGTAATTCTTAGAAAGTAGGGTCTTACAAGGGGGAAGCTCTAAATTGGAGGGGGGGGGGAATGTCCTGGAGGACAGACTTCCACTGTACCTGTACCTCAAGCCACAGGTCTGTTCACCCTTTTGGAGTATCTGATCACATGTGTGATGGTGTGTGTGTGTGACTGTGTGCAGTATCTGATTACGTGTGTGTGTGTGACTGTATGCAGTATCTGATCACGTGTGATGGTGTGTGTGTGTGACTGTGTGCAGTATCTGATTACGTGACTGTGTGTGCATGTGTGTGTGTGTGCAACTGTGAGTGTATGACTGTCATGCAGTATCTAATGACACGTGTGGCTGTGGACAGTTGCTGGTAGTGTATGACTGTCATGCAGTATCTAATGACATGTGTGGCTGTGTGCAGTTGCTGGTAGTGTATGACTGTCATGCAGTATCTAATGACATGTGTGGCTGTGTACAGTTGCTGGCAGTGTATGACAGTCATGCAGTATCTAATGACGTGTGGCTGTGTGCAGTTGCTGGTAGTGTATGACTGTCATGCAATATCTAATGACATGTGTGGCTGTGTGCAGTTGCTGGTAGTGTATGACTGTCATGCAGTATCTAATGACACGTGTGGCTGTGTGCAGTTGCTGGTAGTGTATGACTGTCATGCAGTATCTAATGACACGTGTGGCTGTGTACAGTTGCTGGTAGTGTATGACAGTCATGCAGTATCTAATGACATGTGTGGCTGTGTGCAGTTGCTGGCAGTGTATGACTGTCATGCAGTATCTAATGACGTGTGGCTGTGTGCAGTTGCTGGTAGTGTATGACTGTCATGCAGTATCTAATGACACGTGTGGCTGTGTGCAGTTGCTGGCAGTGTATGACTGTCATGCAGTATCTAATGACATGTGTGGCTGTGTGCAGTTGCTGGCAGTGTATGACAGTCATGCAGTATCTAATGACATGTGTGGCTGTGTGCAGTTGCTGGTAGTGTATGACTGTCATGCAATATCTAATGACATGTGTGGCTGTGTGCAGTTGCTGGCAGTGTATGACTGTCATGCAGTATCTAATGACATGTGTGGCTGTGTGCAGTTGCTGGCAGTGTATGACTGTCATGCAGTATCTAATGACATGTGTGGCTGTGTGCAGTTGCTGGTAGTGTATGACTGTCATGCAGTATCTAATGACATGTGTGGCTGTGTGCAGTTGCTGGCAGTGTATGACAGTCATGCAGTATCTAATGACATGTGTGGCTGTGTGCAGTTGCTGGTAGTGTATGACAGTCATGCAGTATCTAATGACATGTGTGGCTGTGTGCAGTTGCTGGTAGTATATGACTGTCATGCAGTATCTAATGACATGTGTGGCTGTGTGCAGTTGCTGGCAGTGTATGACTGTCATGCAGTATCTAATGACATGTGTGGCTGTGTGCAGTTGCTGGTAGTGTATGACTGTCATGCAATATCTAATGACATGTGTGGCTGTGTACAGTTGCTGGTAGTGTATGACTGTCATGCAGTATCTAATGACATGTGTGGCTGTGTACAGTTGCTGGCAGTGTATGACAGTCATGCAGTATCTAATGACATGTGTGGCTGTGTGCAGTTGCTGGCAGTGTATGACTGTCATGCAGTATCTAATGTGTAGCTGTGTGCAGTTGCTGGTAGTGTATGACTGTCATGCAGTATCTAATGTGTGGCTGTGTGCAATTGCTGGTAGTGTATGACTGTCATGCAGTATCTAATTACGTGTGTGGCTGTGTACAGTTGCTGGCAGTGTATGACTGTCATGCAGTATCTAATGACATGTGTGGCTGTGTGCAGTTGCTGGTAGTGTATGACTGTCATGCAATATCTAATGACATGTGTGGCTGTGTACAGTTGCTGGTAGTGTATGACAGTCATGCAGTATCTAATGACATGTGTGGCTGTGTGCAGTTGCTGGTAGTATATGACTGTCATGCAGTATCTAATGACATGTGTGGCTGTGTGCAGTTGCTGGCAGTGTATGACTGTCATGCAGTATCTAATGACATGTGTGGCTGTGTGCAGTTGCTGGTAGTGTATGACAGTCATGCAATATCTAATGACATGTGTGGCTGTGTGCAGTTGCTGGTAGTATATGACTGTCATGCAATATCTAATGACATGTGTGGCTGTGTACAGTTGCTGGTAGTGTATGACAGTCATGCAGTATCTAATGACATGTGTGGCTGTGTGCAGTTGCTGGCAGTGTATGACTGTCATGCAGTATCTAATGTGTAGCTGTGTGCAGTTGCTGGTAGTGTATGACTGTCATGCAGTATCTAATGTGTGGCTGTGTGCAATTGCTGGTAGTGTATGACTGTCATGCAGTATCTAATTACGTGTGTGGCTGTGTACAGTTGCTGGCAGTGTATGACTGTCATGCAGTATCTAATGACATGTGTGGCTGTGTGCAGTTGCTGGTGGTGTATGACTGTCATGCAGTATCTAATGACGTGTGTGGCTGTGTACAGTTGCTGGCAGTGTATGACTGTCATGCAGTATCTAATGACATGTGTGGCTGTGTGCAGTTGCTGGTAGTGTATGACTGTCATGCAGTATCTAATGTGTGGCTGTGTGCAGTTGCTGGTAGTGTATGACTGTCATGCAGTATCTAATGACGTGTGTGGCTGTGTACAGTTGCTGGCAGTGTATGACTGTCATGCAGTATCTAATGACATGTGTGGCTGTGTGCAGTTGCTGGTAGTGTATGACTGTCATGCAATATCTAATGACATGTGTGGCTGTGTGCAGTTGCTGGCAGTGTATGACAGTCATGCAGTATCTAATGACGTGTGTGGCTGTGTGCAGTTGCTGGTAGTGTATGACTGTCATGCAGTACCAAATGACGTGTGTGGCTGTGTGCAGTTGCTGGTAGTGTATGACAGTCATGCAGTATCTAATGACAAGTGTGGCTGTGTACAGTTGCTGGTAGTGTATGACAGTCATGCAGTATCTAATGACACGTGTGGCTGTGTGCAGTTGCTGGTAGTGTATGACAGTCATGCAGTATCTAATGACACGTGTGGCTGTGTGCAGTTGCTGGCAGTGTATGACTGTCATGCAGTATCTAATGACACGTGTGGCTGTGGACAGTTGCTGGTAGTGTATGACTGTCATGCAGTATCTAATGACACGTGTGGCTGTGGACAGTTGCTGGTAGTGTATGACTGTCATGCAGTATCTAATGACATGTGTGGCTGTGTGCAGTTGCTGGTAGTGTATGACTGTCATGCAGCATCTAATGACATGTGTGGCTGTGTACAGTTGCTGGCAGTATATGACTGTCATGCAATATCTAATGACATGTGTGGCTGTGTACAGTTGCTGGTAGTGTATGACAGTCATGCAGTATCTAATGACATGTGTGGCTGTGTGCAGTTGCTGGCAGTGTATGACTGTCATGCAGTATCTAATGACATGTGTGGCTGTGTGCAGTTGCTGGCAGTGTATGACTGTCATGCAGTATCTAATGACATGTGTGGCTGTGTGCAGTTGCTGGCAGTGTATGACTGTCATGCAGTATCTAATGACATGTGTGGCTGTGTGCAGTTGCTGGTAGTGTATGACTGTCATGCAATATCTAATGACATGTGTGGCTGTGTACAGTTGCTGGTAGTGTATGACTGTCATGCAGTATCTAATGACATGTGTGGCTGTGTGCAGTTGCTGGCAGTGTATGACTGTCATGCAGTATCTAATGACATGTGTGGCTGTGTGCAGTTGCTGGTAGTGTATGACTGTCATGCAGTATCTAATGACATGTGTGGCTGTGTGCAGTTGCTGGCAGTGTATGACTGTCATGCAGTATCTAATGACATGTGTGGCTGTGTGCAGTTGCTGGCAGTGTATGACTGTCATGCAGTATCTAATGACATGTGTGGCTGTGTGCAGTTGCTGGCAGCACTGCTGATCACCAGACAGATCCTGGGCAACATCAAGGAGGTTCTCTTGCCACTGTTGAAATGGAAGGGGCGGCTCTACTCTGTAAGTTGTTTGGCCACAGTTCCTGGTTTAAAGAGAGTTGGTGACCTGCGAGGGATTGTATGGATGGATGTGATGTTTGAGCAGTGTTGTTCCCAGCTTCAGAGGAGATGAGGCTCAGTTGGACCTGGATTGAAAATATGTATGTTCGGTCATTGTCAACTTTATAGGAAAACTAATGGACCTCCTACATGTCAAAACTATCGGACTGTCGACCGGCCAGGGGTCAGACCAATGTGTCAGGCGAAAAAAAAGTATGTGTCAATGACCGAAAACCGACACTTTAAAGCAACACTTTTTCAGTCAGAAATAAGATTGGATGTTTCACCTTTTGCTAGCTGCATCATTTGATTTATCTCACACCATGTAGTTATGTACCAGACACCCCTTGCTCGCTGATGTCTTGGTCCTGCAGTTGATTACCTGTGTGAATGCTTACCACGAATCATTTGATGAAGAAAGACTATTGCCAGGGCACGTTTGACTGTATCTAACTGCTCCCCAGGTTGGTTACAAGACATCGTCGATTCAAAACTTTTAGGGAAAACAGTTATTTACTCAGATACAAAGGACACGTTCTAGACGTGTACTACCGTGGTGAACCATCAGATGAAACTCCCTGCCTAATGAAATAGGCCTAATGCTAAAAGGTATATTTTTAGAAAAGGTGCAGACGATGTTTGAACTTTGGGAGAATCTGCTTTGCGAATAAGTGTCTGCTCGACGGCAATGAATTTAGCCGTGTGACCGGTTGCTGCGTGCGAGTCAATGGGCGATCACCTTGTATGGAACAAATCGTACGATTGAATCGCAGTAGTGTGACTCTACCATAACCAGTGTGGTACCTGACTGTGTGACAGGTGGGCTACAAGATAGCCAGTGAGATGTCGAGCCGGACGCTGGACAGGGAGGTGGAGAAGGTGACCAAGGCCTACCGTCGCAAGCTGTGCACCAGCACATCCAGCGCCACCATCCTCACGTCAACCGACACTTCCAGCACCGTCTACGACACGGCCAGCTCCCAGGACCTGCAGGATTATGAGGAGGAGGAGGAAGAGGAAGAGGAGGGGGATGTCAACCACAGCGCGGTGGACGCCAAGCGCAGCAGCAGGGAGAGTACCAGCAGGGAGAGGGAGGGGGCCAGTAAGGCGAAGGAGGTATCGTCGGAGGATTACAGCGGGGTCCTCACACAGGCGGAAGTTGAGAGCGCCATGGCTGTGGTGAGTGGTGATCAGTGTTAGCTTCTGTTGTTTGCTTGCTTCAAGTGTATGCTGCGCTTTGAGGTGTCTGGAACAAACCAGCACTAAAATTGTTTGACCTTCAATCTGAGAAAGTTTTTTTTCTAAATTTGTTAATTTTATTTTATTTTGCTTTCCTAACACCTGTTCCTTGTCCCGGTGTGCTCTCACACCGCCCCGTCCCAGCATCCACTGCTCCATCCACTGCTCCATCCACTGCTCCATCCACTGCTCCATCCACATCTGAACCCCCCTTTTAATTACTTAAGACCTCCACAAATCTGAGAAAACCGGGTCTTAAAAAGGAGGGAGTTTTAAAATGGGTAGTATGACAACAAAAGTTGACAAGTTTTTGTAACTTGATACCTGTGATAATGTTGTGTGGCTGTGTGCAGTATGACAATGCGTTTGAAGACTACCTGGAGATGGTGGTGCAGTTTGGCTACGTGACACTCTTCTCCTCCGCCTTCCCCCTGGCCGCGCTGTGCGCTCTGCTCAACAACCTGATCGAGATCCGCAGCGACGCCTTCAAGCTCTGCTACACGCACCAGCGACCCTTCGGCGTCAGGGTGCACGGCATCGGCATCTGGCAGGTGAGAGATGTCTCTCTGTGTTTGTCTGTTGGTGATGTCTGAATGACAGACAACTTAGCTGTTCCGGCAGGACTCGGTTTGGCCAAAACACAACAACCTCAACTGCCTGTTGAGTTTTTTTTCAGTTAAAATCTTGAACAAATGAGGCAGAATGCTATTGTAAGATCTGAGAGACAAAGGGAAGGAAGCGGTCTAAATGATCACCACATGTGACATAGAATAAGTGAGAGTTATGTGGAACCACATCCTGGCACCTCACAACTCTCACAACTCTCACAACTCTCACTAACTTCTTCATCTGTCATTCGCCTTTTACATTCGATTTCCAGCTCTGGAAATGAAGCTGGTGGTCTTCTGCAGAACCTCCACGGGTCCATACAACTTGTCTTGGAGGGGCGTCGGCATGGGCCAAGTCTCACTCCTCAGGTGCTGGAGGTTCCTGCTATCCTGCAGGATGTGGGCTGCGTCTTGTTCTGCCTCCACAGGGGCACAGGGGGGAGGACACGACTCTCACTAACTATTGCGCATGTTGTATGCATTTAGAGGGCTGACTTCCCTTTGTTTATCGGATCATGTGTTGCAGTTAATCATACACACAGTCAAAAGTAAGACGCTGAGTGTGGCTGTGGTTGTTGTGCAGGACGTGCTACAGGTCATGGTTCTGATGGCTGTGATCGTCAACTCGGCGCTGATCGGCATGGGGGATCTGGTGCACAGAATGGTGCCTGGCATCTCCGACACCGGCACCATCATCCTCATCGTTATTGTGGAGGTGAGTGTTTTCTGTTGACATGGTGCCCGGCATCTCTGACACCGGCACCATCATCCTCATTGTCATTGTGGAGGTGAGTGTTTTCTGTTGACATGAGAATAGGGAAGACAAGATACAGTTATATTATTTGATTGTTTAAGCAAAGAAAACTTTCTTCTTTCAATTCAAACCAGAAACATCTCTGTGCTGTTAATTTTACAGTTCTACGAGTGAAATACTAATTACACACTCCTGACAGGTGATTCAAACATTTCCATATTTGAAAATAGTGCTATTTTTGTTGTTGTCCAAAGCTATATTGAGAATCAAACCGCTTTGGGACTTCTTAGTTCGATGTTGGTGTGGGTTTTTCTAAATATATTACTTGGGGCCCATCTTTTTTTTGATATTTTGTTGTGTCTTTCGTTCTCGTTTTGTATTTGTTTTCGTTTTCGGTATTGACACAGATTGTGTTCGATAATTCAAACTAAGTTTTCCTTGCTGTTTTTCTCCTTTTCTTTTTTTTCCTTCTTTTTTTTTTCCTTTTTTTAATTTTTTTTATTTTTTTTATATATATATATTTTGTTTTTGTTTTTTTGTCTCATCTCTTTTTCAAAAATGTGTCGCATTGATCATAATCCGAGTTGTTATATTATCATGTGTCTGTTTATGAATAAAATACTGTTTAAAGGAAATACTAATTCTCAGTAATTTGTTGACAACCTGTATATATGAAGTCTTCAGCAAGACGTGTGTAATGTGGGTGTTTGGCACTGTGTGTGACAGCACGTCATACTGCTGGTCAAGGCATCGCTGGAGTTTGCCATCCCCGACATGCCCCTCGAGGTGGCCACCCAGATGGCCAAGGTCGAGTACCAGCGCAGGGAGGCGCTCAAGGTCAGTCACCAACGTCCCTCTTCGTCTGTCTCGTCTTCTGTCGCGTGAACAGTGAATGAGAGTGAGAAAGAGAAAGAGAGTAATGTTTGGTGAGATTGATGAGTTTCTTATTATGTTTACTGAATTATCTGCCTGTGGAACATGTTTCTGTTTTTTGGGGCTACTTCTGTACTTGCCCGGGGGGTGGAGGCGTTGAGAGCAATGGCTTAGAACTGTACCCACGGAATACGCGCTATATAAGCTTCATATTGATTGATTGATTGATTGAAAATGACAGACATATTCTGGAGTGGGGATAGGCTTGACTTGCTCTCTTCCTCCTTAAAGCCCTGTTAGCTCTCTTGTCAGTTCGGAGCCGGGTAGCTCAGGTGGTAGAGCCGGGTAGCTCAGGTGGTAGAGCCGGGTAGCTCAGGTGGTAGAGCCAGGTAGCTCAGGTGGTAGAGCCGGGTAGCTCAGGTGGTAGAGCCGGGTAGCTCAGGTGGTAGAGCCGGGTAGCTCAGGTGGTAAAGCCGGGTAGTTCAGGTGGTAGAGCTGGGTAGTTCAGGTGGTAGGGCCGGGTAGCTCAGGTGGTAGAGCCGGGTAGCTCAGGTGGTAGAGCTGGGTAGCTCAGGTGGTAGAACTGGGTAGCTCAGATGGTAGAGCCGGGTAGCTCAGGTGGTAGAGCCGGGTAGCTCAGGTGGTAGAGCTGGGTAGCTCAGGTGGTAGAGCCGGGTAGCTCAGATGGTAGAGCCGGGTAGCTCAGGTAGAGCCGGGTAGCTCAGGTGGTAGAGCCGGGTAGCTCAGATGGTAGAGCCGGGTAGCTCAGGTGGTAGAGCCGGGTAGCTCAGGTGGTAGAGCCGGGTAGCTCAGGTGGTAGAGCACTGGACTTGTGATCCTGGGGTGACAGGTTGGAATCCAGGCTGGGACGGACACGGGTCAACTTTATATGCAAACTCAGGGGCGGGACATGGATACGGTATCCATGTCCCGCCCCCGTGTCATCACAGTGGCAGGTAAAAGACCTTGGTCATTCTGCCATTAACACCCACACACTTGTTTATCTCATCTAAACTCGGGGTAACACACGTGAACATCCCCCTAGTTGTTTCACGGTGAGGGCATAAAACAACATTATCATCATTGTCAGTTGTAGTGTGAAGAGCAGATAGTGGTGTTATGGTTTGGAATCATTACACAGGCAGTGACAAGAAGACCAGGATCAAGCTGCCACGTTTTGTGTAAAGCTATCTTGTCGGTTGTAGATTTGTTCTTGGCAGGGAGATGGTGGTTGTGATGATGGGGAGAGCAGATAGTGGTGTTATGGTTTGAATCGACACAGGCAGAGACGACAAGCCTTTAACCCCCAGAGCGCCCAACATCGCCTGCTTGAGCTCCCAGATGCAGATCCCTGAAAGACCTGCTATGCCCAATGCAAAACCATGACCCATATTTTTCTCTCCATCTTTACTGGATTCCTGCGAAGTTCGAGCATTTATAATTTCAGGAAACTTGCAGTCACTACTTTGCTTCGATTTTTTCAAGTTTGAAATTGAGGTAGTTGCTTGACACGCCATAGGAGGGAAAGGGATAAGGCAAGGATCAAGCCGCTACGTTTTGTAAGGAAAATCTTGTGTAAAACTGGCTATATTTTATACTGTTTTTGGTTGTTTCCCACAGCGAATAGAGACGCAGGGCGGCGCAGACAGATCCCCGCGGACACGCCCACCCGACGGCCCCAGCACTTCACGCTTCGTTGATCCCCCGGTCCCCGCCCCCCGTCGCTTCAGCCCCGCCCCCTCACACCAGTCACTGGTCGGTCACCGTCCTCACAACTACAACGCTAGCAACAGTCAGGTCAGTACCATATTTTCGTGACTGTAAGCGCTTCGTTATAAAGGGCGCAACTCCCACTTATAAGGTAAAAATTAGAAAAATCCACAAAATAGGCGCTTCCAGTGTATAGGCCGCACATCAAAGGAAGAATACAGAGTGGACATATTGTTGCTCCCATGTACGGTGAGATCATTGTAATAGCTGGTTGGCCTGCTGACCTCGGGTCAATGACCCATACTTTTCAGCTGAGACCAGCTGCCTGCTCTAGTTTACAGACACTGACCTTCTTAACCTGGGTCAATGAATGGTTTTAACTATAAGATTGACTCCTTTGATGTCTGAGAGGAAACTCTGCCAGGGTGATAGTAGCAGAAACATGCATATCACAAGATAGGGAGTGTTATGTTTCTTTGTATAGCGATCAGGGTACATATGTCCTAATTTTTAGCCATACACAAGGCAATACCAGTCAACAGGGCGCAGGGGTTTAAGTTAAGAAAGAAAGTTGCGCCTTATAGTCCCGAAAGTATGTGGCTGTCACGTGCAACCTCTGGCTGTCACTGCAGTCTGTGGCTGTCACGTGCAACCTCTGGCTGTCACTGCAGTCTGTGGGTCACGTGCAACCTCTGGCTGTCACTGCAGTCTGTGGCTGTCACGTGCAACCTCTGGCTGTCACTGCAGTCTGTGGCTGTCACTGCAACCTCTGGCTGTCACTGCAGTCTGTGGGTGACGTGCAACCCCTGGCTGTCACTGCAGTCTGTGGCTGTCACTGCAACCTGTGGCTGTCACTGCAGTCTGTGGGTCACGTGCAACCTCTGGCTGTCACTGCAGTCTGTGGCTGTCAGTGCAACCTCTGGCTGTCACTGCAGTCTGTGGGTGACGTGCAACCCCTGGCTGTCACTGCAGTCTGTGGGTGACGTGCAACCTCTGGCTGTCACTGCAGTCTGTGGGTGACGTGCAACCTGTGGCTGTCACTGCAGTCTGTGGGTGACGTGCAACCTCTGGCTGTCACTGCAGTCTGTGGGTGACGTGCAACCTGTGGCTGTCACTGCAGTCTGCGGGTGACGTGCAACCTGTGGCTGTCACTGCAGTCTGTGGGTGACGTGCAACCTCTGGCTGTCACTGCAGTCTGTGGGTCACGTGCAACCTCTGGCTGTCACTGCAGTCTGTGGGTGACGTGCAACCTGTGGCTGTCACTGCAGTCTGTGGGTGACGTGCAACCTCTGGCTGTCACTGCAGTCTGTGGGTCACGTCCAACCTCTGGCTGTCACTGCAGTCTGTGGGTCACGTCCAACCTCTGGCTGTCACTGCAGTCTGTGGGTCACGTCCAACCTCTGGCTGTCACTGCAGTCTGTGGGTCACGTGCAACCCCTGGCTGTCACTGCAGTCTGTGGGTGACGTGCAACCTCTGGCTGTCACTGCAGTCTGTGGGTCACGTCCAACCTCTGGCTGTCACTGCAGTCTGTGGGTCACGTGCAACCTCTGGCTGTCACTGCAGTCTGTGGGTCACGTGCAACCCCTGGCTGTCACTGCAGTCTGTGGCTGTCACGTGCAACCTGTGGCTGTCACTGCAGTCTGTGGGTGACGTACAACCTGTGGCTGTCACTGCAGTCTGTGGCTGTCAGTGCAACCTCTGGCTGTCACTGCAGTCTGTGGGTGACGTGCAACCTGTGGCTGTCACTGCAGTCTGTGGGTCACGTGCAACATGTGGCTGTCACTGCAGTCTGTGGCTGTCAGTGCAACCTCTGGCTGTCACTGCAGTCTGTGGGTGACGTGCAACCTGTGGCTGTCACTGCAGTCTGTGGGTCACGTGCAACCTCTGGCTGTCACTGCAGTCTGTGGCTGTCACGTGCAACCTGTGGCTGTCACTGCAGTCTGTGGGTGACGTGCAACCTCTGGCTGTCACTGCAGTCTGTGGGTCACGTGCAACCTCTGGCTGTCACTGCAGTCTGTGGCTGTCACATGCAACCTGTGGCTGTCACTGCAGTCTGTGGGTCACGTGCAACCTCTGGCTGTCACTGCAGTCTGTGGCTGTCACGTGCAACCTGTGGCTGTCACTGCAGTCTGTGGGTCACGTGCAACCTGTGGCTGTCACTGCAGTCTGTGGGTCACGTGCAACCTGTGGCTGTCACTGCAGTCTGTGGGTCACGTGCAACCCCTGGCTGTCACTGCAGTCTGTGGGTCACGTGCAACCTCTGGCTGTCACTGCAGTCTGTGGCTGTCACGTGCAACCTCTGGCTGTCACTGCAGTCTGTGGGTCACGTGCAACCCCTGGCTGTCACTGCAGTCTGTGGGTCACGTGCAACCCCTGGCTGTCACTGCAGTCTGTGGCTGTCACGTGCAACCTCTGGCTGTCACTGCAGTCTGTGGGTCACGTGCAACCTCTGGCTGTCACTGCAGTCTGTGGGTCATGTGCAACCCCTGGCTGTCACTGCAGTCTGTGGGTCACGTGCAACCCCTGGCTGTCACTGCAGTCTGTGGGTCACGTGCAACCCCTGGCTGTCACGGCAGTCTGTGGCTGTCACGTGCAACCTCTGGCTGTCACTGCAGTCTGTGGGTGACGTGCAACATGTGGCTGTCACTGCAGTCTGTGGGTGACGTGCAACCTCTGGCTGTCACGGCAGTCTGTGGCTGTCACGTGCAACCTCTGGCTGTCACTGCAGTCTGTGGGTGACGTGCAACATGTGGCTGTCACTGCAGTCTGTGGGTCACGTGCAACCTCTGGCTGTCACTGCAGTCTGTGGCTGTCACGTGCAACCTCTGGCTGTCACTGCAGTCTGTGGGTCACGTGCAACCTCTGGCTGTCACTGCAGTCTGTGGGTGACGTGCAACCTCTGGCTGTCACTGCAGTCTGTGGGTGACGTGCAACCTCTGGCTGTCACTGCAGTCTGTGGGTCACGTGCAACCTCTGGCTGTCACTGCAGTCTGTGGGTCACGTGCAACCTCTGGCTGTCACTGCAGTCTGTGGGTGACGTGCAACCTCTGGCTGTCACTGCAGTCTGTGGGTCACGTGCAACCTCTGGCTGTCACTGCAGTCTGTGGCTGTCACATGCAACCTGTGGCTGTCACTGCAGTCTGTGGGTGACGTGCAACCTCTGGCTGTCACTGCAGTCTGTGGGTCACGTGCAACCTCTGGCTGTCACTGCAGTCTGTGGGTCACGTGCAACATGTGGCTGTCACTGCAGTCTGTGGCTGTCACGTGCAACCTGTGGCTGTCACTGCAGTCTGTGGGTCACGTGCAACCTCTGGCTGTCACTGCAGTCTGTGGGTCACGTGCAACCTGTGGCTGTCACTGCAGTCTGTGGGTCACGTGCAACCTCTGGCTGTCACTGCAGTCTGTGGGTGACGTGCAACATGTGGCTGTCACTGCAGTCTGTGGGTGACGTGCAACCTCTGGCTGTCACTGCAGTCTGTGGTGTTCTCCCCTGGTGCACCAAGAGAGCATCGGTTTGCTTGGTTGTCAAGACTGTTGCCAAGCAGACACTTTAGCTACACCTGTCTATAACCACCATCCAAGGGACCGACCAAAAGTGTCGCTATAGACTGGTGGTCGCGAAGGGAAGGCCAATTATATAGAAGAAAAACTTGTCTGGGATCCTTGAGATGGTCGTTGTGGGCAGGTGGTCGCTTTCGAGGTAGTTGCAAGGGTAGGTTCTAATGTACCTGTGGAATAAAATCAAGCTAACTTTATTATTGCAAGCATGAGAAATGACAGTAGTAAAGAAATTACAATGGGAAGCTTTGCTAGTGTGTCAGCTTAGGATACTGTGGCCAACCACTCAAAATTTGCTGATGCGGTTACTGCAGAAACTTTGGTAGACATGCATGACTCTGTATGATGGGGAACTTGTTTATCCTTGGGAAAATATGTGACCCTCCACCACGAAATGAGTCGCATGTCACCTTTGCATGATTTTCATATTTTTACATATTCCTAAAGAGTTTTTTATGCTCTATCCAGTGGTGAAAACCGTTTTAGAAAAGAGCAAAAACTGTTTGAGTTATAAGCCTGTGACTAAGGTGACCCTCACACTGTTACCAGACACTCCCCGGACTAATATTAAGCCTAGCGCAGAACCGCGCGAGGTGACATGCGACTCATTTCGTGGTGGAGGGTCACATATGGACATACTGAGATAGGCCTTTCAATTTGATAGGATTACTGTCAGGACTCGGGATGCAGTGGAACCTCTCTTTTAAGACCCACCAGTTTAAGACTCCCTCCTTTTTAAGACCTGATTTTCTTCAATTTTTAAAAAAAAAAAAAAATTATTTTTTTTTCCAATTTTTAAAGGTGGTAAAAGGGGGGTTCCACCGTATGTATTAGGTGAGTATGAGGACATGGATGGGTTTCCAGTGACATGTTGTGACTCTCCCTCGTTGTGTATCTTCCCTTAGGATGAGCGACAGCGAGGGGGCAACCCTTGGGGATCATCGGGGAGGGGGTCAGTCATCCCCGCATCTCGCTCGGCCACTTCACCATTTTCCTCCGACAGCCCTGGGGGGTCTCGGCGCCAGCCCTATTCGCCCACGGACGACCCTTTTCGCAGTCCCATCAGGCCCCAGGCCCAGCAGGCGGAGGAGGCCCAGCAGATTTATCGCAAAAGTCCGGACAGTGTTTCCGCCGGCAAATTTTCGCCGGGCTGCAGGGGCAGCAAAGTGGAGGGTGGGGAGAAAAGTTATCCCAGAAGTCTGTGCAGGTCTTCGTCAGGTTCGCTGTACAGCAGGGTAAAAACGCCCGAGGTCGATGCTGTTTCGTATTTCAGGAGCACCGGCCTGCCCTACGCTTCTGCTCAGAAAGACAGTGTGGTGATGAGCCCACAGAGAGAGGGGAGTTCTTTGCCAAGGGAAACGCCATCCCCTCAGAGAGACGGTGTGGTGATGAGCCCACAGAGAGAGGGGAGTTCTTTGCCAAGGGAAACGCCATCCCCTCAGAGAGACGGTGCTTCTCACAGGGGGTCAGTGTCACCCCTGAAAGAGACTGTGTTCCACTCCACAGCAGCAACGTATCCAAGAACAGCAACTTCCCTGAAAAGGGAAACAACTTTGCCTCAAAGGGAAACGACTTTTTCTCGAAGGGAAGCAACTTCCCTGCAAGAAGAAAGAATTTTGCCTCAAAGAGAAACATCTCCCACAAAAAGAGAAACAGCTTCCCCTGAAAGAGAAACAACTCCTCCTCAAAAAAGAACATTTTCGCAAAGAGACACAATTTCCCCTCAACGAGAAACAGTTTCGCCGCAAAGAGATACAGCTACCACTCAGAGAGACACAACAGCACCGCAGAAAGCCGCAACTTTCCCAAGGCGGACACTATCTGAGCAGAGAGAAACCATTTCAGAAAGGGAGACAATTACTCCTGAGCGGTACAGATTCTACCACCAAAGGGAAGTAACCTCAGTGCTAACGGAAACCAATGCCCCAGAACGGGAAGCGGTCTCCCTACCAGCACAGGTAGCAGAAGGGTTGGCGTCACGGGTGAGACGGAGAGCTAGTCAGCCGATCACCCCCACGGCCGTGGGTTTGTTGGCCGGGGAATCAAGCGTGGATCGTCCAATCACGAAAGACTATAGTGTCAAGTGATTGATACCGGCGATGTTACTGTGGTTAGCGTTGTTATTCTGTTTTACTACCTTGTGATCTGATGATGTTCTTGTTGTCCATGGAGTCTTTTTCTATCGCATTTGTAACTGTCAAGTTTTATACATACTCCACATCGTGTTTCTCTACTTTTATCCATGCTTCACATCGTGTTTCTCTACTTTTATCCATGCTTCACATCGTGTTTCTCTACTTTTATCCATGCTTCACATCGTGTTTCTCTACTTTTATCCATGCTCCACATCGTGTTTCTCTACTTTTATCCACGCTTCACAATCACACAAAATGAAAATCCGACAGCAAACTGAAACTGGCAGCAGACTACTTGCCATGAATGTCGCTGCTAATTCTTCACATGTTGTCAGTGCACAAGCACTTCACCGTACAATCAGTTGACTCTGTGCTGGCGTTTTGCGGCTCAGTGCGTCTCCTGTTGGACTTTTCTGTTACAGTGGAACCCCCTAGGGCCCCCTTAAGACCCCCCAATTTAAGACCTTGCTTTTTCACATTCTCTCTTCATAATCTCTGTCCATTTACCCCCATTGTAAGACTCCCTGCTTTTAAAGTCCTGAATTTCACAGATTTGTGAAGGTCTTGAAAGTCGGGTTCCACTGTGTGTTAAGACTGAAACTGGTTCAAAATCTTTTACTTTCTTGTTTTAATATGTGCAAAGTTGACTAAAGACAATCCAAAACAAATTATCTCTTGTGCAATTGGTTTTGTTCATGTGTTCTTTACCTACAGCCTGCAATATACAGAGATATGATGAGTGTGTATGGTTTTTCTTAATCATTTTTTACAGCTGAGTGAAATCCACTGCTGATAATCATTTACATTTGTACTCTGGAAAGACGTTACAGTTGTAAGAGGTTAGTATCACACACACGTAATAACATTAACATTAACATTGTGTTCTGTCGGGAGGATTCATCTGATCCTTGTTTTGAACGCGTGGGGCGTGGGTTCTTCTCCAGAAAGTGGTATTGTGGATTGTAGATCAACTAAGAGTGCACACAACTAAGAGTGCACACAACTAAGAGTGCACAGAGCTAGGACGGGTGTAGCGCACAGTGTCTGCATGCACATACTGTTGCTAAACAGTCATCCAAGTTCAGATCAATCATTTGACAAAAAAAACTGTCCATGCCACCGTTGTATTCAGTATTTCTGTGTGGAGGTTTTTTCTCTCATATATTTGTGAAAACTAAATGTTCCTGATCAGCATCTAAAGTATATCCTTGTTGAACTGTTGTAAATATTTTGTTGCCCCAGACCATTCCCTGTGGAAAACTATTATGTCTATATTCTGTTGGAAACCAAAAGTATACATGTGTTTCTTTGTGTACAAATTGTGAATCGAGTGGACGTTTCTTGAAGTCCAGAATGAATGGGGAATTAACTGAGGTTGTGCCATTTTTGTTTCTTCTTGTGTAACTTATCATTTTATTTTATTTTATTTATCATTAAAAAAAGAGGATGTTTATATGCAATTTTTATATCACAAATGTAACGTGCAATAGTGTTATTTCTAGCCTGTTTTGTGTGCAGTGCTTTAAATCCGTCATTGATTTTCTTGGGAGTATGATTTTGCTTACTTTGAGAGATGCTTCTAATATATTCTATTATTTTGCGTTTCGCCATTTCCGGTGTGTTGTTCTTTTTTGTTATAGATATATATATGCTTACTGTTACAACTTGTCTGCAGTAATTATGGTAAATAGTCGCCTAAATTAAGAATGCAGTTTTACTCCATCTATTGACTTAAGATTGAAATTGACTTGGAGCAATTATATATGAACCTGAAATGATCTTTATTGAAAACCTTGAGATGGACCTGAGCAAGCAACCTGGTTCAAAACTCCAGTAACTAATTAAATTAATAGTTTGTTTAATTGTTTTTTTATGTGTGTGTATTTCTTTTTTTTAATTTTTTTTTTAGAAACATGCATTTTGGGATATTTGTGTCGCCTGTTTGAATATACTTTTTTGGAGACTGGAAAAGAGCACGTTTCGCCAAGCTGTTTTAACGTGTTTTTCACTCCACATTTATTGCTTAATTTAGACCTATCTTTGTTGATGATTCAACGTTCTGTGTGCATGCTTGTGACTGCTTGTGTATATGTGTGTGTGTGTGTGCACGCATGCGAGCGTGTGTGTGTGTGTCACAGTGTGTGTGTGTGTTGCTTTCCTGAAGTTTCGCAGGTAAATTTGCAAAAAAGTAAGATGTGTATTGTCCTGTGCCATGTGCTCAACATCCTCATCTCAGGATTTTGCAGCTCCCGTTTGGTATTATCCCTTTTTGCTAAAAGTGTTTGTTTGTTTGGCGTGCCATGTGCAGGTGTGTGTGTGTGTGTGTGTATAAATGCACATATTTGTCTGAGCCGCCTTTCCTTCTTTGGCTCCTCTTTTCAAATGATGGGTTGAACTTGATACTGCAGTGCTGTCTGCAATTGTTTTTCAAGATTTTTTGGATTAACTTTTTCAACCCAGATTTCGAGTTTATGGTCTAAGTCTAAGACATCTTTTGCAAGCTCATAACCACAAAACTTTTAACTGATCTGTGCATGAACAAGGTACCCCCCCCCCCCCCACCCCCTTGTAAGGGGAGGCACCAGTGTTAAAAGTTATTTTTTGTGTTTCATAACTCTTGGGGCAAAAATGGTTTTAGAATTAATGTACAATGTACTGTCAATTTCCAGAGAAAATGTAAAAACCTTTTTTTTCTCTTTTTTTTGAGTCGGTTGCCATGGTAGCAATCCAAGATGGCCGCCAAACAGCACCTTTTTAAAATCCTAAGGCTTTTACAAAACTGCATGTATTTTTGTTTTGATGCTTGTTATGTGTACTTTAGTACAATGCCCAGGTCTGATCAGAGGCTTTTTTTGATAGCTTCTGTCTTGGAGAAGATCGCAGTTATCAAAAGTAGTTATGCTGAACTTCATGAAAATTACATTAAAAATAGTGTACGTGTATAACTTTTCACACAAACAAAAATGTAAGAATGTTCCCCCCTTTTCAAGAACTTGATTTTTCAAATTTTGTGTCCTTAACCTCTGTAGATGTACCCCCATTTTAAGACTAATTTTAAGACCTGATTTTCTCATATTGGTTGAGGTCTTAAGGGGGGGTTCCACTGTATGTCGTTGTTCAAACAGCTGTTTTGACATACAGGGTGACCCCAAAAAAAAGAGTACCCAAACAAAATTGAATAACTTTGTCAATTTTAACTTTTTTTTCTTTCTTTTTGAGGTGAGTCAAGCTAATCCACTGCATGGTTGGATGAAATAAAAGCTGTTCTCACAATGAACTATACTAATGATCAACGGACGTTTTGCATAGAGACCTATTTTCGCACAAAATCATACAGAGATGTGCAAGTACAGTTCCAGAGACACTTCGGTCAGCGCGATTTCTATCTTTGGGGGTTCCTGAAAGACAACATCTACAGGAACAACCCACAGACAATCACAGAACTCAAGAGAGCCATCACAACAACCATTCGCGGAATCTCGCAACAGGAGTGTGTGCGGGTGATTGATAACTTTGCGCGGCGAGTTCAAGTTTGCCTGCAGCGGCGTTTGGAGCATGTTCTGTAGAATGAGCATAACTTTCCTGAAAGACAAGCTAGAACGCTAAAATTTTCTGTGCAAATCATGCAGAGGCTACTTGTGTGTGTAAATAAATTTTATGAAGATTGCTTTATTTTTGTTCAATTTATGACGTTTTGTTTGGGTACTCTTTTTTTTGGGTCACCCTGTACAAATGTCTTCTCTTTATTGGTGTTGTGATCAGACGTCAATGCAGTGTTGACTTCATGTATCGGGGAATGTGCATTTTTCAGGGAAAGTTTTCTTGGTTCTGGTCTTCCCTTACTTGCCTTTGATATGTTTCTATATATTTATTGTTGTCATAAATTGCGTCATGTTTTGGTATCAATACCGCCGGGTTCTTTTTCTGAGCCGCCTTTCCTTCTTTGGCTCCTCTATTCCAATGATGGGTTGAACTTGATACTGCAGTGCTGTCAGGATTATATTGAAGAAGTTCTACATATATAGAGATTTGTGGAACATCCAAAATGGTGCTGTATTTTTTGGTTAATACGTCCTCATTTACTCTTTGTAGGTACAAGTACCTCGCTGAGTTTATTATAATTAAATGTCTTAGTTTTAATGACTTACAGTGATGGATTCACCAGAAGGACGTTACCTATAGGCACCCTCCTCCTCATGAAAACAGCTCAGTTGACTGTCCCAGATGTGGCCAGGTTGACATGGGACAAGACCAGCCCTCCACTGGCACACACACCAACCATCAACACCTTGGCTGCTTTTCGTAAGTGAAAGGAAAGTCAATCTGATAAATACATTCTGCGACAAAATCTATTCTGCACACAAGAAGCAGTTATTTAAAAATTCAAATTCACCACAACAAGCGGTTATTTAATAATTCAAATTCGCCACAACAAGCCGTTATTTAAAATTCAAATTCACCACAACAAGCCGTTATTTAAAATTCAAATTCACCACAACAAGCGGTTATTTAATAATTCCAATTCGCCACAACAAGCCGTTATTTAAAATTCAAATTCACCACAACAAGCCGTTATTTAATAATTCCAATTCGCCACAACAAGCGGTTATTTAATAATTCCAATTCGCCACAACAAGGAGTTATTTAAAAAATCCAATTCGCCACAACAAGCAACCATTTAAAAAATCCAATTTGCCACAACAAGCAGTTAGTTAGAAATTCCAATTCGCCACAACAAGCATTTATTTAAAAATTCCAATTCACCACAACAAGCAACCATTTAAAAATTCCAATTCGCCACAACAAGCAGCATTGTTCAAAATGTCCAATTCGCCACAACAAGCGGCCTTTCAAAATTCTTATTCGCCACAACAAGCAACCATTTAAAAATTCCAATTCGCCACAACAAGCAGCCGTTCAAAATGCCCAATTCGCCACAGCAAGTTGTCATGGTGTTGATTTTTGTCACATGTGCAAGTGCAGGTATGGTGTCGTCTCATGTGAACGCTGGCCACATCTCACATGGTGGGCCGAACTTGTGTTTTCAGGAGAAGGATTTCGCCTTTAAGTTCTCACTCTGCCAAAAGCAAGGTTGTTTCTCCACTCGGGAATATCCTGATCTGACTGTCTCTTTCCCTTGCGTTGAAGGCAGCTGAGCCCTGCATATAAATGTATTGCTTCGTTACGCCTCGTGTCTCTGTAAACCGTGTATCTGTGATTGTTTGATTACACGCAATAAAATTCCCATGCGCAGAATACTAAGACTGGGCTGTTGTGTGATATGAAATCCTTTTGTGTTCGTTTCTTTGTCATTATTCTCTTTGTCTCTCTGTCTTTGTGTCTGCATGTCTGTATCTGTCTGTCAGTCTATCTCTCTCTCTCTCTCTATCTCTCTCTCTCTCTCTCTCACTCTCTCTCTCTCTCTCTCTCTCTCTCTCTCTCTCTCTCTCTCTCTCTCTCTCTCTCTCTCTCTCTCTCTCTCTCTCTCTCTCTCTCTCTCTCTCACACACACACACACGTACATATATGCGCGTGCACGCACGCACAGACACATACTGAAACACACACATATGTTCTTGTTCTCTCTCTCTCTCTCTCTCTCTCTCTCTCTCTCTCTCTCTCTCTCTCTCTCTCTCTCTCTCTCTCTCTCTCTCTCTCTCTCTCACACACACACACACACACACACGTACATATATGCGCGTGCACGCACGCACAGACATACTGAGACACACGCACACACATACATACACAAAGAAACACGCGCACGTGGGTAAACTGGGGTACACACACAGACGCATGCGCTTGTACATCACATACACACATACTCACAAACACGCGCGCACGCATACACAAACGCACACACTCACACGCACACTGACTGGGAGCTCACTCTAAATGAAGTAAGCACGAAGACGCAATTTGAGAGAATAACTGCAAGGAAAGGGGAGCGCGCCCCCCGATACAAGAAATTGCAGAGACGGTAGCGCCGCGTGCCTGCAAGCCAGTGACTGATTGAAGCTGTTGGCAAATTGATTAAACCCGATCAACCGTGAAACGATCAGCCTTTCTTCTGCATTGCAAGTGGCCGGCCCCTCGGTGGGAAGGTCTCTCTTGTCTCGGTCTGTCTGTCTGTCTCTCTATCTGTCTGTCTCTCTGTCTGTCTGTGTGTCTCTGTAGCTGTGCGTGTGTGTGTGTGTGTGTGTGTCTCTCTCTCTTTCTTTCTAATTATGTAAGTATGTAGTAGTAGTTATTATAGTAGATTTAGTCCCTCTTTAGGGCGAGGGCCAGATGCAAAAAAGTATACCAATGCTTATTCTGTTACCCTCGTAAAATAAAGAATTGTCATTGTCATTGTCATTGTCTTTCTCTGTCACTGTCTCTGCCCGTCAGACTATCTCTCTCTCTCTCTCTCTCCCTCTCTCTCTCTCTCTCTCTCTCTCTCTCTCTCTCTCTCTCTCTCTCTCTCTCTCTCTCCCCCCCCCCCTCTCCCCCCCCCCCTTTTCTCTCTCCGACTTCCTCTGTGTCATTATGCCCTTGAAGATGTTGCCTATTTTTCCTGTGAAAACTCAGTTATGTGCGAGCTAAACACTTATCAGAAACAATTGTGTCAAAGCACTTCTCTCTCTTTGTTTATTGTTTTTTCTGTGTTGTTGGTGGTGGCGGTGTTGGTGGTTTGTTTTGTTTTAACACGTAGTCGTCACTGTCTCTGTCCCGGCGACGCCCGCTTGCAACCGGTTGCTCCCCTTACACACTAAACCGAACATAGGTCGTCATTACATCAAATAAGCTTTTAATTGTCCCAAATCAGAGGGAATTATGGGTAGGGAAATCCTTTTGTAAAATGACGTCGCTGCCGTTCCGTGATTGGTCAATGCGTTTCGGTGTTGGTACCATTAACCTACTTTGTTCACGCTGGACGTCAGTGCTATTTGATTTTGCTTTCCAAAATACAAAGTCAACGGGAGTATAAGAAAATTCATCAAGTTAAGACAAATAAAACAGTGTTATTGGTTAAAAAAAATCTTTTAACTCTCCTGTTCTTTTGCTAACCCGTTTTTCATTTGAACAGTCGTGTGTTTGTCTTAATGATCGTGTGTTTGTCTTAATGATCGTGTGTTTGTCTTAATGATCGTGTGTTTGTCTTAATGATCGTGTGTTTGTCTTAATGATCGTGTGTTTGTCTTAATGATCGAGTGTTTGTCTTAATGATCGTGTGTTTGTCTTAATGATCGTGTGTCTGTCTTAATGATCGTGTGTCTGTCTTGATGATCGAGTGTTTGTCTTAATGATCGTGTGTTTGTCTTGATGATCGTGTGTTTGTCTTAATGATCGTGTGTCTGTCTTAATGATCGTGTGTCTGTCTTGATGATCGAGTGTTTGTCTTAATGATCGTGTGTTTGTCTTAATGATCGTGTGTTTGTCTTAATGATCGTGTGTTTGTCTTAATGATCGTGTGTTTGTCTTAATGATCGAGTGTTTGTCTTAATGATCGTGTGTTTGTCTTAATGATCGTGTGTTTGTCTTAATGATCGTGTGTTTGTCTTAATGATCGAGTGTTTGTCTTAATGATCGTGTGTTTGTCTTAATGATCGTGTGTTTGTCTTAATGATCGTGTGTTTGTCTTAATGATCGTGTGTCTGTCTTAATGATCGTGTGCTTGTCTCAATGATCGTATGTTTGTCTTAATGATCGTGTGTTTGTCTTAATGATCGTGTGTTTGTCTTAATGATCGTGTGTTTGTCTTATTGATCGTGTGTTTGTCTTATTGATCGTGTGTTTGTCTTAATGATCGTGTGTTTGTCTTAATGATCGTGTGTCTGTCTTAATGATCGTGTGTTTGTCTTAATGATCGTGTGTTTGTCTTAATGATCGTGTGTCTGTCTCAATGATCGTATGTTTGTCTTAATGATCGTGTGTTTGTCTTAATGATCGTGTGTCTGTCTTAATGATCGTGTGTTTGTCTTAATGATCGTGTGTCTGTCTTAATGATCGTGTGTTTGTCTTAATGATCGTGTGTTTGTCTTAATGATCGTGTGTTTGTCTTAATGATCGTGTGTTTGTCTTAATGATCGTGTGTTTGTCTTATTAGAAATGCGATGTGGTGCCTAAAGAAAAATGTCCATGTTTGTGTAAAATGAAACTGGACATTAAAGTTTCTCATCTTGGTTTAAACAAGTTTATTCAATAAATTCCATTGGTACTATTACCGCATACATGAAATAAGGAACATGGAGCACAACAAGCTAGGCTTATAAGCGTACTCTTAAAAGCAAATGAAGTTTCTTATCTTATCTTATCTTATTTATTTCCTTCTCTTCTTCTTTCATTTCAAAGCTTTTGATTGGTTGGTTGACATGCTCAAGCCACTGGCAGTTATCTCGGATCTTTGAAGGACTGTGGTATAAACGTGTTTTTCTTTGACTATCGGGCAACGTTTGCACCAGCGAGTTATACTTCCCTTGAACAATTTCCCACAATTCCCTACTGTGGTGATGCGAATAAAAAAAAAGGCGTTGCGACGCTCTTATCACACTCTTTTTATGCATTCTCAGAAATACTTTGGTGAGACAAATAGAGAATACTAAACTTGGCAAAAAAATTATTGCAACAATTTTCGCACGCTAATAAAAGCATTAAAACGCAATTCATTTTAGTTAAACTTTATATGCTCGAAACGGTAATTATGTCAGCTGTACATATCATTTGTCCGATTGATGGTACTTTGTATAGGCATCCCGTGACAGCCTGTCAAACAAGGTCACCCCTAAAATCGACATGACAAAAACCATAGCCCCGTATTTTAAAATCTGCAAAAAATCAGTATATGCACAAACCAAACATTTCTGACAACCATTGGAAAGGCCATTCAATTTCCTGTTCAGAACATTTTGTTTTATGCACCTGACTTCTCTAGTCTTTATGTAGCCTGTTGTCAAAGGCGGTAGGTGTCAACCGTTTCAGAGGCCCAAAAAGGCACGTTTTGCGGCCATTTTTGAGGGGGTCCTCCACCCGAAGAGCCATATCTGCTCAAGTTCTCAATGATTTGCTTTGAAAATTTCACAAGTTATGACCAATAGGCTGACCTAAATCGGTGTTTACTTTTACGAATGTGTATAATAAGCGTGTTGTATTACGTACATTTTCCGAAAGAACGAAACAAATATTCATGTTAATTCAGGGTTTTAGGTTAACAAATCGTGACTTTGCATACTAAGCAAAAAATGAATGAGGCAATAGGTGCCAAAGAGTGAGGCAGATCCGAGTGCTGGTTTACATTTGCTGGAGATGGGAACGCGCAAGAAAATGTATCGATCACCGTCCTTGGTAATGCGTACAGTAGCCGTGGAGATAAACTGACCTTGGCCTGTGCTTCCTTCGCTGCGGGTCACAAAAGCGCAACTCACCGAGCACAGCGCGCCGGAACAGGATAGTAAGGCACAAAAAAAATAGTCTGTTTACGGTATCCCGAACGACCCTATTTTTTCGCGCGACCCTAGACTTTTTTTTTGCATTTGGGGGAAACATTTTTAAAAAATTAAAAAAATCTGTTTTTTTTGCAAAATAACTTAAAAATATAGTTTTTTGGAGAAAAAAAAATATCCCGACCTACCGATCCTATTTTTATTGCCTATGTTAGCGTAAACGGACTTTTTTTTGTTGGCCTAAGCACAGGCCCAGGACTGTTAGTCTCCACGGGTAGTGTACTCAGTACCACTGACGGTGATTGAACATTTTTCATGCGTGTTCCCATCTCCAGCAAATGTAAACCAGCACTCGGATCTGCCTCAAACTTCGGCACCTATTGCCTCATGCATTTTTTGCTTAGCATGCAAAGTCACGATTTTTTAACCTAAAACCCTGAATTAATATGAATATTTGTTTAGTTCTTTCGGAAAAGTTACGTAATACGACACGCTAAGTATACACATTCGCAAAACGCAACACACATTTTGGTCAGCCTATTGGTCATAACTTCTGAACTTTCCAAAGCAAATCATTGAGAACTTGAGCAGATATGGCTCTTTGGGTGGAGGACCCCCTCAAAAATGGCCGCAAAACGTGCCTTTTTGGGCCTCTGAAACGGTTGACACCTACCGCCTTTGACAACAGGCTACATAAAGACTAGAGAAGTCAGGTGCATAAAACAAAATGTTCTGAACAGGAAATTGAATGGCCTTTCCAATGGTTGTCAGAAATGTTTGGTTTGTGCATATTCTGATTTTTTGCAGATTTTAAAATACGGGGCTATGGTTTTTGTCATGTCGATTTTAGGGGTGACCTTGTTTGACAGGCTGTCACGGGATGCCTATACAAAGTACCATCAATCGGACAAATGATATGTACAGCTGACATAATTACCTTATGGGGCATATAACGTTCAACTAAAATAAATTGCGTTTTAATGCTTTTATTAGCGTGCGAAAATTGTTGCAATAATTTTGTGGCCAAGTTTATATGGCTTGCCGTGTGTTACCAGATTTCAACGAGTTTTTGTTTTTTTAAATATTGAAATGCGAGTGAAAGCCAGCTTTTCAATATTTGAAATAGCAACGAATGTCAACCTGATATCACACAGTAAGTCGTGTGGTAAACGTTCTGTGTATCCTGCATTCCGTACTTGCGTGTCTTGTGCTCCAAAGTTCCGGGTGTCAAAGCGTCCGAATTGAAGACGCGTCTTATGGAATCTTGATCTCTTCCAATGCCATGTGAAATCTTTGACGTTAAAAGCAAACAGACGTTCTTTTAGGAATTATAGTGTCACGTGTAAGTTCTCAAAATTCTTCCAGAGGAAACAGCAAACACAGCAGTATATCGAGAATGACGTTTGTCTCGGCGACTTTGTCATCATGATCGAGCTGTGGAAAATGAGGTCCCTGTCAGACTGTAGTTTGACACGACCTCATTTACACGATACAAACACGTGTGAGTACAGGGCTAACACCTTTCCGGTTCTTGCCGGAAATCCGGTTTTTAAAAACTTTTAAAACCGGAAAATCCGGTTTCTTAAAGTAAAACTTAAACACATTTTTATTTTTAGTTTGAATGGTTGATGGAGGCAAAATGTGTTTTATTTTATAATTTATTAACATACATTTTTGTACCAGGAGAGGCTGTTCTTTGCCGAGAACTACAAGATATAAAAAAAAATTCCCAGCTTCTGGGGGGCCCCCCAGACCCCTAGCGGACCGTTGACCCTGCCGCCGTGGACCCTAGCCTTTTATTTTTTTCACTTTTTGTGTATGTTAGCCCTGTGAGTATGTGGTTAAGTAATGACATGAGTGGTCAGCCACAAGTAATGACATGAGTGGTCAGTCACAAGTAATGACATGAGTGGTCAGTCACAAGTAATGACATGAGTGGTCAGTCACAAGTAATGACATGAGTGGTCAGTCACAAGTAATGACATGAGTGGTCAGTCACAAGTAATGACATGAGTGGTCAGTCACAAGTAATGACATGAGTGGTCAGTCACAAGTAATGACATGAGTGGTCAGTCACAAGTAATGACATGAGTGGTCAGTCACAAGTAATGACATGAGTGGTCAGTCACAAGTAATGACATGAGTGGTCAGTCACAAGTAATGACATGAGTGGTCAGTCACAAGTAATGACATGAGTGGTCAGTCACAAGTAATGACATGAGTGGTCAGTCACAAGTAATGACATGAGTGGTCAGTCACAAGTAATGACATGAGTGGTCAGTCACAAGTAATGACATGAGTGGTCAGTCACAAGTAATGACATGAGTGGTCAGTCACAAGTAATGACATGAGTGGTCAGCCACAAGAATGTAGGTTGAAGAAAAGAAAGAAACTCGGCAGGAGATAAAGGAAGACTTACAGCCCGGTGAGTTGCAGCAGTTAGGGGGATGGGATGCCAGGGATTGATCTGACGGGTCACGCTTGGCTGCCCGGGGTTTGATTAGCAATGGGTGTGACTGGGGGACTTGCTGTCTTAATTATTCATCGTCGTCAATTTCTGCTGCCCTGCCCTCACTTACGTGTTGCACGTGACTACTGCGACATGGTACAGGTTATCCTCTATGTAGTGTTCACGGCAGACTTCTTCGTGCCAATGAAAATTACTGAATATTTCTTTCTTCCTGCCAATGTAAACACTAAATCTTTCTTTCTTCCTGCCAATGTAAACACTACATCTTTCTTTCTTCCTGCCAATGTAAACACTACATCTTTCTTTCTTCCTGCCAATGTAAACACTACATCTTTCTTTCTTCCTGCCAATGTAAACACTACATCTTTCTTTCTTCCTGCCAATGTAAACACTACATCTTTCTTTCTTCCTGCCAATGTAAACACTACATCTTTCTTTCTTCCTGCCAATGTAAACACTACATCTTTCTTTCTTCCTGCCAATGTAAACACTACATCTTTCTTTCTTCCTGCCAATGTAAACACTACATCTTTCTTTCTTCCTGCCAATGTAAACACTACATCTTTCTTTCTTCCTGCCAATGTAAACACTACATCTTTCTTTCTTCCTGCCAATGTAAACACTACATCTTTCTTTCTTCCTGCCAATGTAAACACTACATCTTTCTTTCTTCCTGCCAATGTAAACACTACATCTTTCTTTCTTCCTGCCAATGTAAACACTAAATCTTTCTTTCTTCCTGCCAATGTAAACACTACATCTTTCTTTCTTCCTGCCAATGTAAACACTACATCTTTCTGTCTTCCTGCCAATGTAAACACTGAATCTTAAAAGCAACATCTTCTTTCATTGTGAATTTGTGCTCTTGATATCTTAAAAACAAAAGCACGTTAATTAAACCTAGTTGTCACTTTGTCTTCTATCACTATTTCAGAAATATATACGGGGATATTCAAGTTTAGTTTTCATTATTGATAAAGGCAGTCATACAATTTTTGACAACTCTCAAAACTAGGGGGCAAAGAAAAAAAGCTTTTAAAAAACCGATAAAAGCAACGAAACAAGGAAATAGATAAAGAAAGAAAGGTTTGAAATAAGAAACTGTGGCCAATATCCCCAATCCTTGAAGCTGCCCCGTGGCGGTCTGTGCAAGAGAACAAAGCCAGAATAAAAAAAACGTCCGCGCTCCAACGTCCTATTCTTCTATTGAATGTGAGCACGTCTTCGCCTCGCGGCAGTTGGCGCTGTCTGTGCTGGCTATGCGCGGCGAGGGTGTCGTTGAGGTGGTAGTGTGGCGAGGGTACCCCGTCGTGAGAGGCGACTGATGATGCACTTACCAACCTAACCGTCTACCGTCGCTACACAAAGACAGACGGAAACACCAGGAAACCTTGATCGTGTCAATGTTTATCTGCTCCATGTGTCACTGTGAAATCTCTTTTCAATAATTATGTGCTACTGTTTTCTAATGAATGTTGTAAACTGTGAAAGGAGTAGTTGATGATTTGGGATTACAGTGCTGTTTTGAAGGTAAAGTATTCTCTAATGGCAGTCTTCTTTTTCTTTATTTTTGTGTGTGTATTTTTTTTATGAGTAAACTGAACACTGATTTACCGAACCATTATTACCCCTCGATTTTGTGGTTGAAGCTGCACATATGCCAGTCGATTATTCACGTAAGTTCATGTTCAAACCCACACAAAAACACAGCACAAAAAACAAACACACAAGCAAATAAACAAACAAATGAAGACATTTTTCTTCTGTGCGATTTCGTCGCGGCTAGATGTTAGCAGCTTGATGTCATTTGTTTTGTCCAAAGCAAAACTAATCTAAATGATCTACCAAGGATTTGAATCTGTTTAAAACATGTTAATCTCTGTATCAGTGTGTGTGTGTGTGTGTGTGTGTGTGTGTGTGTGTGTGTGTGTGTGTGTGTGTGTGTGTGTGTGTGTGTGTGTGTGTGTGTGTGTGAGAGAGTGCGTGTGCGCGTGTGTGTGTGTATGTGTGTGTGTGTGTGTGCGTGTGTGTTTGTGAATTGTGTGTGTGTGTGTGTGTGTGTGTGTGTGTGTGTGTGTGTGTGTGTGTGTGTGTGTGTGTACTTGCGTGGGCGCGTGTTGTTTTAGTTGTTGTTTTTGTGTTGTTTTTGTGGGGAAGGGGGGTGGGGGGAGTGCAACATTTCTTACTTTATTTCGTTCTACCTCTAAGATTCATTTTAAACAAGTTTACCATGTTTTTTTTAAATTTTGGAGTCATTCCCTATACATTCGTTCTTCATTTCACAAGTCTGTTGGCTGTACAGAGCGCTCCTCACACATTTCCCCTCCCGTCCTCCAAAAACGCTCCAGAACTTTCAAGTTCAGGGGAGAGCAAAAATGGACGAAGTAAGCCTGGGGTTTTGCTACATTGCACGCAACGCGTAATTTCTTGGACAGCGTAATTCCCCGAATTGTCTCTACGCTTGAGACTTGGCCAAGAGTCAGGGAGGGCACCCAGTACTCGCTCTATCGCCTCTTAATGCCACGTCTCGCACGTGACGAGGACGTTTTGATGGAACTGGTGATCACAGTGATCACGGTGTGTCAACTGTTTCCGCGTATATGGTTCGTACACCGTTGTTTCTGTGCGTACAGATTGTGTGTGTGTGTTTGTGTGTGTGTGTGTGTGTGTGTGTGTGTGTGTGTGTGTGTGTGTGTTGCACTTAGCCAAGATATATATATCATTGTACAAAAGCTAAGGAACTGTTGGAACATCTGTTCAAGCGAAATCTTTCAACAGTCATTATTTTGGTACGCACAGAAACTTCAGCGGTTAGTTTTTATTACAGAGCGAGAAAAATGAACATGTTGGGGGGGGGGGGGATGATGTAATAATACCACGTTCGGTCCGTTTATTGTAATTCATAAGACCTACTAGCGCCTTGGTAATTAATGTTTACGTAGCTGAACCAATTTGCTACCGTATTCTTAAAAAATCACTAAAGTGCATGGCTGCCTACACAACCTACCGTAACGTGTTTGTTCGACCAAGTGCCGAAAATGAGGCTGAACGGATAAATGTGATGTACGAACCATATACGCGGAATCAGCTGTCACACCGTACGTGGTGATGGAACGCTAGGATCACGCTCCTGCTTCAGCACGAGCATCACGCTCCTACGTCAGCCTCTCGGTCGCTACTTTCACCCTGACCCCCCGTCTAGCCAAACGTGCCGCACGACTCGGCAATCACACTGTCACAGGACATGACCAACTGCCCCTCCCCATTTCGCTCGCTATATACCCCCTTAAGCCCCTCCCCCCCTCACCCCGCCCCCCCTCCACCCTCCACACCGATCCTTCCCACCAATGCATGTTTCAATTCACCTTGCCACCATCCGTCCCTTTTCTCTCTCAAAGTAAACTCAGAGAGAACGGAAACACAAGACTTACATCGAGTTTGAGTCGAACGCTTCTAAGTGAAGAGGGGGATAATCTCCGACCAGTGGTTTGCTGGGTGGTATTTTCTTTTCTTTTTTTCTCTCTTTCCTTTTCATCATAGCTATTGACTCCCCATTCGTGGGTTGGAACCCCACTCAAGGTCTGTCTGTCTGCATGCGTGAATGTTTGAGGGTGATGTTATGTTCTGTTCTGTTCTATCTTTCCTGCTGCAGATGGTGTTTTATTGCAGCAGGTTTTGTTTCACCCTTCTTCTTGTCCTTACTTTTTTCCCCGCTTCTGTTGCTTCTAATTGTATGATAGGCGGCAAAAGAAACGCGCCACAGTCGGGCGTACTCGATCTTGCAAGTGATTTTATTTCCTCGTTTTCAAACTGTAGGCTGGAGTACCAATAAGGGTTCGGCAATCCTTACGCCGAGTTCTGGGTGGGCAACGATCTCCTGCACCTGCTGACTCAGCAAGAACACTACCTGCTGAGGGTCGACCTTCTGGACCGGGAGGGCAAAAGGTGAGACAATCATTACCCTGCTGACTTAGCAAAAACAGTACCTGCTGAGGGTCGACCTTCTGGACTGGGAGGGCAAAAGGTGAGATAATCATTACCCTGCTGACTCAGCAAGAACACTACCTGCTGAGGGTCGACCTTCTGGACTGGGAGGGCAAAAGGTGAGATAATCATTACCCTGCTGACTCAGCAAAAACACCATGTTGTAAACTATGAACCAAATAAGGTACGTCAAAAGAAAAATAAAGATTCGTGTAGGATATTTTACTGTATGTATGATACGAGCATTTCTTAATTTGTGTCTTCCTTTACCTCTTCATAAATTATGTAACATGGGGTAGGGGTGAAGGGAGTCGTGATTGCAGGCATTCGTGTCACTTTCACACAATAAACAAAATGCAAAAAAGCATATTTATCAACCAGGTAAAGATAGTAATGCAGGAAATTCACACCTTTACATGATCATTTAATTAGAATTATCCGCGGAAGCGCTATATAATCACAAAAATGTACATAGATCATCCCCTGAAATCGGCGTATACTGCCTAAATGGCGAGGTAAAAACGGCCTTACACGTAAAAATCCACTCGTGCAAAAACTTTAGTAAACGTGGGAGTTTCAGCCCATAAACGAAGAAGAAGAAGAAGAAGAAGAAGAAGAAGAAGAAGAAGAAGAAGAAGAAGAAGAACAAGAAGAAGAAGAAGAAGAAGAAGAAGATAGATCAAATAAGCTAGAAACGACGAAAATATCACTTTGTGACTGTGGCGCGGTTTTTTTACCGCCTACTGTACATGTTATCCGCCGCAGCACAAGCACATGACAAGGAACTTAGTCGATAAATATCGACAGGGGGCCGACAAATGGTTTAAATGGGAAATGTGTGTATATGGGTGTGGGTTTGAAACAAACAAACAAACAAACCAACCCATGTGAACCCCGGGCCGCAGGCCTTCGATGTAGTGATTGAAAAAAAAGGATGTTCTCAAATGGTTCAATTCTCATTTGGTCTGATTCTCAAATGGTACCGGTATACTCCCCCCCCCCCCCTGGCCGCAGGCCTAGGAGTAAAATTTTATAGACACTGACCTTCTTCCCAGGGGTCATTGACCCAGTTTTAGCTATGAGAGGTGGTTCGCCCAGAGGCTGTAGAGTATACTGGGGCGGTCTCTTTGATGTCTTGAGAGGAAACTTGGCCAGGGTAGTACATGCACCAGAACTGGTGGACACCAAGGACAAACATGAAATCGAAGCAGTTTGCTTTCAGAGAGAACGGTCGTCAGCAACTCAAACTTCTCTGTTTTCTTTTTTTTTAAAATCTGACTGTCTTTGTGGCCCCCTGACTCCGCCCCCCTCCCTCTGTAAGGACCCCCCTCCACAAGGACCGATTTTTGTCAACATTTTAAAGGTCGCTAGAGAGGGGTTCCACTGTATGACCTAACCGCTACTGGCAGACGGCCTCAATCTTCACGCGCAAAGACGAGATTAATAGGTGCTCGGTTTTGGTATTTTGAATTACATTACATTAAACCTTTGTTGGGTTTCATGGTCATGGCAACAGCCATAATAATATTACATGATGTATAATATCATATTTCAGCATATGTGAATTACATGTCATCATACTAAACTGTCATACATTTTTATTCCTACATTATTCTGATTGATCACAACCAAACCTACTATCATTGGACACATCCAAATGCAAGCGCCTGTTCTTGACAATTTCCCTCTGATCTAAATATAAAATCAGTGCAATTTCCTGGGTCGGGCTTTGCCACAGACACTCACGGTTTGGCCTGTAGGTAAAATGTACAATGTATTTTCTGATTTGTGCACAAAAGCTTTTTTTCTTTTTTCTTTTTTTTTAACATAACAATGTTTAATGTCACTGTATGTTTAAAAGACCATGGTCATATTTGTAAAAAAAATGTTAAATTAGAAAATAAATAACATTTTGGTTCATGATTTTTCCTACACCTGTGCTAAAAATAAGAAATAAAAATGTCGGGTATATAAGTCACTCAAATACAGCTAGGTATGAATGGCTCGGTTTGAGTTTGTTGCAGTTGACCCTGCACAATGCGACGTATCATGTTTTTGTTGAACAATTTTGACGTCACCCCTCCCATAGGGTGACGTATTTCACAACTTCCTGTGTTACACAAACTCTGTGATGACCAATTTTGACGTCACCCCTCCCATAGGGTGACGGATTTCACAACTTTCTACAGATGAACAATTTTGACGTCACCCCTCCCATAGGGTGACGGATGTCACAACTTCCTGTGTACACAAACTGATGACGTATTTCACAACAAAATGGCGCTGCCCATGGTCAACCTCGAAACTATCCGTATAGAATGGGGGCGTCCTCGCCCCCATAATAACTACTAGTAGAACTTATCATTCACTTGTGACCGTAGATGTTGACGAGACAGCTGCCATCGCGGGGGAAAAGGGCGATGTGGAAGTTGTTGGTGTTGCTGGTGGTGGTGCCGACACGGGGGGCGGAGGAGAGGGGGTGCACCTCCACCTTCCAGGTGTGGCAGCCTGACCAGGACGTCTTGAGACAGATCGAGCACGTGCAACACGCTGTGCAGAACCTGACCTACTTCTGTCAGGCACAGGTAGAGAGGCTTTGTCAACGTGTGTGTGTGTGTGTGTGTGGGGGGGTGTTTGTGTGTGTGGGTGTGTGTGTGTGTTTGTGTGTTGGGGTGGGGGCGGCGGTGCTTGTATGTGTGTGTGTGTGTGTGTTTGTGCGTGCCTGTGTGTGTGTGTGTTGTGCGTGCCTGTGTGTGTGTGTGTGTGTGTGTGTGTTTGTGCGTGCCTGTGTGTGTGTTTGTGCGTGCCTGTGTGTGTGTGTGTGTGTGTGTGTGTGTGTGTGTGTGTGTGTGTGAGAAATCTATTTTAAACCTGTATAAATCAGTTCATGTTTAGATGTAAATGAGCCTGTGCCAAAACGTGGTCAGCAAGAAGATACCTACCTTTCAAGAATAATTTCTCTTTATTAAAGCAGCAAGTTACTAATAGCACACTCCTTCTTAAAGTAAACCCTTCAGAGAGACAGTACAGATAATTTCATCAGTTTTTATCAATTGGAAGGTCTTGAAAAGGTTATTAGAATGCCCCAAAATGACAAAATCCGACACTTTCAAAGTGGGACATTTGACACATAAATATAGCTACTTCATTGTTTTGTAAGAGCATGTATGCTCATTGGAAATTAAATTTCTTGATTGTATTTCTATTAGTGTATAAATATAATGAGGATTTGCTCAAATGAGTTTGCACCCAAAACATGTTTGAATATTTTTGAACAATTTGAGTTTTAAAAGTGGCGTGTCAACTGTAACGGTTCATGTCCTAAATTTCTCAAATTTAAGACTGCAATTTTCTTATTTAATTATATATTTGATAGCTTTCAGTACATTAACATCAAGAAAAGAGCCTTTACATTGAAGCCTCATGACAAAAGAAAAACTCAGATGTCATTTCTACACTCTTATTTTTGAAATTTCAAATATTTGATAATTACTGTGTCTTTTCGTTACGATTGACCATTTCCTTATAAAATTCACAATTTGTTTCCTCTCTTTTGAATTACAGTTTAAAATGATAGCTTTTATTCACACCTGCCTGAACAAAACTTAGTTGAAGGGCATATGTAGTTATTTTAGGCTACAAAATAAAATATTTGTACTGTGTCCTCTTTACAGAACCGTTACGATTGACATACTGTGTCTTCAGCAGGCCGTTACGATTGACACGCAAAAGTCTAAAAATCACTCAAAGCAGCATGTGTCTTGCTTCCCCTTTTGCACAGTTCCTGTGGTTGGTATTCTTAATGATAATTGAGAAAGATTTCAATGTGGTGTCTTGATGTCTTGTCACAGCAGTTATTTATTGTTCGGGACATTTTTAATGTCTTCCGGGACATGTTACAGTTGACACACTAAATTTGAAAACTCATCCTGTGTATGTTTCTCCTGGCTCATTTTGTATTCAAACAATAAGTATGAGTTACTTATTACTAATTTTGTCCAAAATTACATCTTTTTTTTAAAAATAAGTGAACAATATGCATTGAATATTGAAACAAAATTTCATGTCTCATTTCGTGTGACACACCAATATGAGTATCTATTCTTAGTAATCTGAATAGAAATCCAACTAAGTTTGGATACCAAAACATTTACAATGCCATAAATACAACATAGCTTTTTAAACTTTTGCTCTGAAACTATTTTTGCGTTTGTGAGGAGAAAATGTTGACTTGTTATGTGTCAATCGTAACGGAAGACACAGTGGTTACGTCATTTGTTTAGTCCAGCAGTCTCAGCTATGTGAGCAATAGGAATATATCCTTAGCTTACAATGCATGTGTTCTGCGCGAACTTAGAATCCGGTTTCATTCTAGAATGGACCGGGTCCAGGTTGGAATTCTAACCCTGCGCAAGTACAGGGGTGCCATTCTAGAATGAAACCCTTGTTGCTGGTCCATTCTAGAATCGGCCGTGCGCAAGGTTGGAATTTGGGTCCAAGTTGGAATAGTCATTTCAGTTAGACTATCACACAGCCAAAGCCACAAATGTGGATTTTCTGTTTGTTTTTGTTTTGTGTGTGTTTGGTTGGTTTTTTTTTCGGGGTTTTTTACACTTTACTCAAAGACATCGTGAATTGGGATTGTGATGTTCTGAAAGTGATTACGATTTTGAGAGACACTCAGCACTGATCGCTACGAACGGAAATTTCCGGACTGACAGTGTTTTGCCGATCTCGCTTGTAACTTTTAATCTTATTCATATACATGAAGTTGGTCTTCTGAATTGTGAAGATATAATGTTAACTTTTTTTTAAACCTGTGACAACAGCTCTATAACTCACTCTGTCCTTCTGTTGGTCTGTCTGTCGGTTAGTCGGTCTGACCGTCTGTCTGTCTGTCTGTCAAAAAATTGTCAAAAAACCGGACATTTCCGAGAGGGAGACAGCGCTGACATTGCAAGCGGCCGCAACCGGCTCTCATCACAAAAACAACTGCCCTGCAAACAATACCGCCCTGGTAGTCCCCCTTGCTATGGTCTGCCTTTGTTTATTGCGTACTCAGGAGTGTCAACTTTCTTGACATGACATGACATCGCAAGATCGCCAAAGGATTTTTTTCAGGGGTAGACAAATCAGCCCCATTTTATCAAAGGGAAGGTGCAGGTGGAGATAATTCAAGGGAAGACAACTCTGTCTTACCTACAAACATTACGGCCCCCTTTATTCAAGGGTTTCATTCTAGAATGGCACCCCTGTACTTGCGCAGGGTTAGAATTCCAACCTGGACCCGGTCCATTCTAGAATGAAACCGGATTCTAAGTTCGCGCAGAACACATGTATGTATAAAAATGTGATTTTGAGCCATTTAACACTTTTTATGAACAAAATATTAAGCATAGTACTGTGTCCTGCGTTACAGTTGACACACATAAATATCAAGCTTTGTCCTGGCATTATCAAAAAGGTATGCTACCAGTTATCTTTTAACTGTCAAAAACAGAATCCTAAAACAGTCAAAATGACTATATTAAATTTGCAAAGCTCTGTTTGCATTCTGAATTTTGCATGTGAATGTCCCATTTCAAGGATCACCTTTTGGCACAGGCTCAAATACATCCCCGCAATGAAAGCTGAACAGTGTCGACGTAAGAGTATTGTATCCACTCTTTCTTTAAAAGCGAATCACAAACGACGCTCTTCAGTTTTAATTTAAGCAGAGCTTGTTGTGTGGTCAGTAGTGACTCGGTTTTAGTTAACTATTATTTTCTAAATAAAATGTGTTTAAACCAAGCATCGATTCCTTACAGACGGCCAAAGCGGAAACGAAGATGTCGCAACACTTGACCGAGTTTCATAACGCCACCTGGCGGCTGGAGCGTGACATCTTGAGCATGCGAGTCACCCGGATGGACGCCCAGCTGCAGACGACAAAGCTGACTGCTGACGTCAGCAATGTGAGGAGAGAGCTGGACAACAACAATCGCCGTGTGGACGACCTTGAACTTGACCTCTACATGCTGAGGACCAAGTACAAAGATGCTGCACCCAGGTATGGGCATACGTACGTAAAACATAACCGGGACGATTGGGGGGAGGGGGGCGGGGTGGTAGGGGGGATATTATTTTTCATTTGTATTTTTGACCAAAATATGACATTTTACTCGATAGAGAAAGTCAGTGTTACCCCAAGACCGCGCTAACGGTCGAGGTGAAACATGACTGACTATGTAGTTATGGGTTTTGTTCAGACTTTTCGGTTCGTTCGTCCTCCGAATTCACTGGATCTCTTCGAGGTAGTGTATTGTGTCGTAGTCCAGGGAAAACACCAATGAGAAGAGGCTTAGAAACTTCGAGCGTTTCCATTGTATTTGCTTGTGTTTATCCATCTGTAACCTTCCCCCCGCACCCATGGGGACCGGCTATTTGTTACCTACCGACAAGCATTTTTGTTACTGAGTTCGTTAGGAATGAAAAGTCTTGTAAATTATGCCAAACTGCAGTGCCACCCTTCCACTTTACAGGGTTAGATATCTCTGACCACTTCTTTGCTTGTATAACACACACACTCATATCAAAACTTTATAATGTGTGGGTCTCACCCATAATTTGAAGCTGATACGGTCTCACAAATCCGGCTGATCAGGAAAAACAAGACCGAATAGTTGAGCCAATGAGGCGCGGTGTTTCAGATTCGAGCGAGCCAAGGTGTCCAATGACGTGTTTAAGATAAGACCGAAAAATTCAGCCAATGAGGCGTCGTGTTTCAGATAAGACTGAAAAGTTCAGCCAATGAGTAGTCGTGCTTCAGATAAGACAAAAACGTTGAGCCATTGAGAGGTCGTGTTTCAAAAAAGTTGAGCCAATGAGGCGTGTTGTTTACAGATACGAGCGAGCCCAGCTGTCCAATGACGTGGCGTCTCTGCTGAAGAACAGCGTGGGTGACCTGAAGGCTGAGTGGCTCCTGATGAAGAGAGAGATCGACTCGCTCAAGGCACGACACTTCCACATCTCCTTGTGTTTTATTGTACAGTTTTATAGAGTTGTTAGATGAAGAGGGAGATCGACTCGCTGAAGGCACGACACTTCCTCCTCTCTAGTATAGTGCTCGCATTGTGTTAAGTTGTACAGTTGTATAGACTAGAACATGTTTTACATGGAGAGAGAGGAGAGAGAGAGAGAGAGAGAGAGAGAGAGAGAGAGAGAGAGAGAGAGAGAGAGCATGCTCCCTATACATCCTAGTGCGCGTTGACACACACACACACACAAACACACAAACACACACACAACCGCACGCACGCATTCACGCATGCATTCACGCACGCACGCACACACAAACACACACACACACACACACACACACACACACAATCAATCAATCAATCAATCAATCAATCAATATGAGGCTTATATCGCGCGTATTCCGTGGGTACAGTTCTAAGCGCAGGGATTTATTTTTTTATTTTTTTATTTTTATGCAATTTATATCGCGCACATATCATATTCAAGGCGCAGGGATTTATTTATGCCGTGTGAGATGGAATTTTTGTACACAATACATCACGCATTCACATCGGCCAGCAGATTGCAGCCATTTCGGCGCATATCCTACTTTTCACGGCCTATTATTCCAAGTCACACGGGTATTTAGGTGGACATTTTTATCTATGCGTATACAATTTTGCCAGGAAAGACCCTTTTGTCAATCGTGGGATCTTTAACGTGCACACATCAATGTAGTGTACACGAAGGGACCTCGGTTTTTCGTCTCATCCGAAAGACTAGCACTTGAACCCACCACCTAGGTTAGGAAAGGGGGGAGAAAATTGCTAACGCCCTGACCCAGGGTCGAACTCGCAACCTCTCGCTTCCGAGCGCAAGTGCGTTACCACTCGGCCACCCAAACTAGACACACACATACACACACACACACACACACACACACACACACACACTGCGCAATTATCCCAGTGCTATCAGGATAAACGTACGCCATATCCATACAGTGGCACGTTTGAAGACCATGCTTGCTCAGAGAGAGTTGCGCCGCTTGCCTTACCGGTACAGCCTTCAAGATAACAGCATGCTTCCCTACCCCTATCCCCCGCCCCCACCCTCTCTACCTGTTTCAAGATAGATCCCCTGGTCATGAAAGGACTAAAAACTCAAATACTCCGAACACACTATACTTACTGTCGGTCCTACCAGTTTAGTCATGAGGACAACGAATGTCCATAATCCCTCCCCGAACGCATACAAACGATCAGCGTACAACTTATTTTAATGGACCCCCAACCCCCACCCCCAACAATTTAAATTTATCTCCCTTTTAATTAAGACCTTGTTTTGTGTTAACATTTCCACTGCAAATTTACCTCCGTTTAAAAACGCCCTCCTTTTTCAGACTTGATTTTCTCAGATTCTCGGGGTCTTAAAATGGGGTTCCACTGTACACTTGTTACAGAGAGAGTCGCGCCGCCTGTCCCACCAGTACAACCGTGAGAACAACAGCAGCCACCAGGTGGCGGAAGAGATGAGGCAAGTGAGCGGTGGTCTGCGGGCCCTGGAGAAACGGACAGTCCGCACCGATGACCTCCTGCACAGGATGGAGGGACGTCTCAACAAGGCCCTGGCCGACTTTGATCAGGTCAAGGACACTCTCGTGGATCTCAAGGTCAGAAGTGCGCGCACTTGTTCCTTCACTTTTTCGTATATGCGTAGGTTCCGAATAGAAAACCTTTGACAGTTGAACAAAAGTGGACACACCATGGTTATATTTTTAATGTTATTATGAAAGACAATTATTATTTTGAAAGTTGTTCGGTTTTGTTCGTTCTTTCGCAAATAATGGTAAATTTGTCAAAATATTGTTTCGACAGGCCTGTTCACTATAAGCTCAGGAGAAAAACAAAACGCTTCAGTTCCATATGTTCAGCTTCGTTGTTGCTTTTCGCAAATAATTGTTGTTTGTACGTAAATTTGTCCAAATAACTTTTTCAAGATTTCGTTTTCTGACATATTTCTTCCCCGCAGCTGGAGCGCGAGGAACATCATAATGAGATGACGTCATTGCGGCAGAGCAACATCCGTGTTCAGAAGGAGCTGCACGAGCTTCAGGTGGACACCAACCGCCTGAAGGAGAGGCAGCACCCGCTCCCCGCCCAGGGGGGTTCGGGGGGCAGGGTGCTGGGGGCTCAGGGGGAGAACTCCCCAGACGTTGTTCTGCAGGGGGCTGCCGGCGATGACTTCATCCCTAGAGGTTAGAATAACACCAACAGGGGCGTTTAGCCTGATTCTGTTTGGAACATAGTACCATATTGGTAGTCACAGGTTGCGTAAATTGAACAACCGGGTCAGAGGTTACGGCCTTCTAGCCGCGAGACCGTTCCCACATGCTGTAATACTAGGTGAGTTAGGTGAGTTAGTGGTCTGCATGTTGTAAGCTTATTTTGACAGCGAGCTTCTCCTAACTCGTGCTGTATTGCGCAATGCCAGATGTGACTTGCGGTTAAGTTTAACGTTAACCACGAGTGACTTAAAGCTAGCCCTCTATGGGCCAGGTGTAACCTCACTTTCAGTGACTTGCAGTCATTTTTGAAATCTCCATTCGTCAGAAAGCACTCCTCAGTTCCCAGGGCGATATTGTTTAAGCCATGTGAGTCGGCTGTTGTAGTGCCATTTCCAGCTGAAAGACTGACCAAAAATAGGTAATTTATACCAAACATGAAATGGCACATGCAGTCCTTTTCCGGTGAAAAGAGTTGTGCTGTGCCTCAGATATGGCCATGATTGACATGGTATGAGACCATCCCTCCATGTGGACACATACCAAACATCACCAGGATGACTGCTTCCTTACACGGACGGGCAATCTTTTGATGAATTAATTTCCGATTAACGGACACGAATGGCAACGTGTGAAAAATTGATCAAAACATTCTCACTCTGCACAAGAATCAACCAGGATGTTAACTTGGTGCATATCAAAGAGGAGGGGTGGTAGTAGGCATGCCAGATCCGAGATGCTGGGCCGACCTGTTTTCATGACATTGTCAAAATGTATAGGTAAAGGTATAGTCCTATAATCATTCCTGATCGTGGGGGAGCGTGATGTTAGGTAAAGGTATAGTCCTATAATCATTCCTGATCGTGGGGGAGCGTGATGTTAGGTAAAGGTATAGTCCTATAATCATTCCTGATCGTGGGGGAGCGTGATGCTAGAGATCTCAGAATCAAAAAACAAGAAAGGTAAGTTGTTGGAACGTTTGTTATTAACAAAACAATACGTTACAATCACAAGTATATCGACCCAACGGTCTTTTAGGTGAACAGACAAACAATTAGTCACAAAAACTTCTCTTGATGGAATGTTCGGCCGCTAGCCAGGAAGCCAAGCGAATGAATCATGCACGTAAAAGCCCGTTGGGTCGATATATTTGTGATTGTAACGTATTCTTTTGTCAATAACAAACGTTCCAACAACTTAACATTTCGTCTTTTGATTGTGAATTTTGGAACGTTGGCAGTCACTTTGTTTTTGGATTTGTTAGAGATCTCAACTACACTCGGGCCAGCTCAATGAGGGCGGTGCCCACTCCTCTCCTTTGCTGCCTTCGCCTTCCCCGTTAAAAGGACGGTGCTGTTAATGAAAAAGTATTCTTTGTCGCCGTCAGACTGTCACGAGCTGTACCAGACCGGAAGTCGGACGAGCGGTGTGTACCACGTGCAGCCTAGTGGCGCCCCCTACATGACGCCTGTGTACTGTCTGATGCTGAACGGCACGGGACACACTGTCATACAGCGCAGGGTGGACGGGCTGCTCAACTTCAACAGGTAGCTGCTATTGGTCAGGTCTGGGCATTCTTGCGTGTGTTTTTTCGCGACCTTATCCCACTTGCGGCAGGTATAGAGCGCATGCGAGAAGTTATTGAGAGAGTGCGACAATTTTTTTTTTGCGCCTGAGGTCCATGTTCGTGTTCATGTTTTGTTTATCTGTAGTTCCAATTTCCTGTATGATCATACAATGGGGTCCATGTCCGTGTTCATGTTTTGTTTATCTATAGTTCTAAGTTTTTGTATGATCAAACTATGGGGTCTATGTCCGTGTTCATGTTTTGTTTATCTGTAGTTCCAATTTCCTGTATGATCATACAATGGGGTCCATGTCCGTGTTCATGTTTTGTTTATCTGTAGTTCCAATTTCTTGTATGATCATACAATGGGGTCCATGTCCGTGTTCATGTTTTGTTTATCTGTAGTTCCAATTTCCTGTATGATCATACAATGGGGTCCATGTCCGTGTTCATGTTTTGTTTATCTGTAGTTCTAATTTCCTGGAACCCTCTGGGACTGAGTGAAGTACGTTTCGCGTGCCATTGCAGCACTGTTGGCACTGTGAGGAGCGGGCTGTGAGAGTTCTTCCGGCAGTTGAGCTGCAATGAAGCTGTACTTTGCCTCACTGTCTACTTAGACGACAACACATACACACACACACACACACACACACACACACACACACACACACGTATACACACACACAAACACACACATACACACACACACACACACACACACACACACACACACACCGTGCACACACACACCCACACACCGTGCACACACACACACACACACACACACACACACACACACACACACACACACACACACACACACACACACACATCAGGGGCGGATCAGTTCATTTTATGGGGGGGGGTTTCTAAAAGTATATTGTGAAGATATGGGTGTGAAGGCGCAAAGCGCCGAGCCGACGGCGCAAAGCGCCTAGCTTGCTAGGGGGGTCCGGGGGCATGCTCCCCCAGAAAATTTTGAAAAAAAGGATGCAAAATGGTGCAATCTGGTGCATTCTGAGGATGATCATTACCAGTTTCAGGCAGCAGATTTTGTCACTGATTAATACCCCCAAAATATTTTTATTTTTTGGCTGGGGGGGGTTTCCGGAAACCCCAGAAACCCCCCCCTCGTCCGCCCCTGCACATGTAATATTGTGGACCAAATCATAGCAGGCGACGATAAGTCATATGTTAGTTGCGTGTTATCCACCACGTGATATGTTCGATATCCGCCATTGCTGTAACCACAAGAAGCACGCCAGACGGGCGGCGCAATATTCCCGTATTACAGAACTGACTATTGTGTATTGAGTCTCCTGTCTGCGTGCGTGAGACACTACAACACACACACACACACACACACACACACACACACACACACACACACACACACACACACACACACACACACACACACACACACACGACGACGACTATTCTAAATGAAAGTCGAGTGTGTGCGGTGTGTGGCATGTGAAGTGTAGTATTGACTAAGGGTGAATGGTGGGTAAACTGTTGTGTGTGCAACCTATGAAGATACTGACTGAATACTTGTCGTGTTTGCATGGGTTGTGAAAGAGTCTGCTTTTATTGAAGCAAACTTTCCCACGTGGCATTATTGGCGAGTCACAAGCGAGGGGTGTGTCTCAAACACGCGGACAAGGAGCATGTGTGGAAAGTTTGCCTCAATAAAAACAAGAGTATTCGCTCGTTCACTACCAATGCAAGCCTGACAGAGTTATTTCTGAAGTCTGTCTATTAATGACAACGTTTACCCTGTCATCTGTTAACCGGTACCCATTTATTGATAAAAGCCCTGTGATGATTCCAGACGGTGGCTGGAGTACCAATACGGGTTCGGCAATCCTTACGCCGAGTTCTGGGTGGGCAACGATCTCCTGCACCTGCTGACTCAGCAAAAACACTACCTGCTGAGGGTCGACCTTCTGGACTGGGAGGGCAAAAGGTGAGATAATCATTCACCTGCTGACTCAGCAAGAACACTACCTGCTGAGGGTCGACCTTCTGGACTGGGAGGGCAAAAGGTAAGACAATCATTCACCTGCTGACTCAACAAAAACACTACCTGCTGAGGGTCGACCTTCTGGACTGGGAGGGCAAAAGTTAAGACAATCATTCACCTGCTGACTCAGCAAAAACACTACCTGCTGAGGGTCGACCTTCTGGACTGGGAGGGCAAAAGGTAAGACAATCATTCACCTGCTGACTCAGCAAAACACTACCTGCTGAGGGTCGACCTTCTGGGCTGGGAGGGCAAAAGGTAAGACAATCATTCACCTGCTGACTCAGCAAAAACACTACCTGCTGAGGGTCGACCTTCTGGACTGGGAGGGCAAAAGGTAAGACAATCATTCACCTGCTGACTCAGCAAAAACACTACCTGCTGAGGGTCGACCTTCTGGACTGGGAGGGCAAAAGGTAAGACAATCATTCACCTGCTGACTCAGCAAAAACACTACCTGCTGAGGGTCGACCTTCTGGACTGGGAGGGCAAAAGGTAAGACAATCATTCACCTGCTGACTCAGCAAAAACACTACCTGCTGAGGGTCGACCTTCTGGACTGGGAGGGCAAAAGGTAAGACAATCATTCACCTGCTGACTCAGCAAAAACACTACCTGCTGAGGGTCGACCTTCTGGACTGGGAGGGCAAAAGGTAAGACAATCATTCACCTGCTGACTCAGCAAAACACTACCTGCTGAGGGTCGACCTTCTGGACTGGGAGGGCAAAAGGTGAGATAATCATTCACCTGCTGACTCAGCAAAAACACTACCTGCTGAGGGTCGACCTTCTGGACTGGGAGGGCAAAAGGTGAGATAATCATTCACCTGCTGACTCAGCAAAAACACTACCTGATGAGGGTCGACCTTCTGGACTGGGAGGGCAAAAGGTGAGATAATCATTCACCTGCTGACTCAGCAAAAACACTACCTGATGAGGGTCGACCTTCTGGACTAGGAGGGCAAAAGGTGAGATAATCATGCATGTTGCAGGTGTGTCGGTGCATCTTTTTTGCATTGTCGTTCAGGTAAACGGAGCCGTTTCTGCAATTCTTGCTGGGAGGCATACAGCTTGGTGTGCAGCGGGGCGTAACGATATCGTGTATCAACGAGTTACAGGCCGGGGCACTGTGGGGGCCACACTGCTCATTTTTCCGATTCTTTATTTAAATTGATGTGTCATTTTCAAAATTAGTTAGTCAGCTGTGTTTGTGTGTGTGTGTGTGTGTGTGTGTGTGTGTGTGTGTGTGTGTGTGTGTGTGTGCGTGCGTGTGTGTGTGTATGTGTGTGTGTGTGTGTACGTACGTGGGGGCGTCTGTGTGTGTGTGTGTGTGTGTGTGTGTAATGGAGATCGCCGATTTGGCTTTCGCTGGGGGTATGCAGTGCCTTGCGTGGTGGACGAATGTGCCAAAGGCATTGCACTTCTACTTAATTAGCACTATCATTATTATCATTACTATTACTATTATTATCATTATTGTGTGCAGGTATTGGGCGGAATACTCTCAGTTCGTGGTGGCCGACTCCAGCAACCACTACCGCCTGCGTGTCGGCGGCTACACAGGCGACGCCGGCGACTCGCTCAGCTACCACGACAACATGGCTTTCTCCACCGAGGACGTGGACAACGACCTACACACGCGCCACTGCGCCGCCGAGAACCAGGGAGGCTGGTGGTTCAACCACTGCTTCTCCTCCAACCTGAACGGCGTCTTCCACAGGGCTTGGTACTCGCAGGCCTCGTCCAACTACGCTGATGGCGTCGTCTGGTACACCGCCAAGGACTCCGAGTTCTACTCCATGAAGGGTGTGACCATGATGCTCAAGCCAAAGACACCGTGAATAATCAAAATGGAATGTACTATATAGTTCAAGTGTACAGCTAAAGGCGCTTGGACCTTCTACTCCGTGACCAATCCTAATAAATTATGTAATATGGGAATGACTATAATGGAATGTTAATAGTGCAAGTGTACAGATAAAGTAAAGGCTAGTTCTAGTATATGAAGGGTGGCGCCATAATCTTAAAACCCAAAACGACCGTGAACAATCCTAGTGTTATGTAGTGTCCAGCTGAGGGCATTTAGTTCTACTCCATGAAGGGTGTGACCATGATGCCCAAACCAAAAACAACGTGAATGATCACAACGGAATGTACGATGTAGTGCAAGTGTACAGCTAATGGCGCTTGGACCTTCGCCATGACCAATCCTAGTAAATGATGTAGTATATCGCTGAGTACTCTGAGTTCTATTCATATAAAGGTGTCACGATGATGCTCAAACCCAAAACTCCGTGATGTGCAAACAGCAACATCAAGATTTGGTGTGTAGGAAAAGGCTGTTTCTTTAAAGACTCAATACCTAACGATGGGCAATGATGCTAAAATCCAAAACACCTAGAACAATTCTATAGTTATGTAGTTCACCACTAAGAGTTCTACTCCATAAAGGGGGCCACCATGATGCTCAAACCAAAACACTGTGAATGATCACAACGGAATGTACGATATAGTCGTAAGTGCAAGTGTACAGCTAAAGGTTCTTTGACGTACCTTCTACTCCGTGAATTATGTAGTATACCGCTGAAGACTCCGTAAAGGACGTCATCGTGATGTTAAAACCCAAAAAACCGTGATGTGCATCAGCCACAAAAGGATTGATGAGGTTTGGTGTGTAGCAAAAACATTGATGAGGTTTGGTGTGTAGCAACAGGATTCATGAGGTTTGGTGTGTAGCAAAAGGATTCATGAGGTTTGGTGTGTAGCAAAAAGATTGATGAGGTTTGGTGTGTAGCAAAAAGATTGATGAGGTTTGGTGTGTAGCAACAGGATTCATGAGGTTTGGTGTGTAGCAACAGGATTCATGAGGTTTGGTGTGTAGCAAAAGGATTCATGAGGTTTGGTGTGTAGCAAAAAGATTGATGAGGTTTGGTGTGTAGCAAAAAGATTGATGAGGTTTGGTGTGTAGCAACAGGATTCATGAGGTTTGGTGTGTAGCAAAAGGATTCATGAGGTTTGGTGTGTAGCAAAAAGATTGATGAGGTTTGGTGTGTAGCAAAAGGATTCATGAGGTTTGGTGTGTAGCAAAAGGATTCATGAGGTTTGGTGTGTAGCAAAAGGATTCATGAGGTTTGGTGTGTAGCAAAAAGATTGATGAGGTTTGGTGTGTAGCAAAAAGATTGATGAGGTTTGGTGTGTAGCAAAAAGATTGATGAGGTTTGGTGTGTAGCAAAAGGATTCATGAGGTTTGGTGTGTAGCAAAAGGATTCATGAGGTTTGGTGTGTAGCAAAAGGATTGATGAGGTTTGGTGTGTAGCAAAAGGATTCATGAGGTTTGGTGTGTAGCAAAAGGATTCATGAGGTTTGGTGTGTAGCAAAAGGATTCATGAGGTTTGGTGTGTAGCAAAAGGACTCCGTACTTCAAGTGACGGTGGTAGTGCTATGATGCTGAAGGGGAGGTTCTAGTATAAAATATCACCAAAATCGCTTCAGTTGTGTTCCTATTTAGAATGGGAATTTGAACTGTCTTTCGGCTCAAATAAAGTCAAATGCATTGCTGACCCATATATTGTGTTAGTTAATATGTCACGACAACTGCCGTTGAGAAACAATTCAACGGAAAAACATACATTATCTAGAAACCGAAAATAGTGATTTTGGCGTTTCCTTGATAATTCTTCAAGGAGCGCACATTTTTTAAAGAAATTCAAAACATACAATAGCATGTAATTGGACTACATTTTGTGGAATCAAAATTACGTTATTTTAATTAAAACGTTGATTTCATCATATTTACATATAACGGTTTTAACTGACAAGCTATATTTTCTTTGATTTTATCCCGACCCACAAACGCCTTCCACAAAGTGTAGTCCTATGAATACTCAAAAGCCATGCTACGTTTTGTTCCAGTCGGTTGAGAACATTTTGAGTTATCAAGGAAACGGCGAAGCAAGGTGCCGAAAACATCATTCTGAGAAAAAAAGGCTTCAAAGTTTAGATACTTTTTATTCTTGTTGAAATTCACAACATTTCATAAAGATCGGTGAAAAATTAGAAAATAACGGTTTATAACTGACAAAAGCTTGGTTTTCTTCTGAAAAGTACGTATTGAAACTCAGTTATGGACAACGGACCTACTCACAAAATTTCATAAAGATTGGTGAAAAAACGGGATTTAACGGTTTTTTAACTGCCAAAAATCAACTTTTTATTCTTGTTGAAATTCAGTTAGGGACAACCAACAACATTTCATAAAGATCGGTGAAAAATTAGAAAATAACGGTTTATAACGGGTTTTTAACTGCCAATAATTAACTTTTTCTTCTTGAAAAGTTTGTATTGGAGATCAGTTAGGGACAATGGTCCAATTTTGGTGTAAATCCGACGATTAGGGACCAAGAAACAAGGAGCAGAGTGTTTTTTTGGCGGTTAAACTGTCATTTTAACGGTTTAATGATTTGGTGAAATTTCTTCCACCACAATACTATACAATGTTTTATCTACCCATTATTGCAAGAACCCCCAAATCACATTTTTTTGGAAAAATCGCTTTCACCCATGCTAGAACCTCCCCTGAAACCCAAACCATCGTCAACAAGCCCAATGTTATGTAGTGTTCAGTTAAAGGCGCTTTGTTCTAGTGAATAAAGGGTGGCGTCATAACGCTGAAACCCAAACCATCGTCAACAAGCCCTATGGTATGTAGTGTTCAGTTAAAGGCGCTTTGTTCTAGTGAATAAAGGGTGGCGTCATAACGCTGAAACCCAAACCATCGCCAACAAGCCCAATGGTATGTAGTGTTCAGTAAAGGCGCTTTGTTCTAGTGAATAAAGGGTGGCGTCATAACGCTGAAACCCAAACCATCGTCAACAAGCCCTATGGTATGTAGTGTTCAGTTAAAGGCGCTTTGTTCTAGTGAATAAAGGGTGGCGTCATAACGCTGAAACCCAAACCATCGCCAACAAGCCCAATGGTATGTAGTGTTCAGTAAAGGCGCTTGGTTCTAGTGAATAAAGGGTGGCGTCATAACGCTGAAACCCAAACCATCGTCAACAAGCCCTATGGTATGTAGTGTTCAGTTAAAGGCGCTTTGTTCTAGTGAATAAAGGGTGGCGTCATAACGCTGAAACCCAAACCATCGTCAACAAGCCCAATGTTATGTAGCGTTCAGTTAAAGGCGCTTTGTTCTAGTGAATAAAGGGTGGCGTCATAACGCTGAAACCCAAACCATCGTCAACAAGCCCTATGGTATGTAGTGTTCAGTTAAAGGCGCTTTGTTCTAGTGAATAAAGGGTGGCGTCATAACGCTGAAACCCAAACCATCGCCAACAAGCCCAATGGTATGTAGTGTTCAGTAAAGGCGCTTGGTTCTAGTGAATAAAGGGTGGCGTCATAACGCTGAAACCCAAACCATCGTCAACAAGCCCAATGTTATGTAGCGTTCAGTTAAAGGCGCTTTGTTCTAGTGAATGAAGCGTGGAGTCATAATGCTGAAACCTAAAACGCTGTAATGTGAACAAAGTCTCAATCCTGATGTTTTTAATTACATGTACACAAAATGCTGACTTTTGCGTCGTAAGGATCGAGCTTAGTGATAATGCTGAAACCCAAAGCACTATGGCGTTCAGACAGTCACAGTGATGTTTCTGTTTACTAGACAAGAGCTGTTTCCACACCCAGTGGAAGAACCGCCTGGGCATGAGATGGTGGACCTGAAGGAGAAACTGTGGGGCCCAGCGGAGTCCCTGCGGCGAACTGCAGACTTCATCACATCGACAACCTTGACAGTCTAGCATGGCAACGGGAACGCAGAAGAAGAAGTATACTAGACACGTGGAAATGTAGCGCGACCCGTACCTACGATACGTGTCTTTTACGTGACGTAGCAGATACGAACGTCGACCCATAGTTCTCTATTATACGACAGACGTTCAAAGCACAATGATATTCCAGTAGTTACAATCCTGGTTTTGTATAGCATACAAGTCGCCGCCTACTGTTCTTGGAAAAGCGTTTCTATGACCTTAAAACCCAAACCCCAAAACATCGTTATGTGCACAGTTATTGCAATCTTAGCGTTGTGTATCACCAAGATGCAGACTCCGAGCTTTACTCTTTGAAAGGCGTCCTAATGACGTGAAACCCTAATCACCGTGGTGTTTATAGACAGCTACAATGCCTGTTATTGGGAACTGAAGGCACGGTCGTGACGGAACTGCCAAACAATTTGCAGACGTTGTAGAACAAAATGTTTCAAAATGGAGATAAAACGGCAAAACAGGACTTTTTTTTAAATTTTATTTTTTTTACATCACATACTTAGATTACAATTGTATCCGCAATGTGAATTGTAAAACGTGCCCAGTGGCAGACGAAGAGAAAGCGTTTTGTACATATCTGAACAGACGATGTTGGGAAAATAACTCTGTTGAGGTTTCATGCGCTCTGGAAGAGTTGTATTCCTTGAATACGAGGCAAGATGAAAACACACCGATAGTGTCACAGTGAACAGTGAGCTCCGGTGTGAATGATTTCGAAAGGAACAACTCATCGTATTGGTCGGACGCAGCATGTAGCCTACGCAATCTCTTTTTCACTCCGTGCATCTAATGAGAAGAGCCGGCTGGATCTGAGGTGGGTTTCCTCGGTTCCCTCCCCTCCATTACCCGGCAAATGTACCCTTTTTACAGTTAGTCAAGTTTTGACTAAATGTTTTAACATAGAGGGGGGAATCGAGACGAGGGTCGTGGTGTATGTGTGCGTGTGTGTGTGTGTGTGTGTGTGTATGTGTGTGTGTGTAGAGCGATTCAGAGTAAACTACTGGACCGATCTTTATGAAATTTTTCATGAGAGTTCCTGGGTATGATATCCCCAGGCATTTTTTAAATTTTTTCCATAAATGTCTTTGATGACGTCATATCCGGCATTTTGTAAAAGTTGAGGCGGCACTGTCACACCCTCATTTTTCAATCAAATTGATTGACATTTTGGCCAAGCAATCTTCGACAAAGGCCGGACTTTGGTATTGCATTTCAGCGTGGAGGCTTACAAATTAATTAATGACTTTGGTCATTAAAAATCTGAAAATTGTAACTAAAATTATGTTTTTATAAAACGATCCAAAATTACGTTTATCGTATTCTTCATCATTTTCTAATTCCAAAAACATATAAATACGTTATATTCGGATTAAAAACAAGCTCTAAAAATTAAAAATATACAAATTATGATTAAAATAAAATTTCCGAACTCGATTTAAAAACAATTTCATCGTATTCCTTGTCCCTTCCTGATTCCAAAAACATATAGATATGATATGTTTGGATTAAAAACACGTTCAGAGAGTTAAAAAGAATAGAGATATAGAAAAGCGTGCTATCCTCCTCAGCGCAACCGCTACCGCGCTTTTCTGGATTGTTAATTTCACTGCCTTTGCCACGAGCGCTGGACAGACGATGCTACGAGTGTACGGTCTTGCGGAAAAAATGCAATGCGTTCAGTTTCATTCTGTGAGTTCGACTGAGCTTGACTAAATGTTGTATTTTCGCCTTACGCGACTTGTTTTTATCTCAAGGAGAGACCCACAATTCCCTTTGCCTTGCCCCCAGCCTGGCCAAACCCCTGCCTCATTTGGGATGCCCGTCGATCCTTCTCGGACACTAGGTCCAGCCCCTGCCTCATTTTGGAAGCCCCTCCCTCTCATGCACTAGGTCCAGCCCCTGCCTCATTTTTGAAGCCCCTCCCTCTCAAACACTAGGTCCAGTCCCTGCCTCATTTCGGAAGCCCCTCCCTTTCAAACACTAGGTCCAGCCCCTGCCTCATATTGGAAGCCCCTCCCTCTCAAACACTAGGTCCAGTCCCTGTACCCCTGCCTCATTTTGGAAGCCCATCCCTCTTAAACACTAGGTCCCGCCCCTGTACCCCTGCCTTATTTTGGAAGCCCCTCCCTCTCAAACACTATAGGTCCAGCCCCTGTACCCCTGCCTCATTTTGGAAGCCCCTCCCTCTCACACACTGTGTCCAGCCCCTGCCTCATTTTGGAAGCCCCTCCCTCTCAAACACTAGGTCCAGCCCCTGCCTCATTTTGGAAGCCCCTCCCTCTCAAACACTAGGTCCAGCCCCTGTACCTCTGCCTCATTTTGGAAGCCCTTCCCTCTCAAACACTAGGTCCGGCCCCTGCCTCATTTTGGAAGCCCCTCCCTCTCACACACTGTGTCCAGCCCCTGCCTCATTTTGGAAGCCCCTCCCTCTCAAACACTAGGTCCAGCCCCTGTACCCCTGCCTCATTTTGGAAGTCCTTCCCTCTCAAACACTAGGTCCGGCCCCTGCCTCATTTTGGAAGCCCCTCCCTCTCAAACACTAGGTCCAGCCCCTGTACCCCTGCCTCATTTTGGAAGTCCTTCCCTCTCAAACACTAGGTCCGGCCCCTGCCTCATTTTGGAAGCCCCTCCCTCTCAAACACTAGGTCCAGCCCCTGCCTTATTTTGGAAGCCCCTCCCTCTCAAACACTAGGTCCAGCCCCTGTACCCCTGCCTCATTTTGGAAGTCCTTCCCTCTCAAACACTAGGTCCGGCCCCTGCCTCATTTTGGAAGCCCCTCCCTCTCAAACACTAGGTCCAGCCCCTGCCTTATTTTGGAAGCCCCTCCCTCTCATACACTAGGTCCAGCCCCTGTACCCCTGCCTCATTTTAGAAGCCCCTCCCTCTCAAACACTGGGGCCAGCCCCTGAACCTCTGCCTTATTTTGGAAGCCCCTCCCTCTCAAACACTAGGTCCGGCCCTGGAGACCAACGTTTTTTCAGATTGTATGAAGATGGCACACAACGAGAATGATTTTTTTAAAGGAGGCAAAGTAGCCTGAACTCGTTGTGCTTTTATTTATTTCTACTCTTGTATATAGACCTTCTATGTTGAAAGTCGGTGCGCACAAGTGTTGATATGTGTTTAATGAGGAGAGGCAAACGTTCTGTTTGCAAAACTCAACACACACACACACACACACACACACTCTCTCTCTCTCTCGCTCTCTCTCTTTCTCTCTCTCGCATACACACACACACACACACACACACACACGCGCGCACGCACGCACACACATAAATACATATGAACGCACGCACGCACACACACCCACACACACATGCACGGACACGCGCACTCTTCTTTCCTTACTCTTTACTTGTATCAGTACTTAAAAAAAAAGACTTCGCGACGTATGTGTGTGTGTTTGTGTGTGTGAGTGTGTGTGTGTGTGCGCGCGCGCTTTACTGCACTGCCCCAAGAAACTGGAGGAGCTTATCCTGTGTCTGCGGGGGAGTTTACCCACTGATTTTTCAGTACCACAAAATAAAACTAGATTAGAACACCTTATACACAAAGCATGTACACTAAAACGCACATAGAAGACCGCAAGGTATTGAAGATTAATCTGTGAGTACTCGATTCGTGATTCAAATGGTAATTCTTGAGTAATTTGTAAGAAATTGAGACTTCTCATCATATTATTCATGAGCTGTGGTGACAACAAACTGCGACGTGTACAGCTCAAAGCACAGTGCAGGAGGCCACTGAGAGTGTGCTAGATGCAGGAGGCCACTGAGAGTGTGCTAGATGCAGGCCACTGAGAGTGTGCTAGATGCAGGAGGCCACTGAGAGTGTGCTAGATGCAGGAGGCCACTGAGAGTGTGCTAGATGCAGGAGGCCACTGAGACTGTGCTAGATGCAGGAGGCCACTGAGACTGTGCTAGATGCAGGAGGCCACTGAGACTGTGCTAGATGCAGGAGGCCACTGAGAGTGTGCTAGATGCAGGAGGCCACTGAGAGTGTGCTAGATGCAGGAGGCCACTGAGACTGTGCTAGATGCAGGAGGCCACTGAGACTGTGCTAGATGCAGGAGGCCACTGAGACTGTGCTAGATGCAGGACAAACACTCGCTTCTTATCTCAGTGTGCAAACAGCTGAAAGTAATGGAAAGCCGTTTGGCTCATAACCTATAAACGAGTTTATGAGTCGCTTTACCACGTGACTCCTACATTTAAACAAAAAAATCGTCTTTACACTTGTTCCCTTGTACCGTTGTGCTTGTTACGAAGCGGTTTACTCGTATTTTTGGTAATGTGTATTGTTGTAAATAGAATAGACTATAGCGATGGTCAGACATTGGAAAGGGCTATAGGCTGCATACCGTCACGTTGACCGCAGTTGAACCTTCGTGTAACTGACAAGGTTTTTCACGTGCAAGTAATGCAGACGACAGCTCACTGGCAATGTCATAGCAAGAACGACTTTGTAAAATCAGTCGCCGTCAAGGAGCCAAGCTCGACTCATGATTTTCGTAACACGTTAGCAGACGGGCTCCTGTTTTAGGTATCTGACTGAAGAAGGATGAAGACTGACGAACTTTCCCTATCAGCTTACATGATATCTTCCATTTTCATATTCATGCCAGGCCGGCGACTGTACTAAATGTTGGCTTTACACTCTTTTGAGGTATGTTTGAAACCGGTTATATTTTCATGTCATGTTGTCGTATGTGAGAAGAGTGACTGTTTCTGTGTTTAACGTTATTGTGTAGGCCTAAGCTATTGTGCTACACTGCTTAAACATGTGAGGGTTTTACGTAACGTTTTCTTGGCTTTAGAAAACAGGAATTAACGTGTAAATAATTATATTGGCTCATGCAGCTTAATATGTTGGACGAGTGAGTATTTTTATTGTGCGAGTGAAAGAAACTAAAGACAAGTTGACTTATGGACTATAAACTTTACAGTGTTCCAACTGGAGGGTTTTCATCGACGGAGGCTGAACTGAACTGGTCAACTGCGGCTTGGTGTACATGACCGTCACCATGGCATGGAGAGTTGGCAGAGTTCTACAGTTAGCCGCCGAGACGAACTGGAAGGATCAAGGACTACGTCAAGCAATGGTTGCGGTGTCGTGAGGACTGGTGCACCCTTGTCAGTCGTCTGAAGGACTTACAGCCATACCAACATCTTGAGGGCCGAAAGATGGCAGTAGGGTAACGTACAGTAGAATACCTATTCGTCTTACCTGTTAAGCTGCTTTGTTTGAGCCAAAAGGTGTCTGCGTCTTGGACTGTAGAGTTTCTTGCGGTGTTGTCGGCCTAGAGTATTGGTCGAAGCCCGGAAATGATTTTGTGATGTAAAAAGCTTTGTAAACAATAATAATTAGTCTTGGCAGTGTCAAGATCCATTTAACACCAGGTTTTTGCGTGTGTGAGTGCGTGTGCGCTTGTGCCTTGTAAGCTACTGTAGCGGACAACTAATCAGATTACATTCAAGCTTGTAAACAAATACTAAATTTATAGAGTTGTGTAGAGGCATTTATGATTGTCTAAAAACCGGGCTATACCACTCCATAACAGTGCTCTCACACCGCCCCTGCACTCGCTGCTCCAACCACCTCTGAATTTCGTTCCGCTGCCAGACTTGTCGCTTTTACAGACGCTCTAGGGGGGGGGGGGGGGGGATGTCGGGTCGCTGCGGTAGATGACACTGCACTTCTGCTGAGTCACTTCGACGGTGTTCAGTGGTGGGTCTGCCCACTACCTACTATGCCCCCTACAACTGAAGGACATTGACTTTAAGTCGCGGAGCCAGACTGAGTGAGCGTTCCCTCCAGAGAGCAGACCGCCACCACGTCCCTCTGTTGACCCCCCAGAAAGTCACACGTTGAAGACTGACAGCAGAACTACTATTCAGGGAAGGAACAGGAACATTGAGACCAAGGTCACCATGAGAGCTCCGGGCATGAAGGGCCACAAGAGCAAGGACAATTTATATTGTGTGTGTGTGTGTGTGTGTGTGTGTGTGTGTGTGTCCGCGATGCACGGCCAAAGTTCTCGATGGATCTCTTTCAAATTTGGTGGCCATATTCAGGTACACCCCGGACACAACCTGGTCGATGAGATATTTCAACACGTGCTCTCAGCGCGCAGCACTGAACCGATTTTGGTTTTTCTCTGGATCCATTCCCAGTAACTCTTCCTTATCTTCTCCAGTGTTTTCAGCGTTTATCTCCCTTCCTTCGTGTGGCGTCAATCCATATTCCCGTTTCTATTTTTAGAAGGTCACTGTCGACAACGCTCAATCCATATTCCCTTATACTATTTTTAGAAGGTCACTGTCCCGGCGAAGCCGGGTATTACTCTTCTCCAGTGTTTTGCGCATTTATCTCCCTTCCTTCGTGTGGTGCGCCGGCAAAGCCGGCGTACACCCGGCGCAGCCGGGTCCCCGGCGCAGCCGGGTATTCGGCTCAACTTCTTCCCGGCGAAGCCGTACCCGGCGAAGCGGGTATTCATCTAGTACATACATACATACACTAGAATGAATACCCGCTTCGCCGGGTAGCCGGCTTCGCCGGGAAGAAGTACTTAGAGCCGTACGCCGGCTTCGCCGGGTCCGAACAATGGACCCGCCAAGCTTAGGTCCCTCCCAGATTCGTGGAATGGGAACAGCACGAAAATGATTCAGTGGCCATAATGCCATTCCTGACCATATCGAGTCCCATCCTTGTCGACGAATGTAACCGTGTTAATCACCTTTGGAGGCGAACTCCACTCAAACAGAACTGAGCAAGTTAGAGCTTATCTCTAAGCCCTTTTGAACTGTTATGGCTTCTCAAAGGAAGGCCAGTACATAAAATTACACAAAAGCCGCCAGACCACATCACAAACAGAACTGAACAATGCACAGGTGTTGCTCACATAGAGACACACACACACACACACACATACACACACAAACACAGAGAAGCCGTATCTATAGAGAGATAGATGACAGTGTATTTTTCGCGTGGCTATAAATTGATTCGACCTTTGCACTTTTACAGTGAGGATAATTTACGGGTCCAATTTACGTTCTGGACACTGCGGTGACCTTCTAAAAATAGTAACAGAACGCCGGGAATATCCGAAGATGCCCCCTTCACACTACAGTGCACCATACGAAGGAAGGGAGGTAAACGCTGAAAACATGGAGAAGATGAGAAGATAAGGAAGAGTTACTTATAATGGTGAAATGAACTCAAAAACCAAATTCGGTTCAGCGCTGCGCGCTGAGAGCACGTGTTGAAATATCTCATCGATGATATTGTGTCCAGGGTGTAGCTGAATACGGTGTCCAAATTTGAAAAAGATCCACCGAGAACTTTGGCTTTGGTGTGTCGGTATGGGGGCCCGGGTAGCTGAGTTGGAACCAAAATAGCTGAGGTGGAACCAAAATCGGTTCAGCGCTGCGCGCTGAGAGCACGTGTTGAAATATCTCATCGATGAGGTTGTGTCCGGGGTCTCTCTGAATAAGCCCACCAAATTTGAAGCAGATCCATCGAGAACTTTGGCCGTGCATCGCGAAGACACGGATACACAGACACACACACAGACACACAGACAGACACAAGTCGTATATATATATAGATACACACATACAAACATATATATATACTAGATGAGTACCCGCTTCGCCGGGAAGAAGTCGAGCCGAATACCCGGCTGCAGCCGGGTGTACGCCGGCTTCGCCGGCGCACCGCACGAAAGAAGGGAGATAAACGCGCAAAACACTGGAGAAGATAAGGAAGAGTAATACCCGGCTTTGCCGGGACAGTGACCTTCTAAAAATAGTATAACGGGAATATGGATTGAGCGTTGTCGACAGTGACCTTCTAAAATTAGAAACGGGAATATGGATTGACGCCACACGAAGGAAGGGAGATAAACGCAAAACACTGGAGAAGATAAGGAAGAGCTAGTGGGAATGGATCTGGGAAGATGAACAGAAAAACCAAAATCGGTTCAGCGCTGCGCGCTGAAAGCACGTGTGTAAATATCTCATCGAGCAGGTTGTGTCCGGGGTGTACCTGAATATGGCCACCAAATTTGAAACAGATCCATCGAGAACCTGCATCGCGAACACACAGACACACACACACACACACACACACACAAAGTCGTATTAGACTAGGACAGATTTCAGAAAATCTAACACCCTCGGGCATTTGTGGGTAATTAATGGCAACAGGTTGTTTCTTATAGATTTGGGTGTGCTGAATCCATTTCTGCCTGTTGCCAAAGTCAAAAATGCCTATATTCGTTACTATTCAACGGTTTCCAAGATGGCCGCCATGATATCAAGAGACTACTAATTCTCAAACAAATGCTTATATCTTTATTGTTTTTAGAGATACAGTGTTAATTTTTGGCTAGTTGGTAGATGACCGATAGGCAATGGTTGCCTTGTCAGAGTATTTGACCTTGACCTTAAGTCAAGGTCACATGAGACTTGACAATATTGACTTTTACTGTTTTGTCATGTGTGCATTTTAAGTTGTCTTTTGGCAGTAAACTACTGCGAACTAATCACTAAAAATAAGTGATATTACCCAGTAGGTATTCAGCATTAAAATGAATATACATTGATCATCATTCTGACAAGGTCAAGGTCATTTTGACCCCATATTTCAGATGTGTTTAAACTTGGACGCCATCAAGATTTGCAGTGGCTCATCTGTTGTACACACTGGACATCTGATTCAACAATTACATTTCAGCAGGGGTTCAGATCAATGGTGCACAATCAACTAGGTCAAAGGTCAAGGTCAAGGTCAAAGTCAAAGGTCACTATTTGGACCATTTATTCTCAAAAACGGGGCCTAAAATAGAGATAGGCCATTTGTGAGTAATTATGGTGTGCTCTTCCCATTTCTGCTGTATGACAAAGTGTATACTTGCTAGTTTGTCCTGTATCATTAAATATTCAAAATGGCCGCCACAAGCCTGAAAACTCACCCACACACAAAAACTGACAATTCTTTAAACATAACCACTCTATTTATTATCAACTTTTGTTTCAACATACGTTTGTAACAATAACGTTGAATAATCAGTGCAAATTTTAACAACATTTAAGATGTTATGGTATTTCTGTGGCAATTATAACACAATATACACAAATCTCAAATGGGCTAAAGCTGAATATCAGAATCTGCTGGTAGTGAGGCTCGGTGGTCTCCATACGTCCCTCAACTTCCTCAAAGCCATCGGGCGTCACATGGAGTGCTCTGGTCGTCTGGATCTGTGGGTCGAGAGCAATGTCCTTGGCCCGAAAACAGCTGAACAGGTGCTGGCAGGCAAGTCCTATGTCAGAGGGATGCGAACTCATAAGTTGACCTGGCAAGCCTTGTGGAGAATACTCCTACCACAGTTGCTGCAGTACGTCCACGGCAGTGATGATGAGCTCGCACAAGAGATTGAAGACGAGATGGTTCGTGATGACACAGCAGCACTTGTACATCTTCTTGCCAACAAACGCTTCACAGACCTTGTGGACTCGTTTGCTGCTTCGCGGGCCAATCCAAACTTCCAGTTCTGGTGGGAGTACCTGAAGATGGTAGAAATTCTCCTCCAGTTCACACGCGCCAGTAGAGATGGCGACTGGAATCTGCATCTTCAAGCTTTCACGGCAATGCTCCCCTACTTCATGAGATATGATCATACCAACTATGCTCGATGGGGCACAGTCTACGTCAGTGAAATGAATCAGCTCCCTGAAGAAGTGAAGAAGGAATTTGAAGCTGGGCACTTTGTTGTGAAGAGGAGCCAGAGCAAGTTCAACCAGGTGGACCCAGATCAAAGTCAAGAATGGCTGAACGGGATTGGAAAGTCATGTGGAGGGATTGTGGGCATCACAAAGACACCGTCTGCTCTGAACCGTTGGGCCCTCTCGTTCAATCTCCGATCTCACATTGCAGGAGAAACAAGAGCAGTCTTTGGAGCAGAGGTTGACGAGAAGAGCATTCACAACGAATGCAACAAGGCCAGAAAAAGACAAGACAAAACTGATGAAGAAAAGTTGTTTGACAACTTTAAACGCTTCAAGGTTTTTTCTCTGGATGTGCCTGAAGATCTGCAGAACATTGCATCGAAGGATCTTACAACCAAGAACATCGAAGAAAACCTGTTGACAGCACGTGAAAAAGGACAAGAACAGGTGAAAACATTTGTTCGGGAGAGACTTGTGCCCTGTGAAGAGAGGAAAGTGAAATTCCGCGATGCTCTGCCGAAGAACAAGCCTCTGACATTTGCCAGTCTGTACGAGGTGAAGCAGAAGGATGCAAAGAGTGGGAAACAAAAGACGGTCAAAGCTGACAGAAAGATTCTTCAGCGGTTGATCACGGCCTATAAAGCAGGGCGCAGTGTTGATCTTTCTGTGATCATGAAGCATGAGCTGATGCCAGTACCCCCTTCACTTGCTGAAACTGATGGCAGTTTAAGGTCAGGATCAAAAGCAAGCTTGCTTAAAATCCTCACAAGTGGTGTAAACTGTCCTCCAGGCATTGAAGCACATGAGCTTGGAGACAAGGCAACACTTGTCGTTGATGGGCAAGCACATGTTTGTGCACTTGGAAAGCCACAAGGTGCAGCTACATTTGGTGATCTTGCTGACACATTCGTCAAGTCTCTCCTTGCCCAAGGACATGCCTTTAAACGCACCGACATCGTCTTTGATCGGTATGATCAGCTGTCAATCAAAGGTGGAACAGGAAAGAAGTGGAGCAAAGGAGCTCAGCCCATCAGGAAACTGATAGAGTCTAAGGACACACCCCTGCCAGCCAAATGGGACAACTTCATGTCTCACCCTGAGAACAAAGCTGATCTGGCCAAATTTCTGTCTCGGCAACTCATCCTGCAGGCACCAGATGACAAAACTGTTGTGGTTTCCGGTGGTTTCAGTGATCCAACTCAAGTTGAGTCATCCAAGCCAGACGTGGACACGACTCCGCTAGAGGCCAGTCACGAAGAGGGTGATACACGTGTTGTTCTGCATTGTGTGAACAGCGATGCAACCAGCCTGGTTGTTTCTTCACAAGACACAGATGTAGCTGTATTGATTCTTGCACATTTTGACAAAATGAAGTGCAAGAAAGTGTGGATGAAAACTGGCACAGCAAAGCGTAGACAGTACATCCCAGTTCACAATATTGCCAAGAGACCTGACATGGAGAAGGCAAAGCTCCAGAACTTGATAGGATTCCACGCCATCACTGGCTCGGATTCCACATCTTTCCTGTCTGGCCAAGGCAAGGTATCTGGGTGGAAAGTGTTTCAGCAACATCACCAGCTGCTGGCAAATTTGGGGAAAGGGCAGCTGACAGACGACACGTCAAAAGAAGCAGAGCAGTTCGTTTGCAAGCTGTACATCTCAAACTGTGAGACTGCAGATGGTGCCAGAACCATCATGTTCCGGAAAGCCACCGCCCCAGAAAATCTGCCCTCATCCAGTGATGCTCTGAGCTTCCACATCAAGAGAGCTCATTATCAGGCCTCAGTCTGGCAACAAGCTCATGAGAAGAAGCCGAACCTGCCGCCGATTGAAAGCATGGGCTGGCAACTGAAGGATGGCGTCTTCCTCCCCGTCCTGAAAACCCTTCCGTCTGTTCCAGACGCGTGCCTAGACATCATCTTCTGCACCTGCCAGAAGCAGTGCAGCAGTGGAAGGTGCAGATGCAGAAAGGCGAAGCTACCATGCACAGCAGCGTGCAAATGCCGGGAAATGCACGAGGAGTGTCTTAACGAGTGGTGAACTGACCGTGACCCTTTGGACGTGTGTGATGTTCATTGACCTTACCATATGAAATGTGAACATTTGACATTGTTTGCTGAATGCCTGTACATAGCTGATATGTTTACCTGTTGCTGAGCTTGTTCTCAACATGTTTCGGAAGTTTTTTTCTCGTGACAGAGTATTATGGAACATTAACGTTTGTCATGCTTCAGATTTGTGTATATTGTGTTATAATTGCCACAGAAATACCATAACATCTTAAATGTTGTTGAAATTTGTACTGATTATGCAACGTTATTGATACAAACGTATGTTGAAACAAAAGTTGATAATAAATAGAGTGGTTATGTTTAAAGAATTGTCAGTTTTTGTGTGTGGGTGAGTTTTCAGGCTTGTGGCGGCCATTTTGAATATTTAATGATACAGGACAAACTAGCAAATATACACTTTGTCATACAGCAGAAATGGGAAGAGCACACCATAATTACTCACAAATGGCCTATCTCTATTTTAGGCCCCGTTTTTGAGAATAAATGGTCCAAATAGTGACCTTTGACTTTGACCTTGACCTTGACCTTTGACCTAGTTGATTGTGCACCATTGATCTGAACCCCTGCTGAAATGTAATTGTTGAATCAGATGTCCAGTGTGTACAACAGATGAGCCACTGCAAATCTTGATGGCGTCCAAGTTTAAACACATCTGAAATATGGGGTCAAAATGACCTTGACCTTGTCAGAATGATGATCAATGTATATTCATTTTAATGCTGAATACCTACTGGGTAATATCACTTATTTTTAGTGATTAGTTCGCAGTAGTTTACTGCCAAAAGACAACTTAAAATGCACACATGACAAAACAGTACAAGTCAATATTGTCAAGTCTCATGTGACCTTGACTTAAGGTCAAGGTCAAATACTCTGACAAGGCAACCATTGCCTATCGGTCATCTACCAACTAGCCAAAAATTAACACTGTATCTCTAAAAACACCAAAGATATAAGCATTTGTTTGAGAATTAGTAGTCTCTTGATATCATGGCGGCCATCTTGGAAACCGTTGAATAGTAACGAATATAGGCATTTTTGACTTTGGCAACAGGCAGAAATGAATTCAGCACACCCAAATCCCTAAGAATCAACCTGTTGCCATTAATTACCCACAAATGCCTACCTCTTTTTATTTAGGCCTCTTTTCGAGAATTTATCCTAGTCTATATATATATATAGACTAGATGATTACCGCTTCGCCGGGTACCGGCTTCGCCGGGAAGAAGTAGAGCCGAATACCAGGCTGCGCCTGGGACCCGGCTTTGCCGGGTGTACGCCGGGCTTCGCCGGCGCACGAAGGAAAGGAGATAAACGCGCAAAACACTGGAGACCTTCAAAAAATAGTAACGTGCAGTGACCTTCTAAAAATAGTAACGTAGTAACGGGAATATGGATTGACGCCACACGGAGGAAGGGAGATAATCGCGGCTGAAAACACTGGAGAAGATAAGGAAGAGTTACTGGTAGTGGATCCCGACAACAAACAAACAAAAACAAAAACAAAAATTGGTTCAGCGCGCACAGCGCTGCGCGCTGAGAGCACGTGTTGAAATATCTCATCGATGAGGTTGTGTCCGGGTGTAGCTGAATACGGTGTCCAAATTTGAAAAAGATCCACCGAGAACTTTGGCCGTGCATCGCGAACAGACAGACAGACAGACAGACAGACAGACAGACAGACAGACAGACAGACACTAGTCGTATATATATATACTAGAATGAATACCCGCTTCGCCGGGTAGCCGGCTTCGCCGGGAAGAAGTACTTAGAGCCGTACGCCGGCTTCGCCGGGTCCGAACAATGGACCCGCCAAGCTTAGGTCCCTCCCAGATTCGTGGAATGGGAACAGCACGAAAATGATTCAGTGGCCATAATGCCATTCCTGACCATATCGAGTCCCATCCTTGTCGACGAATGTAACCGTGTTAATCACCTTTGGAGGCGAACTCCACTCAAACAGGACTGAGCAAGTTATAGCTTCTCAAAGGAAGGCCAGTACATAAAATTACACAAAAGCCGCCAGACCACATCACAAACAGAACTGAAGAATGCACAGGTGTTGCTTACATAGAGACACACACACTCACACACACACACACAAAAACACAGAGAAGCCGTATCTATAGAGAGATAGATGACAGTGTATTTTTCGCGTGGCTATAAATTGATTCGACCTTTGCACTTTTACAGTGAGGATAATTTACGGGTCCAATTTACGTTCTGTACACTGCGTTGACCTTCTAAAAATAGTAACGCCGGGAATATCCGAAGACGCTCAGCGCAGTGGACAGCGCAGTGTAGTAACTTACAACTGAACGGGAAAGCCACACGAAGGAAGGGAGATAAACGCCAAACACTGGAGAAGATAAGGAAGAGTTACTTATAATGGTGAAATGAACACAAAAACGAAAATGAGTTCAGCGCTGCGCGCTGAGAGCACGTGTTGAAATATCTCATCGATGATATTGTGTCCGGGGTGTAGCTGAATACGGTGTCCAAATTTGAAAAAGATCCACCGAGAACTTTGGCGTTGTGATGTGGTGTAGCGGCTATGGTGTGTCGGTATGGGGGCCCGGGTCGCTGAGGTGGAACCAAAATAGCTGAGGTGGAACCAAAATCGGTTCAGCGCTGCGCGCTGAGAGCACGTGTTGAAATATCGACCAGGTTGTGTCCTGTACCGGGTCAACCTGAATATGCCCACCAAATTTGAAGCAGATCCATCGAGAACTTTGGCCGTGCATCGCGCACAGACAGATACACACACACACACACAGACACACAGACACACAGACTCTAGTCGTATATATATATAGATAGATAGATACACACACACATACAAAAACACACACACACAAACACACATACACACATAGGTGGTTTTACAGTCATTTGGGGTCGGCTGTGTATCAAAATGTCATCTTGCTCAAAACACAGGCATTTGGGGTCTCTTTTGTTTTACGTGTTAGAAAGTTTCTTAAAACTTCAATGAGCGTTAAATGCCATTTTAAAGTGTGAAAACTCATTTCAGGAGGTTATTACATAAAATGCAACCTCCAGCGTGATTTTTAGAAAAACAGGCATTTGGGGACGATGTTTGCTGTACAGCAGTGAAATGGGGACGTATGTGTACACAAAGTGCAGAGCTACAATTACGTTATCGGTGCTATGAATGTTTTAGGTGTTAGAAAGTTTGTTAAAACTTCAATGAGCGTTAAATGCCATTCTAAAGTGTCAAAACTCATTTCAGGAGGTTATTACATAAAATGCAACCTCCAGCGTGATTTTTTAGAAACAAACAGGTATTTGGGGACGATGTTTGCTGTACAGCAGTGAAATGGGGACGTCCAAAAGTGCAGAGCTCCCGCAGAGCTATCTGTTAATTTTAAGAATTAAAAAAAAACAAAATTCATTACTAGGATGTCCCATCGTTGGGAAATTCCGGTCGCTTCCTCCGAGTGGAAAGCTAGCAGTGACAGAGTCGCACTACCCCAAGTCAAGGGATCTATTAGTCCTGTTTCGCCGTTATCCCAATTCGCCCCCATCCCATTTTGGCGACATTTCTCAGGCCAAGTGTCTTTACCACCATATCATGTACCATTAGCTCCACATCCCATTTTGGCGCAATCCCGTTTCGCCGTTAGCCCATTTCGCCCCCATCCCATTTTTGCGACATTTTACAGGCCAAGTGTCATTTTACCACCATGTCATGTACCATTAGCTCCACGTCCCATTTTGGCGCAATCCCGTTTGGCCGTTATCCCATTTTGCCCCCATCCCATTTTTGCGACATTTCATAGGCCATGTGTCATTTTACATGCCATTCTAAAGTGTCAAAACTCATTTCAGGAGGTTATTACATAAAATGCAACCTCCAGCGTGATTTTTTAGAAACAAACAGGTATTTGGGGACGATGTTTGCTGTACAGCAGTGAAATGGGGACGTCCAAAAGTGCAGAGCTCCCGCAGAGCTATATGAATGGTTTCATCACATACATGGCGCGAGGCGACATATGTTGTGAAAAATTTTACAAATCACGTTTTTGCGCCCGATATTTTCTTGCCATCTCCAAAGTCAAGGGACAAACACGAAATTCCTTGACTTTTGGGGTAGCGCGACTCTGTTAATTTTAAGAATTAAAAAAAAAAAAAATTCATTACTAGGATGTCCCATCGTTGGGAAATTCCGGTCGCTTCCTCCGAGTGGAAAGCTAGCAGTGACAGAGTCGCACTACCCCAAGTCAAGGGATCTATTAGTCCTGTTTCGCCGTTATCCCAATTCGCCCCCATCCCATTTTGGCGACATTTCTCAGGCCAAGTGTCATTTTACCACCATATCATGTACCATTAGCTCCACATCCCATTTTGGCGCAATCCCGTTTCGCCGTTAGCCCATTTCGCCTTCCATCCCATTTTTGCGACATTTTACAGGCCAAGTGTCATTTTACCACCATGTCATGTACCATTAGCTCCACGTCCCATTTTGGCGCAATCCCGTTTGGCCGTTATCCCATTTTGCCCCCATCCCATTTTTGCGACATTTCATAGGCCATGTGTCATTTTACCACCGTGTCAAACCACTAGCGCCACATTCCATTTTGTCGCCATGCCGTTTTGCCGTCATCCCATTTTGCCACCATCTCTATTTTGCGACATTTTGGATTGTGGCAAAAATGGAATTTGGCGTAAACGGAATGTCTTCCTAGTTGAATAACGCAGTATAGTAGTATAGTGAGGCTTGGCAAGAAGAATAAATAAAAAATGTGATGGCGGCCAAATGGGATGGTGTCAAAATGGGATGACGCGCTATTGTTATGACACGGTAGTAAAATGACGCTTGGCTTGTGAAATGTCGCGACAATGGGATGGGGGATAAATGGAATACGGTGAAACGGCATGGCGGCCAAATGGGATATGGTGTCAAAATGGGATGTCGCGCTTTTGTTATGACATGTTAGTAAAATGCCCTGTCACGTAGTCTCAATCCAAATTGGAAATCCATAGCATCATCATTATAATCATCCTTATCTCATTAATCATTCAAAATTATAAATTTTATAAAATGACGCTTGGCTTGTGAAATGTCGCGAAAATGGGATGGGCCAAAAAATGGGACGGCGGCAAAAATGGGATTGCACCAAAATGGGATGTGGATCAGCCACTATATTGCCAATTATAAAGTCTTAGGTATGACCCGGTGTGACGTTTTTATCTTTCGCCGTGTTGATATTTCGATTTTCGGCCTCGTTGATCTAGTATAAACTCTACACTGAACAAAAAAAACACCCTTCGATAGTACTGATGAGCGACCTTGTGTACCTTACATTCATGGGGCCAAATTTGTCCAACCAATTATTTTATTTAACTTAGAAATTTGATTCATCCTAAAATGTTTCCCTTCTTACTCAAGGGACGTAACCACTCGGTACACGTTTTCGAAGAATTCGATTTTGGGAGTGAAATCTATTTAATTTCACAACCAATTTTCTTCACATGCAAGAAACTGACATGCTTTTCGTCCATAAATAATTTCCCTTCTTAATTTTACCAGGAAACAACATTTCAGTCTCGAGTAAATATCGAGGGGGAAATATGTACACAGGCGAAAGATGAAATCGTGACACCGGCCGAGGTTCGAACCCACGACCTCCCGATCACGGGGCGGACGCCTTACCACTAGGCTAACCGTGCCGGTTTACCCTTGAGTGACAGACGGACAGACAAAAGAATATACAGAAAGACCGTAATTAACACAAACACACACACTCAGCAGAGCAAAGCGGTATGACACACACACTCAGCAGAGCAAGGCAGTATAACACAAACACTGAGTCCGATTTATGAGAATGAGAATGAGGGAGAGAGAATTGTATTGAATTGAATTGAATTAAATTGAATTGAATTGATCTTTATCTTAACACTAACAGAATAAGAAATGCTAAAATGCTCTTTTTTTCATCCCGCAGACAGTCAAAATTCTAATCAAAAACAAGAAAAGAGATAGAAATAAAAGGAACAGTTATGACAGCTTTACAGACAGACAGACAGACAGACAGACAGACAGACAGAAAGAGAGACAAAAAAGAAACAGACAGACAGACAAAGAGAGAGAGAGAGCCAGAGAAAGAGAGAGACAGAGAAACAGAGACATAGAGAGAAAGATAAACAGACACACAGACACCGACAGAAAAGTTGTGTGAAGAGCAGCTCAGCTGCTCTGCAGAATTTGTCTTACATTTTGGAAAGTTTTCTGACGATTTGGACGTGAAAACGAGACTGAACCCATGCAATAATTTTTTCAAAACTGCTCCGAAACTATCCCAAAATCAAGTAATTAAATGACATGTTGTTACTGTACGATAACTAAGTCTTTCAATCAATCAATCAATATGAGGCTTATATCGCGCGTATTCCGTGGGTACAGTTCTAAGCGCAGGGATTTATTTATTTTTTATTTTATTTTTATTTTATGCAATTTATATCGCGCACATATTCAAGGCGCAGGGATTTATTTATGCCGTGTGAGATGGAATTTTTTTACACAATACATCACGCATTCACATCGGCCAGCAGATTGCAGCCATTTCGGCGCATATCCTACTTTTCACGGCCTATTATTCCAAGTCACACGGGTATTTTGGTGGACATTTTTATATATGCCTATACAATTTTGCCAGGAAAGACCCTTTTGTCAATCGTAGGATCTTTAACGTGCACACCCCAATGTAGTGTACACGAAGGGACCTCGGTTTTTCGTCTCATCCGAAAGACTAGCACTTGAACCCACCACCTAGGTTAGGAAAGGGGGGAGAAAATTGCTAACGCCCTGACCCAGGGTCGAACTCGCAACCTCTCGCTTCCGAGCGCAAGTGCGTTACCACTCGGCCACCCACCCTAACCCTAACTAAGTCTTTCCGATTTATTGTCATTCTAACTTGTTTTATCACACTCGGAAAATATCACACGCAAAATACTATCAATCAATCAATCAATCAATATGAGGCTTATGTCGCGCGTATTCCGTGGGTACAGTTCTAAGCGCAGGGATTTATTTATCATTTTTTTTAAATCTTTTTCATTTTTTATTTTATGCATGCAATTTATATCGCGCACATATTCAAGGCGCAGGGATTTATTTATTCCGTGTGAGATGGATGTGTTTTTTTACACAATACATCACGCATTCACATCGGCCAGCAGATCGCAGCCATTTCGGCGCATATCCTACTTTTCACGGCCTATTATTCCAAGTCACACGGGTATTTTGGTGGACATTTTTATATATGCCTATACAATTTTGCCAGGAAAGACCCTTTTGTCAATCGTGGGATCTTTAACGTGCACACCCCAATGTAGTGTACACGATACTAGCGAAATTATTATTTTGTTTGTTTGTTCTATAAATGTGACATGCTTTAGGCTGTTATATACTACATTATAACCGAGATGATGTTTTTAGATCCACAGATTTAGGTCGAAAATATGATAGTTTTTCTGAGATGGTGCAGACAACGTTAACCCTCATATAAATTAAATGTATTCCATGGTGGAATCCTGCTTGCACAATCTAATCTATTCAATCTAACCTAATCATAGGCACAATCAATAGAATCAAAATCACTCACTTTTATTTTCTTGCCTTTCTGCTATTCCTCCCGTCTGAGAAAGATCACCAAAGTCATCAAAATCAGGTATTTACCACTGTATGCAACAAGTCTCACAAACTCGAATTATCTCTCTTGCAAACCTACAGATTTAACACCCGCACCATATGATGTCTGACCGGACAATTGCTAATTTGTAAAAAAAAAGGGGGTCCTTTACGTCCTCACAGGAAATTTTCCTTTTAGGGACATGAGTTGATGATACGCTAAAAGAAGAAAAGGAGGGAAAGAAAAGGGCAAGACCAAGCAATCCCGACCGTGATAGGACCCCGGCCCCGCTCACCATGAATAAGGGAGGGGGGTGGGGCAATGAGAAATATACTCGGGGATAATTTTTCCTTTATATGCGTTGACTTCCTAGGGGAAGGACCATTAAAAACATGGATTTTTAATTCAATTTTAGTTTCGTTAAGAAAAAGATAAAACTCAGGACCACCTGTTAGAAGGTTTAAAAGTGACAACATTGTGAGAAAAATATAAAGAACATGCGCAAAACGTAATACTGATCTTCTATAGGGTAGTAACATTTGGATACATCATTTCATTGACGCACGCATGAGTTGCTATGCGGCATTTGTTAATTTTAAATAGGATAAAAATATCTATCTGCGTTGTCCGTCGACCTCCCCGCCACTACAATAGTCGCAGGGGAGGCGACGTCACATTAGCAGTATTAACTGAGAGAGGAAACAGCTATCCTCTCGTTTATATAATCATGTTTTTATGTTTATTGTGTAATCCGAAAACAGGAGTTTAAAACCATCAGAAAAAAAAGAAAAAAAAACACGCACACGCCCGCGAGGTGGGGCAATGCCCTTCCCTCCCTGCGAGCTGTGTGTCCCCTTTGTTTAAGTTAATACCGTTGACAAATGACGATCATATATTTATGCTGGCTTTATTTTATTTTGCCCCCCATTTAGGGAGTCCAGAATTACAAGGGACTTACAGTGATTTTTTAATTGTGAGAATTTCCTCAGACGACAGATCTCTGCTCCCCGCGAGAGCCCTGAGGGCCATGAGATAGGTGTCTGGTTTAGGGACGGACACTTTATTTTTTGTCACAAAACAGTGGGTATCCGTTAATAAGTTGATGAGAGCCTCGGGGCTCTGCTTCTGCCTAGCAGTCACCATAGAGGTGAGGCAGAGCTCCAGGTAGCCTCTCAGGTCTTTTTCTTCTGGTTTTTGGGTTGCTATGAACACAAAGTCTCTGTGACTATCGACTTTTTTGAGGACTTTTGCTAATTTGCGAAACGAACTAACTTTATGTAGGCCACGACCTCTCAAAGGGGTGAGAACCGTGTCAGTGTATTGACCAATCATATGAACACCTTAATTGTCCCCCACGTGCGCCCTCAAAATCCACTGACCAATAGCCGACGAGAACGACATTACTGCAGGACGGTCAAGTCATGCAATCCAATTGGGCGGTGTTTATGATGCTCCCCGTGTCGACCACTGTTGCGTCTTCAAATGTCCAGTGTCAATTGTATTGGATGATTCTCAACGCCCAATACCAAACGCTTATAACTTTTATCAACGCAACTTTTAACTTGTACAGCCCCACTCCCGTCATCCTCCCGGCCCCACCCCCACACACCCAGCTTTTTCTTAGCGTACAACCACCTCATGTCCCAAATAGAATCTTATTCTGGGGACACAAATAGAAATTTACATACATTCAACTCGTGGTCAAAACAACGTTTATGCTTGCGGCCATTGTCACCTAGGCGAGACCATGAAATCTTGGCGAAAAATGTTTAATATCTTTATTGTACAAAATAAAACAAACTAACAAAAACCGATTTTATCTCACAGAATATTATCAAGCTGTTCTCGCAACAACAACAACAACAACAACAACAACAACAACAACATCAACAACAACAACAACAACAACAACAACAACAACAACACCACCACTTCAGGGAGTTATTCCATGAAAAATGCATGGATGTATAATTTCTATTCGATTTTGTTTTCGCTGTGTACAAAAGGAAACAAACAAACTGACAATAACCGATTTTATCTTACAGAATATGATCATGTCCAGAATATGTTCTGGCAACAATAACAAAAACACTTAACAGAGTTATTCCATAAAATCGCATGGATGTATTATATATTTTCTATTCGGAAAAAAACCACCCGAATGGTATGCTTAAAGTATTCCCATACACGTTTTAGGATTGGACATGAAACGGTTACCGAAGGTGCTTTTCCTCAGGCCCGTACAGACACTTCGGCATGCTTGAATTCTTTGACATTCAACAAGGCTTGAGTCGGTTTCGTGTAATCCCTTTGCCTAATCAGTCAAATTATACAAGTCATAAAAAATGTTCCCGGCAGATATCAAACCATACGTGCAGAAGTATCGTCTGTTTCTCACGCGGGCTTAAAGCTTAATTATGATCAAAGCACTCTCTGAATGGTAACATGAAAGCACAGCTGTTTAATATTTTCCCACACACACACACGCACACGTGCGCACGAGAAAACATAAGACTTTCATAAGTAATGTGATTAATCAACATGAAATAAACTTTTTTGTTGGCTTCTAGCGTGAAAAAGCGCGTGGGTGGCACGAACATTTTCATAATAATAAACATCACCTTTATCACAGACTTATATCCCATTTCGTGACACCTACCACTACTCCACTACATCAAAGGATGTCTGTTGAGATAATCGAATGGTTCAAAACTTTCAAACCTGCGCGCATATTCTAAGCCGACTAACACATAATAGTCAAGGACATCATAAAATGGTTCTCGGTGAAAACTTGACCGAGGGCCATTTTACGACGTCCTTGACTAGATAGTGTTTATGGCCAAACCAAGCACAACCCGAGTGTGTCAAGTACTTGTATACTCATGTGCGTTGCTTCTTGGACAATGTAAAGAACACCGAAAGTACTTCAATGCCGTTCTCGAGTTACGTTGACTTTTACAAAGGTTGCAGCTGACACGGCTTACGTAATCCGGTTTCCTGGTCATGTGTGTGAAAAATGTGTCCATTAAAAGCATAATCTTTAATTCATATATTATTTCAAAAAAGATGTTAAAACTAAGGACCACCATTTGTTAAAAACTTTAAGAGTGAAACGTTATGTGAAAAATAGAGAAACTGTGGCCTATTATGTGTTTTCGCCGGTAGGTGTCAATTGGCAGGCCAGGCACTTAATCACGCTTGACTCCCCTCCCCTTAAGCGGCAATCGTTTAGCAAGCGCCGGTGTCTGCTTCAAGAAAGCCCTTCACACCCAGATTAAGTGAGGGAACATCGAATAGTGACATTTTTCGATGTGATTTTTCGATTTCATAAACAACAATTTTGAAAAATAATATAAAAGAGATAAATATTTTGCAAATACCGTATCTGGGTGGTCTAAATCAGGCTACCATAACTGTCTCGTTGTATGCCTTTTTTTTCTTCCAAGTATATACAACTATTGCAACAACAATAAAGAGTTAACAGGCAAGTGATATTTAATTTAGAAATGGAATACGATTTAATTTAAAACAAAAGCACAACGAACAAGATGTTTTAATTTATTTCGCTCCAAGTCAAAATTTAAGCAAAACATCTAAATGCGCATTTAGTCCGCTGTCGCACGGAGGAATGTAGGATTACCAAAACCGGCAAAATCAAAACTGGGCAAAACTTGATTTAAAAGAACGCCCCCCCCCCCCCCCCCCCCCCCCCCTGTAGAATTTGCCTTGCTAGAAGCGTTGGCGGCATCCCATCCTGCCTCTCCCAACTTGCCGTATCCCAGTCTGCCTTACCCAATTTGCCGCATCCCGGCCTGCTGCTTTGTGTGTGTTAGTGCGTGTGTATTTGTGTTTGTGAGGCAGGGAAAGAGAGAGAGAGAGAGAGAGAGAGAGAGAGAGAGAGAGAGAATGACTGAGAGAGAGAGAGTGACTGAGAGAGAGAGAGAAAGAGAGAGAGAGAAAATAGAGAGAGAGAGGGGGAGAGAGAGAGAAAGAGAGAGAGAAAGGGGAGAGAGAGAGAGAAAGGGGGAGAGAGAGAAAGAGAGAGAGAGAGAGACACACACACACACACATACACAGAGAAAGAGAGAGAGAGAGAGAGATGTCAACAAAATCAAGGAAAAGAAAAGCCTAACAAAGAATTTCAAGTGGCAGCCCAAATTTTCGACCTGTTGCCAGGCCTTCCTCAGCGTCGTTTAATTCTGCGAGACGCCAATTCATGCATCAAGTACTAAGCAACACAATACCATAGTTAATTCTGTTACGAAACACAAAGCAAATATTTCAAAGATAAAATCTACAAGACTTGACTAAAATTAATGTAAAAAATCAACAAGAAGAAACAGAGGCGAAAACAGTATTTGACTTTCAATGTTTTCGCAGAGAACTTGTTTACGGCAATAGTGGAAACTAACATGTTTTATGAACGTGTTTATGTTTTGCAATCTTGTTTTCTGATTTATCCATCTATATATTTATTTACCTATTTTCACTTTACTTATTTAGTTCCGATCAAATGATCCGCTGCAAGAGCAGTTTGTAAATAAAATCAGCGATACAAAATGCCTCCGTTTCACTTAGATGGCGTATGGAAATAATTAATAACCTTATTTTATGATGGGTGACCTCATTGCAAATTGCTGACATTTAAAAAACGATATCAAAAATAGAGTTACTAGACGGAGCCCTTCGGGGCGTTTAGTCATGCTTGAGACATATATTCACATGTTTTGATAGAGTATGTCCTTATCTGCGACCAAAAGACAAATTGTTGCTTCAACAGTGCTTTGAGCGGATCATTAAGTATTGCACTTTCGCGTCTAATAACGTACGGTGTCTAAAATTAAATACGGCGAAGTGGTCTGAGCCTACAATGTTTAAATGTGTACACTACATTGGTTGTGCACGTTAAAGATCCCACGATTGACAAAAGGGTCTTTCCTGGCAACATTGCTCAGGCACAGTTAATAATTGTCTACCTATACCCGTGTGACTTGGAATAATAGGCCGTGAAAGGTATTATGCGCCGAAATGGCCGTATAAAATTTCATCTCACACGGCATCACTGCAGAGCGCCTAGAACTATACCCACGGAATATGCGCGATATAAGACTCATTGATTGATTGAAATGTTTGATTGCATAACTTCTAAAAACTAGTTCCATGGTCTCATCCCTCCCCCCATCTACCCCCCCCCCCCTCATCCCCTATTTTGTTTTAAATCTTTTTTCTTTTCTTTTCTTGCTCCTCTTACAGTTTCACGGTAAATGTTCCCAAATAGATCCTAGTTACCTCAGAGGACGTTAATCCCCAAAGTCAGCCAGTCAGTCAGTCATTAAAGGCAAAAGCGAGGTAACGCACAACTGGGTCCGACCAGAAAAGCCGTCGCTGCCTGTGTGACAACCACCATAAAAATCTACCACAGCGGGAAACTTTCAAGTTAAGTATTTTCAACCATAATGTGCCCGCATTCAACTTTACAATCAAAGGATGTCTGTTGAGATAATCGAATGGATCAAAACTTTGAAACCTGCGCGCATATTCTAAGCCAACTAACACATAATTGTTAAGGACATCATAAAATGGTTCTCGGTGAAAACTTGACCGAGGGCCATTTTACGACGTCCTTGACTCGAGTGTGTGACGTATTCTCATATGCGCTGCTTCTTGGGCAAGGTAAAGAACACCAATACTTCAATGCCGTTCTCGAGCTACGTTGACTTTTACAAAGGGTACAGCTGACACGGCTTACGTAATCTGGTTTCCTGGTCATTTGTGTGAAAAATCTGTCCGACAAAGAAAACTGCCCAACGAATATAGATAACTCGGTCGAAAAAAATACTACCAGCAAAATATCTAACCCCTCCCCCCCCCTCCCACCTCCGCCGAAGAAAGAGCACGGGGTTCAATACATGATGATAGTTATTAAACACAAAGCAGTTGTAGCTAGGCTCAAGGCAATCACAAGATAGGAAAGCTTTCGAGTCATCGACAATCATTCGGAGGTGTGTTTTGGAACAAATGTTGGAGAAAAGGGAAAATGTCGGCTTTTTTTACAGACACTATCTAGTCTTATGTTTCTTATTTGTTTGACCCTCTTAGGATTATGGAGTTTTATGCACTGCCTTTTATAGTTAACTAAACTTTTGTATTTGAATTAGCCCATTGCACTTGGTGTAGGCCTTAAGCTTATTTAATTCGCTTGTCCAGTATTTAATTTAGTTCTCAATTTTTGTATGAACTCAAATGTTTAGTGTTCTTAGTATGTCTTGCTAAACTAAGTTCTATTTAATCAGAGTATGTTTGCGTGTGCTTATACTTAGTGATATTGTAAAGCGCATAGTGCTTTTCGTTATGCGCTATAGAAATCTCCTTAATAAATAAATAAATAAATAAATAAATAAACATTCAAAACTGTGTAAAATGGTCGAACTGAAGTTTTTGCACAACAAATATGACCATAACAATTATTTCTTAAACTTAAAGTACTGGACAAATTAACCCCTTCGTTGTGAAGTTACACACGCGCAATGTTGAGAAAAATTAATCAAAGACATGATATGAACGCAATCATCCATGGAAAACGCGCTGATCATGCCTGTAAGGGCTGTTTTAAAGTCACTGAATGTCTAATGTTGATTGAGGTACACCATGTATGGTAACACTTATCTCCCAATACCCCCTCGGACAGTTCTAGAACCCCTTGCAATGCTTAAAAGATAAACTCCATTTCCTCACTTCATTTTGGCAGTTCAAAACTGTCAAAAACATGATTTCACATTTTGGTCATGCTCGCAATAGTTATCTCCAATCGATGCTTCATAATATTCTGCATGTTTTAGTTCTACAGTTGCTCATACATCTTTTTATAGACATCTGAAGACGTGTGCTGCTCACATACAGATCAGCATAAATCCATTTACTACTTAGATTGTTTAGTGTCTATATGTTATTTGCTTGTCTGTCTGTCTTGTGCGTACTCCTTCTCAAACATAAACAAACTCGGACATATTCAAAGATAGTCTACATAATTATGATCCAGAGACAGCCAGCATGCCTCTTCCTTGTTCTCCGACAAAAGAAAACTTCATTGTGGCCTATTGTGTGTTTTCGCCGGTAGGTGTCAATTGGCAGGCCAGGCACTTAATCACGCTTGACTCCCCTCCGCTTAAGCGGCAATCGTTTAGCAAGCCCCGGTGTCTGCTTCAAGAAAACCCTTCACACCCAGATTAGTGAGGGAACATCGAATAGTGACATTTTTCGATGTGATTTTCGATTTCATAAACAACAATTTTAAAAAATGATATAAAAGAGATAAATATTTTGCAAATACCGTATCTGGGTGGTCTAAATCAGGTTTCTTGTCAAACGTAAAATGCAGTATAGAAAAAACCCGTTGTGTTGGAATTTAAGACTAAATCAATTTGGGTCTACTTGTAGAAACAGTGTTAATAAATGTTCAACAAATGCTGAAAGAAACAATTGGCAGCACCCTTGAAACGCTTGGCATGTATATAAATGTTGAATGTATATTGGTTAAGAACAAAAGTAGGGCAATTTCGTTACTTTTGATTTGGACCCCTACCTCAATAGTTCTTTGAATGTTCGCCTTCTTTTATATTTACGGTACCGAGAAGCCTTCAACAGATGTATACATGTATAACTAATTCAATAAGTTTTTCGAAGCATCCTATTCTAAACTCTTACGTTAAATGTCTGACCTTTTTGTTTTTGTTTTTATTTGTTTCTGTTGGGTTTCAAACAACATTCTGTGAGATAACCTTTAAGGTCATCGCCGTAACAAGAACACTGTTCTTCCTTTTTAGGCTTTTATAGTCCATACAATATTTGCTGGCTTACACCCGTCAATTTTACGTGTATCAGTTCATGAAATATTTGCCGGCTTTTACCCATCTATGTTATCTTTCCCCGGTCAAGGCAATATCTTGAAATGATTGTTGAAACTTCAGAGAACCCTTTGCTTAAAGTTCCAAAGATTGTTTTTGTTTTGGAGCTTTCCATTCTTTTCGATCATGAACAAGGAAATAGCTGAATGAGTATGACGCATTCTCTAAAGCTGTCCTGGGGTACAGAACGGATGTGATCACACACTTATCGCTCGCTTGAGTAATTCTTTAATCACACAAGAAGCTTTTGTGGTGTTTTGTTTTCTTGAAATAGTGACACGTTACCTGGCACACTTAAGCAGGTTTCATGCCCCCCCTCCCTACCCATTGGGAATACAGACCACTTGAACAAATCTGAGTGTGTGGAGTTACGCCCTGGAGTCATACTCGCCGGAGGAAAAAGGGTGAGTTCTTGGCTTTGTGGCGCCAATAACAAGTCATTGATGACGAATTGAGTCATCTGTCAGTAAAACGTAAAAACGGAGGAAGGTCTCTTATTCATATTTGCTTCTTTGGCTACCATAACTGTCTCGTTGTATGCCTTTTTTTTTCTTCCAAGTATATACAACTATTGCAACAACAATAAAGAGCTAACAGGCAAGTGATATTTAATTTAGAAATGGAATACTCTTTAATTTAAAACAAAAGCACAACGAACAAGATGTTTTAATTTATTTCGCTCCAAGTCAAAATTTAAGCAAAACATCTAAATAGTTTTAAATGCGCATTTAGTCCGCTGTCGCACGGAGGAATGTAGGATTACCAAAACCGGCAAAATCAAAACTGGGCAAAACTTGATATAAAAGAACGCCCCCCCCCCCCCCCACCCTGTAGAATTTGCACTGCTAGATGCGTTGGCGGCATCCCATCCTGCCTCTCCCAACTTGCTGTATCCCAGTCTGCCTTACCCAATTTGCCGCATCCCAGCCTGCTGCTTTGTGTGTGTTAGTGCGTGTGTATTTGTGTTTGTGAGGCAGGGAAAGAGAGAGAGAGAGAGAGAGAGAGAGAGAGAGAGAGAAAGAGAGAGAGAGAGAGAAAAGAGAGAGAGAGAGAGAGAAAGAGAGAGAGAGATAAAAGAGAGAGAGAGAAAAGAGAGAGAGAGAAAGACAGAGAGAGAGGGGGGGAGAGAGAGAGAGAAGGGGAGAGAGAGAGGGGGAGAGAGAGAGAAAGAGAGAGAGAGAGAAAGAGAGAAGAGAGAGAGAGAGAGACACACATACACAGAGAAAGAGAGAGAGAGAGAGATGTCAACAAAATCAAGGAAAAGAAAAGCCTAACAAAGAATTTCAAGTGGCAGCCCAACTTTTCGACCTGTTGCCAGGCCTTCCTCAGCGGCGTTTAATTCTGCGAGACGCCAATTCATGCATCAAGTACTAAGCAACACAATACCATAGTTAATTCTGTTACGAAACACAAAGCAAATATTTCAAAGATAAAATCTACAAGACTTGACTAAAATTAATGTAAAAAATCAACAACAACAAGAAACAGAGGCGAAAACATTTGTATTTGACTTTCAATGTTTTGGCAGAGAACTTGTTTACGGCAATAGTGGAAACTAACATGTTTTATGAACGTGTTTATGTTTTGCAATCTTGTTTTCTGATTTATCCATCTATATATTTATTTACCTATTTTCACTTTACTTATTTAGTTCCGATCAAATGATCCGCTGCAAGAGCAGTTTGTAAATAAAATCAGCGATACAAAATGCCTCCGTTTCACTTAGATGGCGTATGGAAATAATTAATAACCTTATTTTATGATGGGTGACCTCATTGCAAATTGCTGACATTTAAAAAACGATATCAAAAATAGAGTTACTAGACGGAGCCCTTCGGGGCGTTTAGTCATGCTTGAGACGTATATTCACATGTTTTGATAGAGTATGTCCTTATCTGCGACCAAAAGACAAATTGTTGCTTCAACAGTGCTTTGAGCGGATCATTAAGTATTGCACTTTCGCGTCTAATAACGTACGGTGTCTAAGATTAAATACGGCGAAGTGGTCTGAGCCTACAATGTTTAAATGTTTTATTGCATAACTTCTAAAAACTAGTTCCATGGTCTCATCCCTCCCCCCATCTACCCCCCCCCCCTCATCCCCTATATTTTTTTAAAAATTCATTTTTCTTTTCTTTTCTTGCTCCTCTTACAGTATCACAGTAAATGTTCCCAAATAGATCCTAGTTACCTAAGAGGACGTTAATCCCCAAAGTCAGCCAGTCAGTCAGTCATTAAAGGCAAAAGCGAGGTAACGCACAACTGGGTCCGACCAGTAAAGCCGTCGCTGCCTGTGTGACAACCACCATAAAAATCTCCCACAGCGGGAAACTTTCAAGTTAAGTATTTTCAACCATCATGTTGAACCCGCATTCAACTTTACAATCAAAGGATGTCTGTTGAGATAATCGAATGGATCAAAACGTTGAAACCTGCGCGCATATTCTAAGCCGACTAACACATAATTGTTAAGGACATCATAAAATGGTTCTCGGTGAAAACTTGACCGAGGGCCATTTTACGACGTCCTTGACTCGAGTGTGCGCTGCTTCCTGGGCAAGGTAAAGAACACCGAAAATACTTCAATGCCGTTCTCGAGCTACGCTGACTTTTACAAAGGGTACAGCTGACACGGCTTACGTAATCTGGTTTCCTGGTCATTTGTGTGAAAAATCTGTCCGACAAAGAAGAAGAAGAAAAAGTGCGCGCAGAGAGAGAGAGAGAGAGAGAGAGAGAGAGAGAGAGAGAGAGAGAGAGAGAGAGAGAGAGAGAGACAGACAGACAGACAGACAGACAGACAGACAGACAGACAGACAGACAGACAGACAGACTTTCCGCACTCGTTAAAATGTCAGTCGATACTGGAATGAATGTTGGAACATTGTAAACCTAAATAAAATAAAAAAATAATAATATTAAAATTAACATTCATACGAGTTACTATCTGTGACAAGGACGCATAAGAAGTATAGCAACTAAATATTAATCCGCTTACCCATTGCTCCTCTTCGCACCTCGGCCTGTGAGTCGTCCTTTTCCTGAGTACTTGCACACAAGTTTTGCGTATGCATACTTCAGTTCGTCTGGAAAAGGCTGTTTTGAATTCTTGTTCGCAAGTTGAACAGCACGACTGTATTTGACCACGTACACCAAATCGTTCTTTCTGGAAAAGTCTGCCAGCCGTTCGGTAAGATCATTCCAACTTCTGAATGTTTTCCACAACTGTCATTTGTGCCATTTCTCAGCGATTGATCAACGGTGTGGTTATTATGGATGTAGTAAGTGTCGAATTGTGAGAATGCACAGTTCTGTCCGCCAAGTGGTTTTAAACACTGCGCGTATTTGCACCAAGTAATAACGTGTCACATCAAAATAGTTCTTTACCTGTCAGATAGTTTAGCGCCAAAAACATGAACCAATGATAGCCCATGGATTAGTAAGTCATATGATGTTGGGGCGGGGCCAATGAACTAATGTCAACACAGTAAGTATCAACCAATGTTTGGCTCCGCCCCCACATCACGTGGACTGGGTGGCCGAGTGGTAACGCACTTGCGCTCGGAAGCGAGAGGTTGCGAGTTCGACCCTGGGTCAGGGCGTTAGCAATTTTCTCCCCCCTTTCCTAACCTAGGTGGTGGGTTCAAGTGCTAGTCTTTCGGATGAGACGAAAAACCGAGGTCCCTTCGTGTACACTACATTGGGGTGTGCACGTTAAAGATCCCACGATTGACAAAAGGGTCTTTCCTGGCAAAATTGTATAGGCATAGATAAAACAATGTCCACCAAAATACCCGTGTGACTTGGAATAATAGGCCGTGAAAAGTAGGATATGAGCCGAAATGGCTGCGATCTGCTGGTCGATGTGAATGCATGATGTATTGTGTAAAAAATCCATCTCACACGGCATAAATAGATCCCTGCGCCTTGAGTCCGAGTCTGGAGATACGCGCGCGATAGAAGACTTCATATATATAATCACGTGACCCATAAACCCATCGCCTGTAATTAGATCATACTATTACCGCTTCAGTTCTGAGACATCCTGCTTGCTGGCGCGCGCGCAGAGAAAAAAATTCCCTCTTTATCTTCACTTCTGATGCTCATCCTATTGTTGTTGGCACTCGGGTTTGTTTGTTTGTTTGCTTAACGCCCAGCCGACCACGAAGGGCCATATCAGGGCGGTGCTGCTTTTGACATATAACGTGCGCCACACACAAGACAGAAGTCGCAGCACAGGCTTCATGTCTCACCCAGTCACATTATTCTGACACCTGACCAACCAGTCCTAGCACTAACCCCATAATGCCAGACGCCAGGCGGAGCAGCCACTAGATTGCCAATTTTAAAGTCTTAGGTATGACCCGGCCGGGGTTCGAACCCACGACCTCCCGATCACGGGGCGGACGCCTTACCACGAGGATTGGGACTCGGGTAACAGGGAGCGAAGGGCAGTGCCCCACCTAGTGATCGAGTGCCACAACCCAGACTTTTCCCTCAAGATATGTATATAGGTTTTAAACTCCTGCTTCCCGATTATTCAAAACACATTAAAACATGTATTAAACAATGGCGACTGCACGTGAGAGGGAACAATAAAGAGACCAAAAAGCAATGTACTCACGTTAAAATGACGAACACGGAACGAATAACTGCGACGTTTCGACCTAAGGGTCTTCTTCAGGCACAAAAACACAAAAATACACACACAAAAAAGAAGAAGAAAGACGATAGAACAAATGAAGAGAAGAATAACTGACAAAACAACTGCACTGCACAAACCAACAAATGACAAAGACTGTCTTCCTCCGTACCTCTCTATCTCCCTCCCTTCCTCCATACCTCTATCTCTCCCTCTCTTCCTCCGTACCTCTCTCTCTCCCTCCCTCCTTTGCCCCCTCTCTCTCCCTCCCTCCTTTGCTCACTCTCTCTCTCTCCCTTCCTCCATACCTCTCTCTCTCCCTCCCTCCTTTGCTTCCTCTCTCTCTCTCTCTTCCACCGTACCTCTCTCTCTCCCTCCCTCCTTTTCTCTCTCTCTGACTCTCTCTCCCTTCCTCCATACCCCTCTCTCTCCCTCCTTCCTGTGCTCCCTCTCTCTCCCTCCCTCCTTTGCTCCCTCTCTCTCTCTCTCCCTTCCTCCGTACCTATCTCTCTCCCTCCTTCCTTTGCTCCCTCTCTCTCCCTTCCTCCATACCTCTCTCTCTCCCTCCCTTCCTCCATACCTCTCTCTCTCTCCCTTCCTCCATACCTTTCTCTCCCTCCCTCCTTTGCTCCCTCTCTGTCCCTCCCTTCCTCCGTAACTCTCTCTCCCTCCCTCCTTTGCTCCCTCTCTCTCTCTCCCCCCCTTTATCCGTACCTCTCTCTCTCCCTCCCTTCCTCCATACCTCTCTCTCTCCCTCCCTTCCTCCGTATCTCTCTCTCTCCCTCCCTCCTTTGCTCCCTCTCTCTCTCTCTCCCTTCCTCCATACCTCTCTCTCTCTCCCTCCTTTGCTCCCTATCTCTCTCTTCCTTCCTCTGTACCTTTCTCTCCCTCTCTCCTTTGCTCACTCTCTCTCTCCCTTCTTCTGTACCTCTCTCTCTCCCTTCCTCCTTTGCTCCCTCTCTCTCTCTCCCTTCCTCCATACCCCTTTCTCTCCCTCCCTCCTTTGCTCCCCCTCTCTCTCCCTTCCTCCGTACCTCTCTCTCTCCCTCCCTCCTTTGCTCCCTCTCTCTCTCTCCCTTCCTCCATACCTCTCTCTCCCCCTCCCTCCTTTGCTCCCTCTCTCTCCCTCCCTTCCTCCGTACCTCTCTTTCTCCCTCCCTCCTTTGCTCCTTCTCTCTCCCTCCCTCCTTTGCCCCCTCTCTCTCCCTTCCTCCGTACCTCTCTCTCTCCCTCCCTCCTTTGCTCCCTCTCTCTCCCTCCCTCCTTTGCTCCCTCTCTCTCTCTCCCTCCCTCCTTACCTCCCTCTCTCCTTTGCTCCTTCTCTCTCCCTCCCTCCTTTGCTCCCTCTCTCTCTCCCCCTCCGTTTCTGCGTACCTCTTTCTCTCCTTCCCTTCCTCCGTAC